>NC_135825.1:44777699-45077699 GCF_964213995.1 Mustelus asterias | reverse complement strand
GAAGTGCATGATAAAATAGGACTGAGTCAGCATGTCTTCGTCAAGGGGAGGTCATGTCTGACAAATCTCTTAGAGTTCTTTGAGGAGGTATCAAGGAACTTAGATAAAGGAGAACCAGTGGATGTGATTTATTTAGATTTCCTGAAGGCCTTTGACAAGGTGCCGCATAGGAGACTGTTAAATAAGTTAAGAGCCCATGGTGTTAAGGGTAAGATCCTGGCGTGGATTGAGGATTGGCTGACTGGCAGAAGGCAGAGAGTGGGGATAAAAGGTCTTTCTCAGGATGGCAGCCGGTGACTAGTGGTGTGTCTCAGGGGTCGGTGCTGGGACCACAACTTTTCACAATATGCATTAACGATTTGGAAGAAGGAACTGAAGGCACTGTTGCTAAGTTTGCAGATGATACAAAGATATGTAGAGGGACAGTTAGTATTGAGGAAGCGGGGGGCTGCAGAAGGACTTGGACAGGTTAGGAGAGTGGGCAAAGAACTGGCAGATGGAGTACAATGTGGAAAAGTGTGAGGTTATGCTCTTTGGAAGGAGGAATGGAGGCATAGACTATTTTCTAAATGAGAAAATGCTTAGGAAATTAGAAACACAAAGGGACTTGGGAGTCATTGTTCAAGATTTCTTATGGCTAACGTGCAGGTTCAGTTGGCAGTTAGGAAGGCAATGCAATGTTAGCATTCATGTCGAGAGGGCGAGAATACAAGAGCAGGGATGTACTTCTGAGACTGTATAAGGCTCTGGTCAGACCCCATTTGGAGTATTGTGACCAGTTTTGGGCCCTATATCTAAGGAAGGATGTGCTGGCCTTGAAAAGGGTCCAGAGGAGGTTCATAAGAATGATCCCTGCAATGAAGAGCTTGTCGTATAAGGAATGGTTGAGAACTCTGGATCTGTACTTGTTGGAGTTTAGAGGATGAGGAGGGATGTTATTGAAACTTACAAGATACTGCGAGGTCTGGATAGAGTGGACATGGAGAGGATGTTTCCACTGGTAGGAAAAACTAGAAACAGAGGGCACAACCTCAGGCTAAAGGGACGATCCTTTAAAACAGAGGTTAGAAGGAATTTCTTCAGCCCGAGAGAGGTGAATCTGTGGAACTCTTTGCCGCAAGAGGCTATGGAGGCCAGGTCAATGAGTGTCTTTAAGACAGAGAAAAATAGGTTCTTGATTAATAAGGGGATCAGGGGTTATGGGGAAAAGGCAGGAGAATGGGGATGAGAAAAATATCAGCCATGATTGAATGGTGGAGCAGACTCGATGGGCTGAATGGCCTAATTCTGCTCCTATGTCTTTTGGTCTTATGCATAATTCCAGGAGTAATGGTATGGAAGAGAAACCATTGATATTCTTGTTGTAATTGGGTGAGGGAAGTTCCACTGAGATGGGCAATGACAATCAGGAATGATAGCAGGATGGTTTGATCCACCAACGGAAGAGAGAGTGAGGAGAGAAAGTGACCATTGTCTTGACTTTGTCTATCCCTGTTTGAATTTGAAACTTGGAATAACAATATCCCTAAACATACAGTCAGGGGTGATTGACAGTGAAGGGAATGAAGTCGGCCATTTTCCAAAAGCCATATTTTTATTATCTCATCAATGTTCACCTCATTAAACATATTCATTTATTGGACTGATTGGCACCATTCATAACGTGCCCACAATGCAGAGGGGAACACCCGAATGGACATTCGTTTAAATCCCCCTCTGCACAGCTGAGAGACCTTTAATTTCAAAGCCGACAAAAGATCCTTATTCTGCCCAGCAACAGCACGAAGCTGCATTTTAAACCGGCCTTTGGCTAAAAGATAAGGATATCTGCGAGTCAAGACCTGGAGTGGGTTATATGGCATAACCGGACTGTCAATAAAATATTACAGGAATAAAATGGCCAAGGCAGGCAGAGAAACTTAATAAACTAGGATAAAAAGAATAAAATATTAGATTAAATCCCCCTACACACAGCAGGACAAAATGACATTAACACCTAATCTCGCAAGCGTAGAATACAGACACAGAACAGTAGAGATCGATTTAGATAAGGGGACACATCGAGAGGATAATGGGAAACACATTAAAACACTGGGGCAAGAACAGGCAGTCCCATTAACACGGACACACACCATACAGATGCAAATTGACAAGCCTCCCAGGGAACTGCCTGACCAGACAGGCCACTTTATAAGTATTGTAAAAATGTATGAGCAAATGTTCCCGCTCGAATTTGGACCCCTATAAATATCCAGAGCAAATGTATAACCATTGAGATCGACGTGGCCAAGCACTGTTTCTAAGCTGGCTACAGGGGTCTCCCTGGGTACCCAGTAATTGTACAATAAAGAAAAACTCTTTGAACCTTGCCTTGCGACTCGACTCCCTTGAATGCATTGGTACAAGGGATTTTTCCCTACAACAGGGAAATTGTGCAGAAATTTTGAATACATTTGACTGCAATTCCTGTGCAAACAGGATTGAGTAACGAGTACTGGAAAACTCAGCATGGAGCTGGTGTCTGAGTGTCAGCAGTGAGTCTGTGGGAGTACTCCTTCCTGTGTGCTGGACTACAATTCGAGATATCTCGAGGCTTTGTACTCTAATCCAGTCTCCCTGGCTACATTCTCAGTATGTTTCTCAATACTTTAATCCTAATACTTGCATTGCATTTTGCTATTTCATCCCATTTCTCAGTTTATACTAGTTCTATTTTCCTGCCCTTTTCTATTTCCTTTTATAGTCCTTATATATTACAGGGATATCTGAGTTTAAATTAGACAGGTTTATTTAAACAGGGATACCTCTGTCTAAACAGCATTAGATGAATGTTTAGAATCATAGATTCCACACAGTGCAGAACGAGACCATTCGGCCCATCGAGTCTGCACTGACAACAATCCCATCCAGGCTCTATTCCCGTAGCCCTCTTTATTTACCCTGCTGGTCCCCCTAACACTAAGGGGCAATTTAGCATGGCCAATCCACCTAACCCGCACATCTTTGGACTCTGGGAGAAAACTGGAGCACCCGGAGGAAACCCACACAAGCATGGGGAGAACGTGCAAACTCCACACAGTCACCCAAGACCGGAATTGAACTCAGGCCCCTGGTGCTGTGAGGCAGCAGTGTTAACCAATGTGCCATCCATTCCATTTATCAGAATTTCCTTTTTGATTATATTAGGTCAATGAATGTGGCTGACTCTTATGTACCTAGTTATATTACACATTGAGGTTGATGCAGAGTGTTTAGTATTGAATATTGGTCTATTCATAGAAGCCCTACAGTGCAGAAGGAGGCCATTCGGCCCATCGAGTCTGCACCGACCACAATCCCACCCAGGCCCTACCCCCACATATTTTACACGCGAATCCCTCTAACCTACACATCCCAGGACTCTAAGGGGCAATTTTTTTACCTGGCCAATCAACCTAACCCGCACATCTTTGGACTGTTGGAGGAAACCGGAGCACCCGGAGGAAACCCACGCAGACACGAGGAGAATATGCAAACTCCAAACAGACAGTGACCCGAGCCGGGAATCGAACCCGGGACCCTGGAGCTGTGAAGCAGCAGTGCTAACCACTGTGCTACTGTGCCGTATTGATCAACTCCATAATGTCTCCAATCTTCGTGGGCTCAAGCACATGTGGAGCTGATGTAAGATTGAATGTAATAAATTTAGAAGATTATTTCACACAGATGGTTCAGAAGCCTTCTCAAATATACATCACTATGAAACAGTGTTCCAAATTGGGACACTCTCACATATACGTCAGTGGGCTTTGTTACAATGCTCTCTGATACTTAGGTTTCTCATCTCATCTTGTCCATTTCCTATTTTTAGATACTTGCTCAATACAATCCCCCACCCTGCTGGTGAGTTCATCCTGACAGATCGTTCCTGTGTTTCAGTTCTTGTTATTTTGCACATTGGATCAAGTATTTGCTCAGAAATATCAGCAGGAATCTTTCCAAACAGTAGAAGCCGCAGTCTGAGTCACATTCATTTCAGTTCCACATCAAAGCAAGATGAAGATTGTGGCACTGGCTCCAGTGCCGTTTCCATTGCAATATCATTGAAACAGTTGTCAGGCCAGTAAGTCACTCATCAATGTCCACAGAAACAGACATCAAGGGAACTCATGCTTGCTGTAATGTGAAGTTTATCACTGAGAAGCTTGTCCAACATTGTGTTTTGATATTTTTTAATCTTGTGCAGGGGAAAGATGTGGAAGCTGCTGACAGTTTGGGGTTTTTGTTTTGTAATGTTGCAGATACCTATGATTTAGTCATAGTGACTGGTGCTCTGTCCTGTGGACTACTGTCTTTGGATGTCCTTCCAGAACTGTTGAGAGTCGCTAAGCCAGGTGAGCAGAAAACTTTACTGATGCAAGACCGTAAGGCAATGTGGTCATTTAAATAATCTAAATCTGGCAAACATTCAACACAAAGAGGTGAAGGAACGCATGGTCACGCAAATTCAGCAGTCACGGGCATTCAGCCTTGGATCTTCAGGTAAGCGTTCTCCAAGGCGGCCTTCATGACACACGACAGCGCAGAGTCGCTGAGCAGAAACTGAAAGCCAAGTTCCGCACACATGAGGACGGCCTAAACCGGGATGTTGGATTTATGTCACATTATCAGTAACCCCCACAGCTTGCCTCCTGGACTTGCAGAATTTCACAAGCTGTTCTGTCTGGAGACAATACACATCTCTTTAACCTGTGTTGAATGCTCCCTCCACCCACATTGTCTGTACATTTAAGACCTGGCTGGCTGTAGAGATTTGCATTCTAATCAGTATTCTGTAATTTGATTTCTGTGTCTGTGCCCTGTTTGAGAACAGACATCCACTCCATCTGACGACGGAGCTCTGCTCCGAAAGCTTATGGTATTTGCTACCAAATAAACCTGTTGGACTTTAACCCGGTGTTGTGAGACTTCTTACTGTGCTTACCCCAGTCCAACGCCGGCATCTCCACATCACGCAAATTCAAACAGGGATAGACAAAGTCAAGACAATGGTCACTTTCTCTCCTCACTCTCTCTTCCGTTGGTGGATCAAACCATCCTGCTATCATTCCTGATTGTCATTGCCCATCTCAGTGGAACTTCCCTCACCCAATTACAACAAGAATATCAATGGTTTCTCTTCCATACCATTACTCCTGGAATTATGCATAAGACCAAAAGACATAGGAGCAGAATTAGGCCATTCAGCCCATCGAGTCTGCTCCACCATTCAATCATGGCTGATATTTTTCTCATCCCCATTCTCCTGCCTTTTCCCCATAACCCCTGATCCCCTTATTAATCAAGAACCTATTTTTCTCTGTCTTAAAGACACTCATTGACCTGGCCTCCATAGCCTCTTGCGGCAAAGAGTTCCACAGATTCACCACTCTCTGGCTGAAGAAATTCCTTCTAACCTCTGTTTTAAAGGATCGTCCCTTTAGCCTGAGGTTGTGCCCTCTGTTTCTAGTTTTTCCTACCAGTGGAAACATCCTCTCCATGTCCACTCTATCCAGGCCTCGCAGTATCCTGTAAGTTTCAATAACATCCCTCCTCATCCTCTAAACTCCAACAAGTACAGATCCAGAGTTCTCAACCATTCCTCATACGACAAGCTCTTCATTCCAGGGATCATTCTTATGAACCTCCTCTGGACCCTTTTCAAGGCCAGCACACCCTTCCTTAGATATAGGGCCCAAAACTGGTCACAATACTCCAAATGGGGTCTGACCAGAGCCTTATACAGTCTCAGAAGTACATCCCTGCTCTTGTATTCTCGCCCTCTCGACATGAATGCTAACATTGCATTGCCTTCCTAACCGCCGACTGAACCTGCACGTGAGCCATAAGAAATCTTGAACAATGACTCCCAAGTCATTGGGAGGTGAGGGTGGGAGGTGAGGGTGGGGGGAGGGTGGGAGGTGAGGGTGGGGGAGGTTGGGAGGTGAGGGTGGGGGGAGGGTGGGAGGTGAGGGTGGGAGGTGAGGGTGGGGAGAGGGGGGAGGTGAGAGTGGAGGGAGGGTGGGAGGTGAGGGTGGGGGGAGGGTGGGTGGTGAAGGTGGGGGGAGGGTGGGAGGTGAGGGTGGGAGGTGAGGGTGGAGTGGGAGGTGAAGGTGGAGGGAGGGCGGGAGGTGAGGGTGGGAGGTTAGGGTGGGAGGAGGGTGGGAGGTGAAGGTGGGGGGAGGGTGGGAGGTGAAGGTGGAGGGAGCGTGGGAGGTGAGGGTGGGGGGAGGATGGGAGGTGAGGGTCGGGGGGGTTGGAGGTGGGGTGGGGGAAGGTGGGAGGTGAGGGTGGGGGAAGGTGGGAGGTGAGGGTGGGAGGTGAGGGTGGGGGGAGGCGGGAGGTGTGGGTGGGAGGTGAGGGTGGGGGGAGGGTGGGAGGTGAGGGTGGGGGAGGTGATGGTGGGAGAAGGTGGGAGGTGAGGGTAGAGGGAGGGTGAGAGGTGAGAGTCGGGGAAGGATGGGAGGTGCGAGTGGGGCGAGGGTGGGAGGTGAGGGTGGGGGAGGGTGGGAGGTGAGGGTGGGAGGTGAGGGTGGGGGGAGGGTGGGAGGTGAGGGTGGGGGAGGGTGGGAGGTGAGGGTGGGAGGTGAGGGTGGGGGGAGGGTGGGAGGTGAGGGTGGGGAGAGGGGGGAGGTGAGGGTGGAGGGAGGGTGGGAGGTGAGGGTGGGGGGAGGGTGGGTGGTGAGGGTGGGGGGCGGGTGGGAGGTGAGGGTGGGGGAGGGTGGGAGGTGAGGGTGGGGGAGGGTGGGAGTTGAGGGTGGGAGGTGAGGGTGGAGGGAGAGTGGGAGGTGAAGGAGGGGGAGGGTGGGGGTGAGGGTGGGGGAGGGTGGGAGTTGAGGGTGGGAGGTGAGGGTGGAGGGAGACTGGGAGGTGAAGGTGGAGGGAGGGTGGGAGGTGAGGGTGGGGGGAGGGTGGGAGGTGAAGGTGGGGGATAGGTGGGAGGTGAGGGTCGGGGGGTGGGAGGTGAGGGTGGGGTAAGGTGGGAGGTGAGGGTGGGGGAAGGTGGGAGGTGAGGGTGGGAGGTGAGGGTGGGGGGGAGGCGGGAGGTGAGGGTGGGAGGTGAGGGTGGGGGGAGGGTGGGAGGTGAAGGTGGTGGGAGCGTGGGAGGTGAGGGTGGGAGGTGAGGGTGGAGGGGAGGGTGGGAGGTGGGGAGAGGATGGGGGTTGGGAGGTGAGGGTCGGGGGGGTGGGAGGTGGGAGGTGAGGATGGGGAGAGGGTTGGAGGGTGAGGGTGGGGGTGAGGTTGGGAGATGATTAAAATCAGTGATGCCAGTGAGGTCAGAGTTAGAGGAATAGGGATATTTCTGAGGGTTGTGGGGCTGGAGGAGATTCCAGAGATGGATGGGGAAAGGCCATTGAGGGATTGGAAAACAAGGATAAAAATATATAAAAATGAAGGTGTGACTTCAGTGAGAGTGAGAGTAGTTTTGTGAGTACAGGGATGATGGGGGAGGGGGGAATGGGACTTGGAGTGAGTAAGGACACAGGTGGACATAGTTTTAGATGAGGCCAAGTTTAGTGAGTAGAATGTGGGAGGTCAGCAGGGAATGTGTTAGAATAGTTCAGGTCTAGAAGTGGCAATGATTGGATAAACCAGCTGAAACTGGCCCACGCTACAGCGGTGGAAATAGGCAGTCTGAATGGTGGCGTGTGGGTTAACAGCTCTGAGACGGACTATTCTACACGGCCAGTCAATGCTGGTGCAGGCAGGGGATCTTTAACAATGATTTATTCTTTCACAGGGCGTGAGTATTGCTGGCTGGGCCAGCATTTATTAAAGGTGGTGCTGAACTGCCTCTTGAACCACTGCAGCCCATTGTGTAGGTACTCCCACAATGCAGTTAGTCCCAGGATTTTGACCCAGTGACAGTGAAGATGCCTCTGTCGATTCTGGGTGGTATATCCAGTATCATTTCCAGTACCAGTTTGGGTGCCAGGTGAGGGCATTTACCGAGTCAGACTCAATGATGGCACTAAGGTTGTGAACAGTCTGGTTTGCTCACAGACAGCTTGGCAGATCAATAAGCTTTCAGTTAATCTGCACTGTACCCCTTCCAACATCAATCTATTCTTCCTGAGGACTGGTATCCAGAACTGAATGTGGAATTCCAGGTAGAATTCAACCACGTTTTATAAACCTGTTGTATTCCAATCCCACTGAGAGAGGGTTTGGAATTATTTCTGTCTGTGTCCATTAGTTTCTGCTGATTGTCTGCATGGATTCTTCAATTCTCTGCCCCTCCACTGTTCCTAACTTCCCATCATCTTTTTTAGGTCCAGACATCCACATTTTCCTGAATTCAACAGCAATTGTGATAATTTAGCCCGATCACTTCATCTATCAATGATCCTTTGCAGCTTTCTGCTCTCATCTGCGTTATCTTTCTGTGTCACCTAACCTGGAGTCCTCAGGATGTCCAGCTCTTTATTTCCTTATCCCAGTTTTGTGTTGACACAGCGAGTGTGGAGAGAGCAGTACAGATTCCTGGGAGCCACAGCTCCTGCTGAGTGAGAATGGAAGTAAGGGGTGTAGATGGGGAGGAGTTGTTAGGTGTGTTCAGGAGGGTTTCTTGACACAGTATGTAGAGAAGCCTACAAGAGGACAGCCTGTACTTGATTTGGTATTGGGAAATAAACCTGGTCAGGTCTCAGATCTCTCAGTGGGAGAGCATTTTGGAGATAGTGATCATAATTCTATCTCCTTTACAATAGCATTGGACAGAGATAGGATCAGATAAGTTAGAAAAGTGTTTAATTGGAGTAAGGGGAATTATGAGGCTATCAGGCAGGAAATTGGAGGCTTAAATTGGAAAGAGGTTTTCTCAGGGAAATGTACAGAAGAAATGTGGCAAATTGTCAGGGAATATTTGTCTGGAGTTCTGCATAGCAACGTTCAATGAGACAGGGAAGTTATGGTAGGTTACAGGAACCGTGGTATACAAAGGCTGTAATGAATCTAGTCAAGAAGAAAAGAAAAGCTTACAAAAGGTTCAGGGAGCTCGGTAATGTTAGAAATCTAGAAGAGTATACGGCTAATAGGAAGGATCTTAAGAAGGAAATTAGGAGAGCCAGAAGGTGTCATGAGAAGGCTTTGGCAGGCAGGATTAAGGGAAGACCCCAAGACATTCTACAAGTATGTGAAGAGCAAGAGGATAAGACATGAAAGAATAGGACCTATCAAATGTGGCGGTGGGAAAATTTGTATGGAACGGTAAGAAATAGCAGAGGTACTTAATGAATACTTTACTTCAGTATTCACTATGGAAAAGGATCTTGGTGGTTGTAGTGCAGACTTGCAGCGGACTGAAAAAGCTTGAGCATGTAGATATTAAGAAAGAGGATGTGTTGGAGCTTTTGAAAAGCATCAAGTTAGATAAGTCGCCTGGACCGGATGAGAAGTACCCCAGGCTACTGTGGGAGGCGAGGGGGAGATTGCTGAGCCTCTGGCGATGATCTTTGCATCATCAATGGAGACGGGAGAGGTTCCGGAGGATTGGAGGATTGCGGATGTTGTTCCTTTCTTCAAGAAAGAGAATAGAGATAGCCCTGAAATTATAGACCAGTGAGTCTAACCTCAGTGGTTGGTAAGTTGATGGAGAAGATCCTGAGAGGGAGGATTTATGAACATTTGGAGAGGTATAATATGATTAAGAATAGTCAGCATGGCTTTGTCAAAGGCAGATCATGCCTTACAAGCCTGAATGAATTTTTTGAGGATGTGACGAAACACATTGATGAAGGAAGAGCAGTAGATGTAGTATATATGGACTTCAGCAAGGCATTCGATAAGGCTGCCCCATGCAAGGCTTATTGAGAAAGTGAGGGGGATGGGATCCAAGGGGACATTGCTTTGTGGATCCAGAACTGGCTTGCCCACAGAAGGCAAAGAGTGGTAAGAGATGGGTCATATTCTGCATGGAGGTCGGTCACCAGTGGAGTGCCCCAGGGATCTGTTTTGGGACCCTTACTCTTTGTGATTTTTATAAATGACCTGGATGAGGAAGTGGAGGGATGGGTTGGTAAGTTTGCTGATGACACAAAGGTTGGAGATGTTGTGCATAGTGTGGAGGGATGTCAGAAGTTGCAGCGAGACATTGATAGGGTGCAAGACTGGGCGGAGAAGTGGCAGATGGAGTTCAACCCAGAATAGTGTGAGGTGGTTCATTTTGGCAGGTCAAATAGGATGGCAGAATCTAATAATAATGGTCGGACTCTTGGCAGAGTGGAAGATCAGAAGGATCTTGGGGTCCGAGTTCATAGGACGCTCAAAGCAGCTGTGCAGGTTGAGGCTGTGGTTAAGAAGGCGTATGGTGTACTGGCCTTCATCAATCGAGGAATTGAGTTTAGGAGTCGTGAGATAATGTTGCAGCTATATAGGACCCTGGTCAGACCCCACTTGGAGTACTGTGCTCAGTTCTGGTCGCCTCATTACAGGAAGGATGTGGAAGCCATAGAAAGGGTGCAGAGGAGATTTACAAGGATGTTGCCTGGGTTGGGGAGCATGCCTTATGAGGATAGGTTGAGTGAGCTCGGCCTTTTCTCCTTGGAGAGACGAAGGATGAGGGGTGACCTGATAGAGGTGTATAAGATGTTGAGAGGTATTGATCGAGTGGACAGTCAGAGGCATTTTCCTAGGGCTGTAATGGCTGCCACAGGAGGACACAGGTTTAAGGTGCTGGGGAATAGGTACAGAGGAGATGTCAGGGGTAAGTTTTTCACTCAGAGGGTGGTGGGTGCGTGGAATGGCTGCCAGCAACGGTGGTGGAGGCGGATTCGATAGGGTCTTTTAAGAGACTTTTAGATAAGCACATGGAACTTAGTAAGATAGAGGGTTATAGGTAAGCCTAGTAATCACTAAGGTA
The DNA here is from genome assembly GCF_964213995.1 of Mustelus asterias. Classification (NCBI taxonomy): domain Eukaryota; kingdom Metazoa; phylum Chordata; class Chondrichthyes; order Carcharhiniformes; family Triakidae; genus Mustelus; species Mustelus asterias. Next base: position 45,066,820 of record NC_135825.1, on the reverse strand, counting down.
GGGACATGTTGGGCACAACTTTATGGGCTGTAGGGCCTGTATTTTGCTGTTGTTTTTCTATGTTTCTATGAATGTCTATCACACGCCCTCAGCTTAAACTGAGCAGATCACAAGGAAGGACATGACTTAAACTCAGATTCGAGCCAAATTGCCCCAAAGCAATGATACCTGACTGTCAATGTAATTGCTGATCATCTTGATACCTGTTCAGCAGCTTTTCCTGTTCCACAGGCAACATCCAGGACTAGGGTGCGATCTCTATCTCTGGGAAACACGGGGTCCAGAATGTCAGCAGCAAAGGTATGAGCTTGATAATTTATCACTTCAACGTCCTTGGAAAAGAAAATGTCACTTTTTTATTAATTTCATTTTATTCCATTCCCTTCTGACCGACTTCCAGCAGTAGCGAGCACAATTGTTCCCAATGTGTATTTGTGTAGAGTGTCAGACATGTTGTAATCTAATGTGACTGCGAGGGCAGTCTCCCACATTTCAATCCCATTGGTGTGAAAGGGGGGATTCACCAGGCCAATGGGACAGAAAACCCTCCCGACTCCCTGTGGAGGCCACTTTGAACATCCTGATCTTACCTCATTTCATCAGTTATGCAGAATGTTACTCCCCCTCCCCTCACCCCCACTGCCAACAGCTTGGGAGCTGATGGGGAGTGATGGGGAGAGGGGGGAAGATGGGGAGTGAGGAGGAGAGGGGGGGGAAGGTGGGGAGTGAGGGGGAGAGGGGGGGAAGGTGGGGAGTGAGGGGGAGAGGGGGGAAGATGGGGAGTGAGGAGGAGAGCGGGGAGAAGGTGGGGAGTGTGGGGGAGAAGGGGGAATGTGGGGAGTGATGGGGAGAGCGGGGAAGGTGGGGAGTGACAGAAAGGGCAGTGGGGGAGGGAGGAAGGTGGGGAATTAGGGGGAAAGTGGTGGGCAGTGAGTGGGAGGAGGAGGAGGTGATGGGGATTGAGAGGGGGAAATGGGAGAGGGGCACTAACATTTCCAGTCTGGACTTCCCACCCGCCCAAATCTGTCTGCAATGTTCCAGAGGAAAGGTGAAGCCTCTGACAGGGCACGGGATTTTTTCAGTGAACCGAGAACCTGGGTGGGACGAGTTGAAACACATTTGAAGCAACTATCAACAGCTGAAGATATTCTTGAAAAGGAGCAAGTTTCAGGTGCCTGGGGAATGAACAAGAGTATTAGACTAATTGGGTTACATTCAAAGAGCCAGCACAGGTATGATTTACCAAATAGCCTGTGACTATGCTGAATGATTGTGTAATTGTTATTGGATGAGTCTTTACAGCTGGATGATTTAGTGAGTGTTCGGCTGCTGTCTGTGATTGATTGAATGAAGGCAACAATGAGACATTCCTCCTGTTTAACATTTATTTATTAGTGTCACAAGTAGGCTTACATTAACACTGCAATGAAGTTACTGTGAAAATTTCCTCGTCGCCACACTCTGGCGCCTGTTCGGGTACACTGAGGGAGAATTTAGCATGACCAATGCACCTAACCAGCACATCTTTGGACTGTAGGAGGAAACCGGAGCACCCGGAGGAAACTCACGCAGACACATGGAAAACGTGCAAACTCCACACAGACAGTGAGTCAAGCCGGGAATCAAACCTGGGCCCCTGACGCTGTGAGGCAGCAATGCTAACCACTGTGCCACCGTGCAGCCCATTTGATTATACTATCCTTTGATTAAATATTTCTGGGTTTAAATTCAGAGAGTCAGATAAACATATTCTGTTGTAACTACACTTTATTTTAATGTTTGATTTACTCGGTGTTGCAATTCTGCACAAACAAGGTGATGTGAGAGTTGTGGTTTATCAAAACATTATGTTTACAAATTGTATCATTTGTTATCTGGACTGAGGGGCCAGACATCCATTATGCTTGTTAAAACACCTGAACCCCAGAGAAAATATTGCTTTATTGATAGCTCAGACTCTCTGATCTCTGCTGTCAATGTCACAACATGTATTTACATAACGCTTAGTTATGAGGAGAGATTGGGTAAACTGGGGTTGTTCTCCCTGGAAAGACGGAGGATGACGGGAGACTTAATAGAGGTGTATAAAATTATGAAAGGCATAGATAGGGTGAACGGTGGGAAGCTTTTCCCTAGGTCGGTGGTGACGTTCACGAGGGGTCATAGGTTCAAGGTGAAGCGGGGGAGGTTTGACACCGATATCAGAAGGGCATATTTTACACAGAGGGTGGTGGGGGCCTGGAATGCGCTGCCAGGCAAGGTGGCGGAGGCGGACACACTGGGAACGTTTTAGACTTATCTAGATAGCCATATGAACGGAGGCTGTATCGAAAACTTGGTAAAGTCGGGTGTGAGGCGATTACCGCGATCTGTGCCCGCATCCGAGCAAATGCCCACTTTACCAAGGCCCGCAAACGGCCACGATCTGAACCACACCCGAAACGGGCGCAACATCAATTTAAATGCATTTGCATACATTTAAATGGAGTTAATGAGCTGGATGCCCAATCTTACCGGCATTTCCCCCTTTACCATCGCGTTCGCGTGTCCAGATTCAGGCGCTCCGGCTTCTGAAGAGGTAAGTTCAGAGCTTCCGGCAGCTCTCTGACTCAGATTAGTGGTGTGGCGGGGGAGGGAGTTGGGCCAGATCATCATTCTCTGATGTTGGGGGTGGGGGGAGGAAAGGCCAGATGGTTCTCTGCTGAGGGGCCGGGGAGATCGGAGCAGCAGCGTTTCGGGTGCGATACGTCCTGCCCACAGCGCGATTCAGAGTCGCAATGTTTTTCAGGTTAAGTGCGTATCGGGGCGCCTGAGAACAGGTTTCCAAATCGGATCTGAATTATGCCCAGATACAGCGCTTAGAATCAAAATGGTAAAATCGGGCCCGATGTGTTATGTCGGCCATGCTCGCTGTGGCAAGATTTCCAGTCAGATATAATTAGCCCTTTTCCACGGGGGTCCGTGTTACTGCAATTGTGTCACTGCTGTCAATTCTTCCTCCTTAGAGTTTCTGATGTTTCCCATCCATCCAATCCAACCTGGGGTTTCCTTTCCCACTTTAACAAACCCCACTGGTTTATCCTGTTTTGTCTATGTTATCTGTCTTGTCAGTGCTTTTCTTAAACCAACATTGCGACTGTTTTGAGGATATCCTTCTCTGCTAACAGCTGGCCTGGATTTCTGTCCAGAGGTGTTACAAAGCTGAAGATCCAACATCACATGCACAATTTCAGCCTGAGGGGTATAGAAACTGGGGAAAAAAGGAATCCTCAGGTGGTAAAGGTAAAGGAGATCTTGTGGGAGATGATAAAGACAGAGCAACTCAGGTTAAAAAGGAAACACATGAGGGCGGAAGAGAAATACAAAACCTCAGATGTTTTCACTGCAATAAAGTAGGACACACAAAGTTGCTGTGTTTGTGGTTTAAGAAAAGCACTGGGAAGGCAGAGGTGGTAAAACAGGATAAGCCAGTGGGGTTTGTTAAAGTGGTGAAAGAAACTCTAGTTGAAGCTAAAGAGGTGCAAAAAAAATGTACAGCCTGGTCAGGGGCTGTTGATTAGAATGTGCCAGATCTCTTTAAAAAATTTACTTGTGTGGTTAAATTTTACTGAAGTGTACCTAGGAGGAGTAGGTAAAGAAGTTAAAATTTTAAGAGATACGGGAGCACGTCAATCTTTGATGGTGAGAGATGAGGAGTTATGTATTAGGAGTATTGCCAGCAACTGTGGTAATATGTGGAATTCAGGGTGAGAAGAGTAGGGTTCCATTACACAAGGTGGGGGGCAGTGCCGGGGGGGGGCAGTGCCGGGGGGGGCAGTGCTGGGGGGGCAGTGCCAGGGAGGGGCAGTGCCGGGGGAGCGGGGCAGTGCCGGGGGGTGGGGCAGTGCCGAGGGCGGCAGTGCCGGGGGGGGTGGGGCAGTGCCGGGTGGGGGTGGGGCAGTGCCGGGTTGGGGGGGTGGCAGTGCCGGGGGGAAGGGAGCAGTGCCGGGGGGGGAGGGGTCAGTGCCGGGGGGGTCAATGCCGGGGGAGTCAGTGCCGGCGGGGGGCAGTGCCGGGGGGGGCAGTGCCTGGGGTGGCAGTGGTGGGGGGCAGTGCAGGGGGGCAGTGCCCAGGGGGGATCAGTGCCAGTGGGGGACAGTGCTGGGGGGGCAGTGCCGGGGGCACAGTGCCGGGGGGGGGGCAGTGCCGGGGGGGGGCAGTGCCGGGGGGTGCTGTGCCGGTGGGGGGGCAGGGCCGGGGGTGGGGGCAGTGCCGGGGGTGGGGGCAGTGCCGGGGGGGCAGTGCCGTGGGGGTGGGGTGTCAGTGCTGGGGGGACAGTGCCGGGGGGGGGGGCAGTGCCGTGGGGAGGGGGAGCAGTGCCGGGGGGGGAGTGCCGGGGGGGAGGTGCCAGGGGGGGCAGTGCCAAGGGGGGCAGTGCCGGGGAGGCAGTGCCGGGGGGGGCAGTGCCGGGGGGAGCAGTGCCGGGGGCAGTGCCGGAGAGGGAGCAGTGCCGGGGGGACAGTGCCATGGGGGGCAGTGCCATGGGGGGACAGTGCCGGGGGGTGGGGAGCAGTGCCGGGGGGGGGGGGGCAGTGCCGGGGGGGCGGGGCAGTGCCGGGGAGGTGGGACAGTGCCGAGGGCGGCAGTGCCGGGGGGGTGGGTCAGTGCCGGGTGGGGGCGGCAGTGCCGGGGGGAGGGGAGCAGTGCCGGTGGGGTCAGTGCCGGTGGGGTCAGTGCCGGGGGGGCAGTGCCGGGGGGGGCAGTGCCGGTGGGGTCAGTGCCGGGGGGGCAGTGCCGGGGGGGGCAGTGCCGGGGGGGCAGTGGTGGGGGGCAGTGCCGGGGGGGCAGTGGCAGGGGGGCAGTGCCCAGGGGGGGTCAGTGCCAGCGGGGGACAGTGCTGGGGGGGCAGTGCCGGGGGGCACAGTGCCAGGGGGTGGGCGGGCAGTACCGGGGGGGGGGCAGTGCCGGGGGCTGCTGTGCCGGTGGGGGGGCAGTGCCGGGGGTGGGGGCAGTGCCGGGGGTGGGGTCAGTGCCGGGGGGGGCAGTGCCGGGGGGGGGGCAGTGGCGAGGGGGGGCAGTGCCGGGGGTGGGGTCAGTGCCGGGGGGGGCAGTGCCGGGGGGGGCAGTGGCGAGGGGGGGCAGTGCCGGGGGGGGCAGTGCTGGGAGGTGAAATGCCGGCGGCGCAGTGCTGAAGGGGGCAGTGCTGAAGGGGGCAGTGCTGGGGGTAAGTGCTGGGGGTAAGTGCTGGGGGTAAGTGCTGGGGGGCTAGCGTTGGGGTGCGGCCAGTCATCGGGGGCAGTGCCCATTTGAGCCGCGGTCAGACAGGCTCAGGCTCCACAAGGAGACAGAATAAGGAGACAGTCGATTAATGTTCAGCTGCTGTGTAAGCACCGAATGCACGTCACACACGCGTGTGCCCAACACCAATGACAGCTTCACCCTGAGGATCTCGGACTTTCCGGAAGTCTTTGGGGATCAGCCCAGGGTGCAGGGATGGCTCTTGGGGGACTGGGATGCCCGCTGAGAACTTGGCTGAAGATGCCAGTGCAGAGGGCAGAATCTGAGGCAGCCCTCGCTGCCACTCGGCCAATCGTGTCGCAGTGCATCGGGCTGCGCTCCTGGTGCCTGGGCCACTCTGGTGGGGCCCTGCGGTATAAACCCGCATTGTGGAGCTCTGCTGTGCCCTACACATCCTGGCACAGCTGCACCCAGACCTTCTGGAGGAGGAGGGTGACCAGCCGGGCATCACTGGGGAGGAGGATGTGGTGGAGGAGGAGGAAGAGCCAGGCTGTGCTGGGCAGGAGCAGCAAGTGTCCGGCATGTTGGGGCAGCAAGGCAGGCCCTCATTGCAACCAGCTCTGCAAATCAGTGCCCTGTGTTGCTGCGGATGGAATCAAGCACTGCTCACGTGAGGCTGGAAAACCCCAGCCGGAGGGGGGAGGGAAGTTACAGACTGCCATCGAGGGGAGGGGGAGAGAGGGGGTGAGGGACACTGCGATCGGGGGAGGGGGGAGAGAGGGGGTGAGGGACACTGCGATCGGGGAAGGGGGGAGAGAGGGGGTGAGGGACACTGCGATCGGGGGAGGGGGGAGAGAGGGGGTGAGGGACACTGCGATCGGGGGAGGGGGGAGAGAGGGGGTGAGGGACACTGCGATCGGGGGAGGGGGGAGGGGGGAGAGAAGGGGTGAGGGACACTGCGATCGGGGGGGAGGGAGGATAAGAGGGACACTGTGTGAGGATGTTGTGTGCTGGGAGATGTGGTCCTTGGTGGCGGAGTGGGTTCAGGCTGTGGGAGAGGGTCAGTGATGTCCGTGGAGAGCGGGGTGCCCCCCACCCCCACCCCCCACCACCCCCCGCCCCGTATCCAAAGAAAAAACAGACCCGCTCAGAAGTTTGACTGGACGGTTGAACTGGCCATGTGCTTAGATTGGACTTGCAGCAAAAACTGGACACAAACAATGGTAAGGAACAAAGAATAAAAACAAAGAAAATTACAGCACAGGAACAGGCCATTCGGCCCTCCAAGCCTTCACAGACCATGCTGCCCGACTGAACTAAAACCCTCTACCCTTCCGTGACCATATCCCTCTATTCCCATCCCATTCATGTATTTGTCCAGACGCCCCTTAAAACTCACTATCGTATCTGCTTCCACTTCCTCCCCGGCAGCGAGTTCCCGGCACCCACCACCCTCTGTAAAAAAAACATCTCCTTTAAACCTTGCCGCTCGCACCTTAAACCTGTGCCCCCTAATATAGGAGCTCACTGTTAAACTCAGTTTAAAATATTATACATTTAACAATTACAACAAGCAAATAAAAACTTGTCACCTAACATTCCCCTTCAATCCCGTCAAGCAAGTCAAGGTGTGGGTTGCTGGCTGGAAGGAGAGATTCCAGACGAGGCCTGTTGCTGGTTGTGGCCTGTTGGAACTGAGCGTGATGATGAAGCATGCTGCAGCTCAGGAAGCTCTGAGTGCAAATACAACACAAATAAATGAAATTCAGACAAAACTGGGCCGCGATTCTCCCACCGCTGGTGAGTCGGGCTGGGAGATGCGCCTGTCGGACATTTCGCGGGTTCTCCGACAGTTTTTACGACCCGCGCTCATCTCCCAGCCGGAGAAACATGGCACCGTTGGGAACCCGCTGAAAACCGGCGGGCCGCTGATTGGCTTGAGTTTACAAACCTTTACATGTCATTATCAGAATCCAGACGGAAATCTCCGCCCACGTCTGCATCTCCCACCTCTTTGGCGTGATGTGATTTTGGCGCAGACAAGGAATTTAAAAGTCACAACCAGGCATGGCAGCCGTGAACTGGCGTGAGGAGGTAAGTGCTGCGAGCGGAGTGCGGGGGATATTGCAGGCAGGCCCTGGAGCTGCCTGGTGGCCTTCCTCCTGCTGCCTTCAGGTGTTGGCCCGTGGACCAGTGGCGCCTGTTGTGGTGGTTGGGCAGGTGGGGGGGGGAGGGGGGGGGGGACTTCTATTTCCTCACAGCTCTGTGGGTGAGGTTCCGTCAGGTAGTCCTGCTAACACCCCCACCCCTCCAGGGCAGCTCTGATGCGCACTGTGGGAAGCAGCCTCGAGGGCTCCCGCTCCCCCTCCACAGCACTTTGCAGTGGCGTTGTCTTGTCGCAGGGTGTGGTCAGAGACTTGACTGGGTGCTGGTGTTCCGGGGTGGGGGAGGAGTGCACCATGTGCTGACTGAGACCTAACCAGATGAAGCAGCTGCTGCTCCAGGCCGGGGTGCTGAGGTTCAGACACGGACTGCATGGAATCTGCTGTCACTGGGAACACGTCTGGTGCTGATTTGCAGTCTGCCCCTGCCCTGTGACACAGACCAGCAACACACGCCTGTAACGGATGCTGCAGTTACACACATAGCAATGGCTCAAGGGTGCGCATTGCCCAGGTCTGCACACCGACCGGCATAATCTGTGCCAGCATTTGTCACGATGAGAATCTCACACAACCACACACGGCACCATGGATTGTGTGGGGTTTCCAGCTCCCACAAGTGGGGATTCTGGCCCAAGTGAGGGATTGGGGTGGTGCTGGGTCTATGCAGCCAATGAGAATAATCCGTCATTCTATGCTCTTTCCAAACCCCACTGTGCCGATGGATCTCGGTTTGCTCGATCTGGAGCTGCCATGTTGGTGGCAGCAGGGGCGGAGGAGGAGGAGGCGGCGGCTCAGGAGGTGGTGGGCGTGGAGAGACCACCGCAAGAGCAGCCACCACCAGACCCTCAGGAAGGAGGGCAGGGGGCTGCCGCTGAGGGCCAGGAGGTGGGTGAATAGGCTCCCGAGAGGGTGCACGGAAGGCGGAGGGTGCCGAGGCCAAGGAGGTACAGGCCCCGCAATTCCTTCGAGGCCCTCTCGGAGATGTGCCGTCGCCGGCTGCGCCTGTCCAAGACCGCGGTGTGGAACATTTGTGAGGTGCTCTCACACCTGGTACCTCAGGGGAGGGGCGGCCACCCGCTCCCTGTGGACATGAAGGTGATGGCAGCCCTCAATTTCTATGCCTCCGGGTTATTCCAGGCTCCCAGCGATGACCTAGCTGGGATCTCCCAGGCCTCCGTGCACAGATGTGTGGGGCAGGTCACAGATGCCCTGTGTGCCCGGGCAGGGCAGCTCATTAATTTCGATGTGGGCCGTGCACAGCAGGGGGCCCGAGATCTCGGCTTCGCTTCCATCGCCGGGATTCCCAATGTGCAGGGAGCAGTGGATGGGACACACATCGCCTTGCGGGACCCCCATGCAGGGCCGTAGCAATTTGTGAACAGGGAGGGCTTCCACTCCCTGAACGTCCAAATTGTCTGCGACTATCAGCTGAAGATCATAGAAATCATAGAAACCCTACAGTACAGAAGGAGGCCATTCAGCCCATCGAGTCTGCACCGACCACAATCCCACCCAGGCCCTACCCCCATATCCCTACATATTTTACCCACTAATCCCTCTAACCTACGCATCCCAGGACACTAAGGGGCAATTTTAAGCATGGCCAATCAACCTAACCCGCACATCTTTGGACTGTGGGAGGAAGATCATGCAGGTCGATGCACGTCACCCAGGGAGTGTCCATGACAGCTTTGTGATCCATCTGTTGGATGTCCCTGGGCTCTTTGAAGACCAGCCCTGGCTCCCGGGATGGCTACTGGGTGACAAGGGTTACCCGTGAAGGTCATGGCTGATGGTGCCTGTGCGGAGGTCTGAGACCGAGGCGGAGACTCGCTACAAAGAGGCCCATGCAGCCACCCGGTCCGTCATAGAGCGGTGCCTCGGCCTGCTGAAGATGCGGTTCCGCTGCTTGGACCGCTCTGGGGAGACCTCCAGTCTGACCCTGTGCGTGCTTCACGCATCATCATCGTTTGCTGCACTCTTCACAACATCACCCAGCAGCGGGGAGACCAGCTGGAGCAGGAGGAGGGGGAGGAGGGGGAGGAGGAGGGGGAGGGGGAGGAGGAGGGGGAGGGGGAGGAGGAGGAGGAGGAGGAGGGGGAGGAGGGGGAGGAGGGGGAGGAGGAGGGGGAGGAGGAGGGGGAGGAGGAGGAGGGGAGGAGGAGGGGGGAGGAGGGGGAGCGGCGAGGGGCCGAGGTGGACGTCCCGCCATATGAAGGAGGACAGACAGCGGGCGGCGATGGCAGGTGTCCGGCAGGGAAGGGCAGTTAGGGATGCTTTGATTGCAGCCGCTTCACCGAGCTGGTGTTGTGCAGTGAGGGGGCTGCAATCACCACACACCCACCACACCCCAGGAGCCCTCAAACCACCACATCACCCTTCCCCAGCCTCTGTCATCCCACCACCCTATCCCCCAGAAACATCCGAACCTGTTAATGTGCCTGGGCTGGCAATGGTTGCGAGTCTTGTTTGAAGGCTGGAGGATGATGAGGACTCGCTGTTGTGCTCACTGGGATCCTGCCCCTGGTGTCACTCAAGTCTGACTCCTACCTGTATCCGAATGCACACTGCCACCCTGGCCCACGGAGCTGTAAGGGTTGGAGACATATGTTATTTGGGCAAGAGAGGGGGGGCGGAACTTGCACCAAGGGCCTGGTGGGTGTTGGGGAAGGTAGGGCGGGCACTCTGAAACATGTGGCTGCGTCTGCAAGGCTCAACAGACAGTACCTCTATGTTTGGGAGTCGGGAACACTGAGCTGGCGGTTGGGGCGGGGGGTGGGGGAAGAGAATCAGAGACACATTAGTCACAGTATGATGTGCAATTAACAGTTTATTGTGCTCTTAACATAAATGATTGCCAAACCCTGACTAATGCTGACCTTCACCCGTGCCCTCTAGTGAACTACAACTTTCTAATTTTGTGCAGTCTACTGCTTCTTCTAGGTGCTACCCCAGGGTGCACATCGGAGGTGGAGTGTCCAGCTATGATGCACGCCCCATTGCCTGTGATGCCCTTGGCGGACATCCACTGGGTGGCCGGGACCTGGAAGGCCCCGGCTGACTTGTGGATGGCACTGTTTCGGTGCCATCTTGTTCATCTCACTGGCCCGGAGATGCCCTGGTGTGAGGAAGGGAGGAATCGGAAGGCCTCGGGACATCCGGGATCTCCTGGGTGGAAGATCCTGGCACGGGCTCAAGCCCTTCCCCCTCCCTTGGGGTGCACAGAGGCCCCAGGGACACTCCATGGGACGCCAGGGTAGCTGGACTGAGCGCCAGAAGCTTCGGCGTCACCTGACTCTGCCAGTCCTGGAGGCTTAGATGCGTCTGCCCCATGATCTGTGATCCCTCAGCCCTGGCCCTCTGAGACTGGGCCAAGCTCTGGAGCCCCTCCGCTACAGCATTCTGTGAGCGAGCCAGGCTCTGGAGCCCCTCAGCAGTAGCCCTCTGCCTGGGCTAAGTTGTCAAGGCTCACAGCCACGGCCTGCTGTGTCTCCAGAATGCCAGCGAGAGTCCCAGCCATGGCCAGCAGTGTCTCCCTCATGCCCCCCGACACCCATGGCTATCGAACGCTGTGCCTCCTGGATGCTGGAAACACACTCGCCCGTGGCCCGTAGTGTCTCCAGGATGGCCTGGACCCTGTCACCCATGAGGACAGACCCCTGAGCCAGACTTTCTACTGCGGTCGTCACCCTTGCAGTGTTGGCCTGGGTCTCACGCTGTGTCGGCGCCACCTCCTGCAACAGCGCTCTGTTTGATTCCCCTAAACAGCCTTGCAGTCGCAGCGTGGTCGCTGACAGCCCTTCCACAACTCCCCGGGTTTCCTGATGCATCTCCACCAGTCTTGGGAGGAACAAACCCTGAGGCCCAGCAGCTGGCTTGGGGACAGCTGAATCCTGGTCTCCGGCAGACCCTCCGTGTGCCCGAGCCCTCGGATGTTCCCGCCTCCACCCGATGTGCATCAGTGTCTGTGATGTGCTCACCAGATCGTGACCCAGAAGCCTCAACACTAAAGGTCCCCACCGTGGTGATCGTCTCTGTGTTGGTGGGTTGTGTGGTAAATGCCGGTGCCGCTTCAGTGGTGCTGCCCTCGGAGGATTCCTCAGTGCCTCCCTCCGAGGTGTCGTCCAGGGGGTCGTGGGCAGTTTGCTCCAGACCAGCGGGGGCAGCGGCAACACCCGAAGGGCCGGGTTCCTCTGGGTCCAGATGTTCGAACAAGACTTCTTTCCCGCACATGGGTTTTTAAAAATTCACCACACATGGCATTTTAAACAATTCGTCCACTTTCTGTGCATTACATATATTTTCAGCATCATTTAAACAAATTTGCAAAATGATTAACCTACCCAAAGAATGTCTGCTGCCTCGACTCACTGCAGCTACAGCAGAGAAAAAATGTGCAGATAAACATATTCACCGATCGTTGGAGCGAGTAAGCGAAGTCGGGAGAAGCTGCAGCAAACGCTTCAATTCAGACAGCTTTAAAAAGCAGAACCGCACCTTTAAATTTGGCGTGTTTTCAGTGCGTAGGTCTGTGCACGGGACTTCTGCATTGCCAAGAAAAATCATAACATTCTCTGGAGATTAGTGGCAGGTAAGAAGATTGGACAGAACAGCACAGAATGACAAGGATGAAGAAAGTTGAGGATGTGAGAAAGCTAGCAGAACTGTAAAAACAGATAGAGCTTCTATGGGTATTTAAAAAGGAGAAGAGTAACTAAATTGAGTATTTCTCCTTGAGAGAGTGAGAATGGGGAATTAATAATGGGAAAGATGGAAGTAGTGGCTTAATAGAACAGTTACTTTGTAACTGTGTTCACTGTAGAGAATATAAATAACATCCCAGGAATAATTATGCAACAAGAGATGAAAGGGAGGGAACAACTTAAAAACATTGACAAATCACCAGGGAGAGTATTGAGAAAACTATTGTGGACGGAGAAAGAATGGCGACAACAATGATTTAACAACAATATTGGCAATAGTGGCTTTAAAATGGCTATTCTGTTTGAGAGCTAAGCATGCTGGGATTTTTGGTAAATTTATCGATTAAAACCAGATGCAGGTCGTAAAGAGGCTCTGGTCTGGGAGCTGTGATCTGAAGATTCCTGTGTTAGTCAGATCAGGGAAGTTGTTGACATTAACTGAGGCAGTTTGGCTCTGATTTTTATGGCTGCTATGTATGGAGCATGCAGTTTGAACTCAGTGTAATGGCTTCGTTCAAAAGTAGTTTCACTGGGTGTTCAAGACATGTGATCGGTTTCTGGTTACACAATTGGCTGGATGATAGAGAATCTTCCAGAAGCAAGTGGAGAATTGTGGATAAAAGACATGCGAGTTCTTTGTTTGGCAGCGATAACGCAAAGAGAACAATCATCGCAATAAAGCTTGTACCCTGAAGAATGCTTCAGAGAGAAGGAGGTAGATTCTACATCGAGGATATTTCTGGGCCAAGGCTTTCCTAAACCCGGTCGTATCTATTTTCAGTTAAATAGTTAAAGTTGCTGTTCAGTTAGTGTTAAAGTGCAGTTGAAGAGTTAAAGTTTAGTTGCGAGTTGATGTTCAGTTTAAGTTCAGTAAAGAGTTAATGAGTTGCTACTGTTTATGTTTGAGATGATACTAGACATGTTCAATAAAAATATAATCGAATTACTGTCTTTGTTTATCTCATTAAACTGGAATGTTTGGAAAGTGTTTAAATTAAAGCTGTAGAACACTAATAGAATTAAAAGCTGCCAAATCCAAGTTGGCACTTGCTCTTGAGCCAATCTTGGCCAATAACGAGCAGTCACCAATTTCCTTAGGGCAGGTGATTCAAATCTTGGCAAACACTTTGGTTGGTGTGACGTGCTTATGTTTTCTATGAAATTGATGGGTTGAGACTTGCTCCTCGTCTCTTTGTGCACATCATCATCATTTTCTTGTTTGTCTGTCACTTTGTGTATATGTTTCTGACAGGACACCGGATGGTGCCTGAAGGTACCCATTGTATATGGTCTGTTTAGATCAGTGCACAACTCTTTGTAGCTGCATCAGCCTTTGCCCCAGTGCAGTTCACTGCCAATGGTCCTTTCTGTTGCATAGCTTTGAGAATTGATAAAAGACTGGGCATTTCCTTGATGCATGCAGTAGTCCACACCTTCCATGTGTCTTGCTGAGTTTGGGTGTTCTAATGAGTGCATCAACAATTAGGGTTATACAAAGGAATTTTAAGCTTGTCGGTCAGTGAGGGTCACTTTGCCCATCCTTGAGCAGCTCTTCAATTCTGTACATTTTGGCTGGAGTGGACTGGGAAAGGAGTTTAGCAGGAAAGACAGTTGATCAGCAACAGCAGATATTTATGAAAATAGTTCATGACTCACAACACAGATATATCCCTGTGAGGAAGAAGCATAGTAAGAAGTCTCACAACACCAGGTTAAAGTCCAACAGGTTTATTTGGTAGCAAATACCATAAGCTTTCGGAGCAATGCTCCATCGTCAGATGGAGTGGTCTCTGTTCTCAAACAGGGCACAGACACAGAAATCAAATTACAGAATACTGATTAGAATGCAAATCTCTACAGCCAGCCAGGTCTTAAATGTACAGACAATGTGGGTGGAGGGAGCATTCAACACAGGTTAAAGAGATGTGTATTGTCTCCAGACAGTACAGCTTGTGAAATTGTGCAAGTCCAGGAGGCAAGCTGTGGGGGTTACTGATAATGTGACATAAATCCAACATCCCAGTTTAGACCGTCCTCATGTGTGCGGAACTTGGCTATCAGTTTCTGCTCAGTGACTCTGCGCTGTCGTGTGTCGTGAAGGCCGCCTTGGAGAACACTTACCTGAAGATCCAAGGCTGAATGCCCGTGACTGCTGAAGTGCTCCCCCACAGGAAGAGTACAGTCTTGCCTGGTGATTGTCGAGCGGAGTTCATTCATCCGTTGTCGTAGCGTCTGCATGGTTTCCCCAATGTACCAGGAGGAAGGAGATAAATCAAGCATGGTTAAACAAGGAAGTTAAGGACAGTATTAAACTGAAAGAAAAAGCATGGGGTGGAATTTTCCAGCCATTCACGCCAGCGGGGTTCTTTGGTCCTGGTGCAGTGAACGGAGACTTGGCTGAGCGCCAAATTCTCCGTTCCCGCTTGCAGTGGCAGTGTGGCATGAACAGTGGGTAAGATCGTGCCCAACTGTGGCAAAGATTAATGGTAACACAGAGGATTGCGAAAGTTTTAAAAACCAACAAAAGACAACAAAAATCAATAAAAAGGGAGAAGATAAGCTGAGGGGAAACTAGCAAGTGATATAAAAACAAACAGTAAGCTTCTTTAAATATATAAAGAGGAAGAGAGAGGCCAAAATGAACATCGGCTCTTTAGAGAATGGGACTGGAGAAATAATAATGGAGGACAGGAAATACTTTGCGTCAGTCTTCACGGTGAGAGACACTGATAGCATTCCAAAAATACTAAATAATCAGGAGGCAGGAAGGGGAAGGAAATAATACTAAAAATGCCAGGGAAACTAATCGGACTAAAGGCTGATAGGTCACTGGGCCTGATGGGCTGCAGCCCAGGATATTAAAGGAAGCAGCGACAGAGATAGTGGATACACTGGCAGGAATCTTCCAAAAATACTTAGGGCCTGATTCTCCCATCCTGACAAACACGTTTTTTGGTGCGCGGGATGGGAGAATCGCGTGTCGGCCGTTTCACGGGATTCGCGCATACGTTCCCGACACATGCGCGTCTCCCACAGCCGGAGAGCAGGCGCAGTTGAGACCACTCTGGAAACCAGTGGGAAGATCAGGTAAGTCATTTAAATCTGTTTTTCATGTGTTTTAAATCTCATTATTGGGCCCAGCATGGAATTCTCTGGGCCCGATAGCATCTCCCACTCCACCTGAGTACTTCACTCCGGCGGGGTTCAGACAAGCCCCTCACTTGCAGGGAACTAGCAGGAGAACCTGGCGGAGTGAAGGGGGGGGGGCAATCAGGGCCTCCCAAGGGGCCGGGTGGCGGGGGGTGGTGCCCCTTGGGCATGGACACCCTGGCAGTACCAGCCTGTGCCCCCTGGCACTGCCCAAGGGGCAAAGTGCTAATGTCCAGGGAGCACCTTGGCATTGCGCACTGGGCAATGGGCAGTGCCAGGGGGGCAAGGCCTCGGGGACAGGGCCGAGGCAGCAAAGGCGTGGGGCCTATGGGTGGAGCCTGGGGGTCCATGGGGGGTGGGGGTCCCACTGCCACTCTGCAGATTCTATCAGTCAGGGCTCAAGGGAGGCCAGCAATCAGGGCGGGGTGGGGGTGGGGTCTGCCAGTGGGGTCTGCCTCCCATGGGGGGTTGGTCTGCTGGGGGGGTCGGCGGGGGGGTGGGGGGTGTCTGCCGGGGGTTGGATGGGAGGTTCATCACTGCTGAAGGTGGAGGCTGGAGATCGGGGTGCTCCAGGATAGGAAGGGGGTGTCGGATATGGCCAGGGAATGCTTGTGGGGGCCATGATCGGGCCATGGTGGGGGGTTTGGAGGGGCAGCACTGGCCGAGTCCCGGGCTGGTCAGCAAACTGCAGGCTGACAGTTCAGGGCCACTGTGCATGCACAGAGTTCCAGAACTATCAGACTCTGGCGCCAATATGCCTCGCCACCCCAAGTTTTTAATGATATTCATGAGTGCAAAATGTGGGAGATTCAAGTCTGAACTCCCACTGAAACACAATCATGATTTACACCAGTTTTCCCACAAATTCAACACTTTGGGGATCTTAAATTCAGGAAAAGTGCCAGATGATTGGAAAAATGCCAGCATGACACTCTTATTCAAAAAGGGAGACATAAAAAACAGGTAACTATAGGCCAGTTATATTAAACTCTGTCATTGGGAAAATGTTAGAGTCCATTATAAAGCAAATAATAGCAGGGCATTTAGAAATACATAATATAATCAAATAGAGTCAACATGGCTTCATGAGGGGATATCATGCCTGAAACATTTATTAAGCATTCTTTGAGATGTAATGAGCAGGAGAGATAAAGGGGAACCAGTAGATGTAATAAATTTGGATTTCCAAAAAGCACTCATAAAGTACTGCACAACAGGTTGTTTAATAAGGTAAGAGCCCATGGTATTTGGGGGAGCATAATAACATAAAGGATTGGCTAACTGTTAGAAGCCAGAGATTTGGGAAATGAGGGGCAGTTTTAGGATGGCATCCCTTCACCCTGGTCTTGTCAGCGAAGCTCACCCACCCTGGTCTTTCTGGCAGAGCTCAGCCACCCTGGTATTACCAGCAGAGTTCACTCTGGTCTTGGTGGAGCTCACTCTGGTCTTGGTGGAGCTCACTCTGGTCTTGGTGGATCTCACTCTGGTCTTGGTGGAGCTCACTCTGGTCTTGGTGGAGCTCACTCTGGTCTTGGTGGAGCTCACTCTGGTCTTGGTGGATCTCACTCTGGTCTTGGTGGAGCTCACTCTGGTCTTGGTGGAGTTCACTCTGGTCTTGGTGGAGCTCACTCTGGTCTTGGTGGAGGCCAGTCTGGTCATGTCTCAGATTTGGTATTCGACATCCCTCAGTGGCCCTCAATGTCCCTTCACTCACCCTTGACCCTGGAGGGCATTGGGCCAGAGAACAGACAACAGAAATGCGAAACGTCCGACACAAATCACCCCAGAGAATAAACGATGTTGAAACAAACCTTTGTTAGATCTCCCGTTAAGAAGCAACTATTTTGTCCAATTTCCGATAATCCTATGCTGATAACCAACAATACTGAACAAAAATGTTTCATTTAATGCTATTTGCTTTTCCTCTCAAGTTGCCAACAAATTCTCTGGAGATTATTCTTTAAGTTTTCTGGACTCTGAGGTAATCCTGGAAGATTGACAATTCTATGATCCAAATTCCCATTTGGTTGATAAATAATGTTGTCTTTGACAGCAGAGATTTATTTTCCTGCTGGGTACATACTGCCATTTGGTTTTCAAACTAAGTGGTTACTCATTACTCGATTTAGCTGCTGATGGCATAATTGGACCATCGGTGCGGTGAGATCTCAATAAAGGATCAGTCACAATGCCATCCTAGAGTGTGAGCCTTCATTTCTTCAGTGAGATGCTGAATGTACGGACGGTGAGTTTGCACTGAGTGTGTGAGCAGCAGGTGAGAACCGTACTGCCTCAGCATTGCCTTTGTGCAGTTAAGTTAAATCATTATAGTCACATCTGAAGGTAATGTTCTGATTCCAAGTGTATTCTCACACAACACAGAAACAAACTGTGCACATTTTGTACAGGCTGGACGCCCTCGTCATATTTTAATTCCTCACATTTGGAATGAAAGGAGTTTTGATGAAATATTTGATTCTAACCTTCATTTTACTGTCTCTTTGTTCCACAGGCGGAACGTTCTGGAACTGATATGGCTGCTGCCATCAAGAACCTAAAGACTTTATACTGCAATTTGGAAACAGATGAACAAGTGAAATTTTATGACTCTTGGGCACAGGACTATGAACAGGTAAAACATTCACATCTCATTTTACCATCTACTGAACTGGGGACCTCTGGGGAAAGAACCATTCCTCACACTTGTTGTGGCCTTGTTACCATGGGTTTCCCTGGTGTCTCCACACATCCGTTATTACTGTATTTATTATTTTACATCAAATGACAAGTAGAAGAAATGTTTTTGCTGTCGCTGTGGAGTCATCACCAAGAGCAGGAGGAATTCTTTCTCCATCATATCGTATTTGTTTTTCATTCCTGGGATGTGGGTGTCACTGGCTGACCAGCATTTATTGCCCAACCCTCGTTGCCTCTTGAGAAGATGGTGATGAGCTGCCTTCTTGAGCCGCTGCAGTCCATGTGGTGTAGGTATACCTGATGTGGAGATGCCGGCGTTGGACTGGGGTAAACACAGTAAGAAGTTTAACAACACCAGGTTAAAGTCCAACAGGTTTATTTGGTAGCAAAAGCCACACAAGCTTTCAAGGCTCTGAGCCCCTTCTTCAGGTGAGTGGGAATTCTGTTCACAAACAGAACTTATAAGACACAGACTCAATTTACATGAATAATGGTTGGAATGCGAATACTTACAACTAATCCAGTCTTTAAGAAACAAAACAATGGGAGTGGAGAGAGCATCAAGACAGGCTAAAAAGATGTGTATTGTCTCCAGACAAGACAGCCAGTGAAACTCTGCAGGTCCACGCAACTGTGGGAGTTACAAATAGTGTGACATAAATTCTGATTCTAGGATCGCATGATAAAGACTCAGGAGGAAAAAAGCAGAAATATGTATGTGAAATAGTGTGACATAAACCCAATATCCCGGTTGAGGCCGTCCTTGTGTGTGCGGAACCTGGCTATCAGTTTCTGCTCCGCGACTCTGCGCTGTCGTGTGTCGCGAAGGCCGCCTTGGAGAACGCTTACCCGAATATCAGAGGCCGAATGCCCGTGACCGCTGAAGTGCTCCCCAACAGGAAGAGAACAGTCTTGCCTGGTGATTGTCGAGCGGTGTTCATGCAGACGCTGCGACAACGGATGAATGAACACCGCTCGACAATCACCAGGCAAGACTGTTCTCTTCCTGTTGGGGAGCACTTCAGCGGTCACGGGCATTCGGCCTCTGATATTCGGGTAAGCGTTCTCCAAGGCGGCCTTCGCGACACACGACAGCGCAGAGTCGCGGAGCAGAAACTGATAGCCAGGTTCCGCACACACAAGGACGGCCTCAACCGGGATATTGGGTTTATGTCACACTATTTCACATAAATATTTCTGCTTTTTTCCTCCTGAGTCTTTATCATGCGATCCTAGAATCAGAATTTATGTCACACTATTTGTAACTCCCACAGTTGCGTGGACCTGCAGAGTTTCACTGGCTGTCTTGTCTGGAGACAATACACATCTTTTTAGCCTGTCTTGATGCTCTCTCCACTCCCATTGTTTTGTTTCTTAAAGACTGGATTAGTTGTAAGTATTCGCATTCCAACCATTATTCATGTAAATTGAGTCTGTGTCTTATAAGTTCTGTTTGTGAACAGAATTCCCACTCACCTGAAGAAGGGGCTCAGAGCCTCGAAAGCTTGTGTGGCTTTTGCTACCAAATAAACCTGTTGGACTTTAACCTGGTGTTGTTAAACTTCTTACTGTGTAGGTATACCCACAGTGCTGTTAGAGAGGGAGTTCCAGGAAAATGGAGAGTATTCCAAACACACCTTTTGATCTGATTTATTATTGTCACATGTATTGGTATCCAGTGAAAAGTATTGTTTCTTGCGCACTATACAGAAAAAGCATACTGTACATAGAGAAGGAAAGGAGAGAGTGCAGAATGTAATGTTACAGTCATAGCGAGGGTGTAGAGAAAGATCAAGTTAATGCGAGGTAGGTCCATCCAAAAGTCTGATGGCAGTAGGGAAGAAGACGTTCTTGAGTCGGTTGGCATGTGTCCTCAGACTTTTGTATCTTTTTCTTAATGGAAGAAGATGGAAGAGAGTATGTCCGGGGCGTGAGGTCCTTAATTATGCTCGCCTGCTTTTCTGAGGCTGCAGGAAGTGTAGACAGAGTCAATGGATGGGAGACTGGTTTGAGTGATGGACTGGGCTTCGTTCATGACCCTCTGTAGTTCCTTGTGGTCTTGGGCAGAGCAGGAGACAGACCAAGCTGTGATACAAGCAGAAAGAATGCTTTCTATGATGCATCTGTAAAAGTTGGTGAGAGTCGTAGTGGACATACCAAATTTCATTAAACTTCTGAGAAGGGAGACTTGTGTCTTATAGATGGTGGACAGGCTTTAGGGAGTCAGGAGAAGAATTACTTGCTGCAGCCTCTGACCTGCTCTTATCGCCACTGTAGAGTTTTGAAAGAGGTAGCTATAGAGATGCATTGGTGATAAGCTTCCAAAATTCTACAGATTCTGGAATTGTCCTGCCGATTGGAAGGGAGCAAATCTCATCCCACTATTTAAGAAGGGAGTGAGAGAGAAAACAGGGAATTACGGACCTGATAGCCTTACATCAGTAATTGGACAAATGCTGGAATCTATTATAGAGGATGTAATAAAATAACATTTGGACATTTATGATCTGTCTGGGTATAGTCAGCATGGATTTACAAATGGGAAATCAAAGCCGGAAATTTCCTGTCCCGCTCACCGCGGGAATCATAGTGGGTGGGACAGAAAATTCAGCAGACCATTTAAAGGTCCGTTGACTTTGGGGAGAATTTCCTTGGAGTGCCCACAGCCGGATAATCCAGCCCCAGGTTTGATGAGCCTGTTGGAGTTTTTTTGAAGATATTACTAACAGAATTGATAAACAGGAAGCGGTGGATGCATTATACCTGGAATTTCAGTAGGCTTTTGATAAAGTCTCCAACAGGAAGTTGATTAGCAAAATAAAAGCTCATGGGATATAAGGTAATATATTGCATGAATTGAGAATTAGCATGGGAGAAGAATTGGCGAACAGGCAGAAAGCAGAGATTAGGAATAAACAGGTCATTCTCACATTGCAGGCTGTGGCTAGTGGGGGACGGCAAGGATCAGTGCTTGTGTCCCAGCTGTCACAATATATATCAATGGTTTGAATGTGGGGACCAAATGTACTCTTTCCAAGGTCACGGATGATACAAATTTAGGCGGGAATGTTTGTTGTGTGCAAAATGTAACGAGGCTACAGGAGGATTCGAACAGACTCAGTGACTCGGCAAGAACATGGCAGATGGAATGTAACGTGGAAAAATGTGAGTGATCCACTTTGGTCAGAGTAACTCATCGCCTGTGTAGAGTATTACTTAAACGGTAAGGGATTAGAAAGTGTAGCTGTACAAAGGGACCTGGGTATCCTTGTCAATAAGTCATTGAAGGCTAGCATGCAGAAAGCTGTTAGGAAGGCTAATGGAATGTTAGTGGGACTGTCTTGTGAAGAGAGATTGGGTAAACTGGGCTTGTATTCTCCAGAGTTTCAAAGAATGAGAGGTGGTCTCATTGAAAGCTGCAAAATACTTAAAGGAATAGACAGGGTAGATGCAGCAAAGATGTTTCCCTTGGCTGGGGAATCTAGAACCGGAGGATACAATTTCAAAATAAATGAGAATCCACTCAGGACTGAGATTAGTGGAATTTCTTTACTCAGAGGGCTATGGAAGCTCAGACATTGAGTATGTTTAAAGTGGAGGTTGACAGATTTCTAAATACCAATGAGACAGAGGGATATGGGGATATTGTGGCAAAAAGGACAAAGGAAGTGGATGATCACCCACGATTATATTGAATGGTAGAGCAGGCTCGATAGGCTGAATGGCCTAGTCCTGTTTCAAGATTTCTATATGGCTGCTCCAGTTCACATCCTGGTCAATGATAGGCTCCAGGATGTTGATGGTAGGGGATTCAGCGATGGTAATGACATTGAATGTCAGGGAGATGGTTGAATTCTCTCTTTTTGAAGATGGACATTGCCTGGCATTTGTGTGGCTTGAATGTTACCATCTACTGTCATCTCCTGCTCTTTATTCATCACCAGCATGTCAATATGTAAAAAAATAGCAAGGGCCCCAAACTCATCCATTGGGACCAGTGCTCATGATACTTCAAAATTCATATTCATGATAACCTCAGCTCCTCTCTTTAAGCCAGTTCCCATCTTTTGCAACACAGTCTGACCCCTAGCCTCAGTCATTACTGTTCCCAGTACAGTAATAGACAGCTATAGGAGTCCATACAGGCAGAGAGAGTATGGCTGGATAGCAAACAGGGTAATAAGGCCCATTAATCATATGAACAGTCAGAGAGAAGAGAGGACAGGCAGGAGATAAAACCAGAAAGCTGGAATTAGAATCAGCATGATAGAGGAAGGAGGTCAGGAGGTGCGAGCAGAGTTGCAGCAAAGGTACAATTAACCTAAATTTTTGGCCTAGTGCCAGGATTGGTAACTCCACCTGTATCAGCACATTGTCTGTCTGTTGATTCAGTGGGTGAGATCACGTGTGTTATAACAACAGATGCTGCTGGGTGCCAAGCTCTCCCAGTCTAACACAACAAACATTTGAAATAGGAGCAGGAGTAGGCCATTCGGCCCCTCGGGTCTGGTCTGCCAATCAATAAAATCATGGTTGATCTGATTGTAACCTCATTCCCACACACCTTGTAGGGGTTTTTACAGTGGCTATGTATTGAGCTCAACTTCAGCTAATACAAAGACTCGCGACCACAATATCCTGGTGAAAGACGTTCTTTATTGACCAATGCATGGTGGGAGGGAAAGGTTTGGGCAGTCCAACACTTCTCTGAAGTTACATCACAGTGGCAATACAATTATACATCTTCCAAAAGACATTTTACCCGACCTCTGGCTCATCATGAGCCATTCGCCATTAGTTTAGGTCATATACCTTAACCAATTACAGATATTCTCTGACAGCATGGGAACAATAAGTTCTAGAGGTTTCTGCCTGATTTTCCCATGGCCACCTGTTGCCAGTTCCAGACACTCTTATCTAGTTGAAGACTTTGGACAGAACAGAACAGAACTTTGCTATTGATTGAGCTGTCTGGAACCACTAGCTTGTCCTTGCTTAATAAATGTCTCTTTCACTGAGCTGTCTGGTATCCATGCTTATAAGTGCTATGCTTCTGTGAGTGCATTGTTATAAGGAATGTGGTTCACTTTACTGGCCTATTTCCCATGATGCCTGTGCCATTAGCCAAGATGTATGCCTGTTCAATAAAACACTTTCAAAAATACACGTTTAAATCCTCTAACTGTGGATATATGTGTTTCTATGCAGATAGTACTGCAGTAAAATAAGGCAGTCTGTGATTCTTATCCTCAGGTAATCCACTCTGTTTTATTAGTCTTTGTTAGTGCTTTAATCCCAGGGTTCTAATAGTCTTTATTAGTCTTTATATATTTAAATCTTAGGGTATTTCAAATTCCTCTAACAAATCCCCCCTCTTGGTCCTTGGCTAGTCCAAGATTAAGCCACTAAATGGATGTTTTTAAGTAAATATTCTCAGATCCCAGATGGCTGTTGGCATTCAGGATCCTCTTTCCCCTGCACTAACTGTTATCACTGCTGCGGCATCCTCTGTGTGCCTGACAACTTGTGCATAGCAGCATTTGAGCAGGTACATAATTACTACAAATGCTAAGATCACAATAAAAAAGAACGCAATCCCTTGCATGATTGATGTTGCCAGGGAGCCTAGCCAGCCTGAAGCCCAACCCCTGAGAGTAAAGGGTTAGGCCTGCTTGAGTTTCTCCAACTCTTTTTTAATATGACCAGCTCGATTGGTTATGGATTCTGAATGATCTGTTATATACTGACAACACCCTGATCCATTTATGGCACATGTTCCACCACCGCTGGCTGCCAAGATAATGTCCAATGCTATTTGATGCTGAAGTATCATGGTATGCATGGCAACCATCTCATCATGGACTTTAGTAAAAGCACGTCTGCATCATTGGCAACATGTTCCAAAGTTGAGATTCTATTACTGCTTTCTTGTGCCAACCTTTTGATTCCATACCAGGGGAGCACCATACTGTAATAATGTTCTATAGAACATCGATATCTCATCAAAGGAGGAAGGTGAGGAGAATGATAAATGTATAAGGCTACATATCCAAGGTAACATGATCCCTTCCATCCAATAGGGAGCCAAGAATATGCCCTATCCGCACAAATCCAATATGTGCCGTTGAGAGTTGGATAAGTGTTGCCACAATTAGTGATATTACAAGATTGATCATCACTGGGTGGACTCAGGCATAGTCGGCTGGTCTGATTTACAGTGTTGTATTATTCACTTGTCCTAAGTTACTCCCAGGACTTTCCTTATTGCCAATACAATACATTCCTTTTGGCTTTGATGTCATTTGTTTCAGGAGGAAACTAGGAACTGGGTTTGAAAGGTTATAGACAGGTGTATACCCCGTCATATGGCTTAGTCTGTCTGCACAAGATTCACCACTATGAAATTCTTTCCAGTCATCCATACGAGACAATCCTGGTATCCGATGTCCAGGATCCTGGGCCTGTTGGTCCGCCATAATCAATTCAGACCATGACAGGGGCAATGGTTACAAAGGTATTCCTCTCTCAGCATGTATAGGGACATGCGAGCAAACCCAACACCCTGACTGGCTGGAAATTATAGCACATGTGTATGCCATGTGTCAGCAAGTGTTGACATGCAATTCCCAAGGGGAATGTTGAATGACCTCAAGGGCTAGTCCTATCTGAGTTAAAATCAGGAAACTCAATATTAAAAGAATGGAAACACATGTAATCATTTTGACAATTAACTATTTCTTGATAGTCCCTGCAGCTTTCTTTTATATTCCCAGCTGTTGGTCAATGTCAGGTAAGTGATGTTATTTAAGATCCGAGTAGCAACCGTGAGTGAATGTATTGTTATAAGGAATGTGGTTCACATTGCAAGCCTATTTCCCATGGTGCCTTAGACCTTGTGCCATTAGCCAAGATATATCCCTGTTCAATAATACACTTTCAAAAATACATGTTTAAATCCTCTAACTGTGCTTATGTGTGTTTCTATGCAGACAGTAGCTCTGTAAAATATATGCGTAAGGCAGTCTGTGATTCTTATCCTAAATTAATCCACTCTGTTTTAATAGTCTTTGTTAGTGTTTTATTCCCGGGGTTCTAATAGTCTTTATTAGTATTTCAAATCCCAGGGTATTCCGAATTCCTCTAACATCCCTGATAACCTTTCACCCCTTTGTTAATCAAGAACCTATCTGGCTCTACATTAAAAATATTCAAAGACTCTGCTTCTACTGCCTTAAAGGGTGGGAGCTCCAGAGATTCAGGACCCTCTGGCAGCAAACATTTCTTCTCATCTCTATCCTTAATGGACCATCCATTATCTTTAAACAGTGACCCTTAGTTCTCGATTCTCCAACAAGAGGGAACATCCTCTCCACATCCATCCTGTCAATGCCCCTCAGGATCTTATATGTTTCAATCAAGTTGCCTCTTACTGATCTAAACTCCAGCGGTTACAAGCCGAACCTGTCAAACCTTTCCCCCTAAGACAACCCGTCCGTTCCTGGTATTGGTCTGGTAAACATTTTCTGAACAGCTGCTGATGCATTTCCATCTATCCTTAAGTCAGGAGACCAATTCTGTACACAATACTCCAGATGTGCTCTCACCACTGCCCTACAGAACTGAAGCATAATCTCCCTACTTTGTATTCGTTGAATAAACAAAAGCATTCTATAAGCTTTCTTAATTACTTGCTGCCCTTGCATATTCATTCATTGCGATTCATGCACACCCCTCTGCATCCCAGAGTGCTGAAACCATTTAGATAATAAGCTTATTCTTTATTCTTCTTGCCAAAGTGGACAATTTCACATTTTCCCACATTATTCTTCATTTGCCAAATCTTTGACCACTCACTTAACGCACCTATGTGCCCTTGTAGTCTCTTTATGTTCACTTCACAACCTACTGTCTGACCTATCTTTGTGTCATCAGCAAATTTAGCAACCATACTTTCAGTCCCATCAACCAAGTCATTTATATAAATTGTTCAAAGGTGAGGGCCCAACACTGATCCCCATGGCACACTGTTTGTTACATCTTGCCAGCCACCAGAAAATGGCCCATTTATGCCTACTCTCTACTTCCTGTTAGCCATCCAATCTTAAACCTATGCCAATATATTACCCCCCTGCACCAAGAGCTTTTACTTTCCACAGTAACCTTTGATGTGGCACCTCATCAAATGCCTTCTGGAAATCTAAGTTCAGTGTATCCACCGGTTCCCCTTTATCCGCAGCATGTGATTCCTTCAAAGAACCCCAATCATTTGGTTGATTGATTCCCCTTTCACAAAACCATGTTGACTCTGCCTGATTTCCTTGAACTTATCCAAGTCCCCTGCTATAATGCCCTTCATAATGACTTGCAACATTTTCCCTGTGACAGATGTTAAGACTAACTGCCCTATTCCTTCCTGCTTTCTGTCTCCCTCCCTTTTTGAAGAAAGGAGTTACATTTGCTGTTTTTCAATCTATTAGAACATTCCAACAATCTCAGGAATTTTGGGAAATTCAAACCAATCTTCAACTATCTGACGACTCCAGAATCAGCTCCCTCTCACTCTGTTCTCAAAGATACAGACTGTACAGATCGAAACTCTTCACTACCTAGACTGCATGAATGAAATCTCTTTCTATTCACAGCACATGAGTGTGATAGATTACCAGGCTCCCAGGTTCGGTGTGGGGACTGTGGACTCTGTATATGTGGGAGATCGAGAGAATGCGCTGGTCCTTGATGTGCCTTGTGGAACGGGGCTCGTGGCTGACGGGGTAAGAGATTACACTGTAATGAAATACCATGGAGATATTGGCATAAAGCAGTGCAAACTGCTCTCACCATTCATTGCTCTGTGCAACAGTTGGAAGTTTTTAGAATGCCAGTGGCTGGGATTTTCCAGCCTTACCATAATGGGAGTCATTGCGGGAGATTTGGTGGCCCATCCAAACGCTAACTGACTTTTGGTGGGACTGGATGGTCCCGGGGCCAGTGGATCTGGAAAATCCCAGCTTCTGTTTCTTATTAAAGATCAGTGTTGCTATTGTTGGCGTGGTGGAGGAGAAACAGTCAGGTGTGGAACATCAGTGTGTAACTCTCTGCTGATGGAGTGTGCAGGTGAATGCCCTGACAGGACCCTTTGAATTGATCCTCAGCATCCTCTCTGAGGTGGGATGGAGGTTGGCGGGTGCGGGGGAGGGGGATGGGGCTTACGGTGGCTGTGCTGATCTGCCTGGACCTGCTGCCTGTAAGAGCAAGAAGGTAGAATTAGTTCATGAACATGCTCAATACAACATTACATGTCATTCACTGAGAATATCAGGATGTGATCCACTCATGGAGGGCACATCTGTACTGGTTACTGGGAGAGGCCTATCTCACCTCACCCACAGGGGCGGCACGGTAGCACAGTGGTTAGCACTGCTGCTTCACAGCTCCAGGGTCCCGGGTTCGATTCCCGGCTCGGGTCACTGTCTGTGTGGAGTTTGCACATTCTCCTCGTGTCTGCGTGGGTTTCCTCCGGGTGCTCCGGTTTCCTCCCACAGTCCAAAGATGTGCGGGTTAGGTTGATTGGCCGGGTTAAAAATTGCCCCTTAGAGTCCTGTGATGCGTAGGTTAGTGGGATTAGCGGGTAAATATGTGGGGGTAGGGCCTGGGTGGGATTGTGGTCGGTGCAGACTCGATGGGCCCAATGGCCTCCTTCTGCACTGTAGGGTTTCTATGATTTCTATGATTTCCTCCCCTATCAACTTGACAGCATCCTCCTCAAATTTAGAGAGGTCTCCTCCAGTCTGGGAACTTCCCCCTGTTGTGGGACAGCTTGACCTGCATGAAGACAAGGCAGATGGGATATAATGAGAAGAAAAGGTTGGTAAGCATGCATGCCTGCTGTGTGTGCTGAGCACTCTCCCGTAAGGGGTGAGGATAGAGTTTGGACAGCATGAGAACTGGGATGCTGGTGATTAGGCTTTTAATACTGATATCTCCCCCGCTAATATTTTGTGCACCCACCGAGCTGTGTGACCCTCTGAGTGCATGATGTGAGTGTGTGTTGGAGTGAGCTGAATGTTAATTTACCCTGAGGGTGTGGATGAGATCATTCATCCTCTTCTTGATCTCATCGTGAACAGATCTGGTGACCTATCGCAACACTTCAAGAGTGTTCCTCATGAGGTGTGTACAAATGCAACAAGCATTGAAACATCCTGTACTTAAATGTTACAATTTCCATCAGCACTTGCGTGCCCACTGGTCATGGAAGACCCCAGCATCCCAGCGGGCAGCAAGTGCTCCCTCTCTAGGCACACTTGGGCATGGCGGAACCACAGAAGAAGGGCAGATAGGCAGGTTCAATGTCCCCATCATCTGTCCACCGCCTGGACCTGATCACCTTGGGGGATGTCCCTTATAAATGCTGAAATAATAAATTCCCTCTATGGTTTATCCTTGCCCTTAATTTAGATAATTAACACCTTGCAGTGTCGTTTGGAGTTCACGGGGATGGGAAACAAACTGGGCCATTTGCTGTTCATGAGTTTTGAATCCATGTCAACAAGTGACAGAAAGAGAGAATCCAACCAGGTGAAAGATGGGAGAGACGGACGCTTCGTTTCTCTCATCATTCGGCTTTCAATTAGTTGCAATTGGTGCAAGTGTTGAATTGCTGAGTTGCTGATCATATTGTGGGGCAGTGCAGATCCTGGCACTGTGATACGGTTAACCCTTCATGTGGAGCTTGATCAAATCCACAGCAAACAATTTGAATGGATAATCAGAGGCTTGTTGGAATACACCTAACATGAGTCTCTTTTCTATAGCTGCATGAACTGGGATTTAAAAACTTTCATGGAATAGATGGTAGTGACCGAATGTTGAAGATCGCTGAATCCAAAGGCCTGTATCAGAGATTGACACGTTGGATTTTAACTTCAGATAGACCACTGCCTATAGAACCAGGTAACTAACAGAATCTATCACATCTAATTAGCACCCACAGACCCCAGGGAACAGGCCGCATTATTCTGGGGATCTCCTTTCTGATGTTTCGGTCCTTCGAGAAGCTGGTGTCCAAATATTTCAGAAACCCTCGGAGTTCCTCCACTCTCAGAGTCACAGAATCTTCAATCTGATTGATTGAGATTAAAAGGAACTGGAAATACTTTCTAAAGATTTCCTCTCAGTTTGTGATATGAGTCATGATGTGGAGATGCCGGCGTTGGACTGGATATCTACTCGATATCGAGGTATCCACTCCATCTGACGAAGGAGCAGGGCTCCAAAAGCTAATGGCATTTGCTACCAAATAAACCTGTTGGACTTTAAACTGGTCTTGTTAAAACTCTTACTTTGTGATATGAGGCAGGGTAACAGTTTGCCTGCAAAGTCTAACAAACCTCTTTGTTGTTGTTTGAATTGTTGAAGGTTCCTATGATTTAGTGATGATTGTTGGTGGATTGGCTCAGCAACATCTTCCCTGTGATATCCTTCCAGAAATGCTGAGAGTCACCAAAACAGGTGAGCAGAAAGGTCCATTCCTGCCAGACCATTCAGCCCATCAATGCAGCACCCACAGGAAGTACCACCGAAACAAGATGACTGCCACAGGGTAACAACAGGGGGCATGTAAAATTCTAGAAAGGTAACTCTTCAAACAGAAACAGGCAAATGGAAAGTGGAGGGTGAAGGATGTGAGTTTTAGAATCAAATTTTTCATTTCTTTCAAAGGATTCCTTGTGGATTAATTGTGGACAGATTTTCAAACAGGAACCCAAAGTTCAAATATGCTGAGAGTGCGATCCTGAAAGCATGTTTGCAGTTTAACTGTGTTGTTGGGAAATGTTTATCTTACCTGTCCTTGTTTCACATTGACCTGTTAATGTATCTCTCCCGTAGGCGGCTTTATCTGTTTCACACTGAGAGCTGAGGAGAGTGATCACAGAAGCAAACTTCTTGCTTCAGTCCAGGAGTTGGTGAGCAAGGGGCTGTGGGAAAAGGTTGTCGAACGACATGTGGAGAAATGGCAGAAGGAGATACTGAAGACAGGGCTGACAGAAGAGTACGTTGATGGAGTAGCGGCTGTCTACAGGAAGATATAACAACGCTGTCACCAATCCCAGGATAATCTGGGAGCTTCACATTTGAAAATTGTCATTGAATGATTTCAATGTGAAAATAAATGAGTGAAAATTCATCTGGTGCAAATAAAGCAGAGAGCGATTGTTCCTTTCCTTGTCTCTTTGTTCTTCATTTGTGCAGAGTGTGCTGCTGACGTTACATGGTGTGTGCACTGCAAGATATGTGTTCATATATATATTATTCCAAAGTCCATAAGAGCCCAGGGCCTTGAAATCTCTTGTGTTTTTGTCTATTTTTCAGGTGTTGAACGGGTGGATTAGTGTCCAAGATGGCGGGTGGCTGATATGTTCACATATTGCACTGATGGAGCATCAGCCACCACTTTGTTCTAGGCAGGGATCCAGGATCCAGGCAGGAAATGGGCATCTGGTTCATTGTTGATAGAAATTGGGAAATTAAAAGTAGTTTATGGTCCTCTATGTAGCAATGCTGCTGTACGTTGTGATGGGAAACGTGAGCTGAATTAAACCTAAAACCAGTGATCGTCATTGAGAAGTTTAAAATAATGCTTCGTGACCTGTGGAACTGGGAGGGTCAGGGGTCTTCCTCACCAGCCCACCGTAGGGCAGAATTGTTCTCAGGGACACCTCTCAACACCCCCTCTTTGTTCCCAAATTTTGTCCCTCCCAGTCGCCCATCTATCTTCCATCATCACCTTCCCTCGAGGTCACTTCCTGCCTCTCCTGGGTCCTATCTACACTGGTAATGCCACAGCCCACAATAGAAATCCTCTTAGCCAATGAACACCTCGGGAATGCCCTGATTGTTGCAGTTCACCGGCCTTGAACTGACCAGTGTCTGCAGCTCAGCCTCCAGATCGATAACTCAGCTGAAGTTTCTGCAAATGAGCTGAATTCAAGAGGTAAATTGAGAGTGACTGTCTTTGACATCAAGGCAGCATCGGACCGAGTGTGGCATCCATAAGATGTAAAACTGGAGTAAATGAGAATCAAGAGTAATTCTCCACTGGCTGGAGTCATACCCAGTACAAAGGTAACCCCTCAGATACTGCAGCAGTCTGTGTCCATATAAAGGAACACCCGGACAACATTCAGACCAGAGTTGATAAGTGGAAAGTGAAATCTGTGCCAGGCAATAATCATCTCCAATAAAGGAGAATCTAACTATCTCCCCATGACATTCAATGGCATTGCCATTGCTGAATCCCCACTATCACCATCCAGGGGGTTTCCATTGACCAGAAACCGAACTGGACCAGCCATATGAATACTGGACTACAAGAACAGGTCAAAGGTTGGGAACTCTCTGCTGACCTCCTGCCCCCCCCGCCCCCGCACCCCCCCCCCCCCCCCCCCCCCCCCCCCCCACCACCAAAGCCTGTGCACTATCTACAAGTCGGAGTGTGATAGAATAGTCTCCACTTGCCTGGATGAGTGCAGCTCCAACACACTCAAGAGGTTCAACACTATCCAGGGCAAAGCAGCCCACTTCATTGGCACCTCACCCACCATCACCTTCTGCTTTTCACCTCATTATGTCTGCATGTCTCAAAGCTCCCTTTCACTTGTCGTGCTTGATGGTCATCTTCTCAGAAGATCAAAGGGTGTCTCAGCATCAAGATCTTTGATTATCTCTCCCTGTGAAGTCCCAGTGTCTCAGGAGGCTGTTGACTATCAAATTCAGTTCTCTTAAAAAATTCAGAAGCAAGGATAAATATCTCCAAGAGAAAGCTGTCACCCTATTCATCTAATCCACACTTTCCTTTCACTAACATACCTCAACATCAAATTGATATATTCCATCAAACTACACCCAAGATCAGTTATTACAAGGGGGCATAACTATAGGGTTCATGGTGGGAGATATAGGAAGGATATCAGAGGTAGGTTCTTTACGCAGAGGGTGGTTGGGGTGTGGAATGGACTGCCTGCAGTGATAGTGGAGTCAGACACTTTAGGAACATTTAAGCGGTTATTGGATAGGCACATGGAGCACACCAGGATGATAGGGAGTGGGATAGCTTGATCTTGGTTTCAGATAAAGCTTGGCACAACATCGTGGGCCGAAGGGCCTGTTCTGTGCTGTACTGTTCTGTGTTCTATTTCCATCTGATGTTGTGTCCTTTATCCCTAATTCTATTGCTTACACTCAATAATTTCCTCATGTTATTTTACACACCCAATAGTTACCATCTGTGGAAGGGCATTTCTAACCAGCTAATACATTTATAAGCAGAATGCAGTCTTTCAGAGAACAAGGAATCAGTAACGAGTTAAATGATGACTGGACAAACTAACACAGACAGCTGACACATATGTGGATGCAGCATTCTCGGACAAGAGGTCATATTCTTAGGATAAGGAGTAGAAAATTTAAAACAGATTTGAGGAGAAACTGCTTCTCACAAAGGATTGTAAATCTGTGGAATTTGCTACCCCAAAGTGCGGTGGATGCTGGGACATTGAATAAATTTAAGGAGGAGTTAGACAGATTTTAGTTGGTGGGTTGAAAGGTTATGGGGAGAAGGCAGGGAAATGGGGATGAGGAGCATATCAATCATGATTGAATGGCGGAGTGGACTTGATGGGCCGAATGGCTTAATTCTGATCCTATATCTTATGAGCTGGTGATATGACAGAGCATCAGAGGAACCATTAATGTGGGTGGGAAAAGACTGGACAAGGGGAGAGAGCATGGAGTCAAGATAGGAAAAAGTGAGTTCAGTGGGACAGGAACAGGCTGACACAGAATCACAGAACTGTTGCAATGGAGAAGGAGGCCATTCGGCCCATCATGTCTGCACCAGTTCTCCAAATGAGCATCATGACTTAGTGCCATTCACCTGCCTTTTCCCTGTACCCTGCACATTGTTTCCATTCAAGTCATTATCTAATGCCCTCTTGAATGCCTCGATTGAACCTGCCACTTCCAGGCAGTGCATTCCAGACCTGAAACACTCTTTGTGTGAAAGTTTCTTTCTCACATCAGATTTGCTTCTCTTGCAAATCACTATAAATCTGTGCCCCCTCATTCTTGATCCTTTTACAATAGCACAGTGGTTAGCACTGCTGCTTCACAGCTCCAAGGTCCCGGGTTCGATTCCCGGCTCGGGTCACTGTCTGTGTGGAGTTTGCACATTCTCCTCGTGTCTGCATGGGTTTCCTCCGGGTGCTCCAGTTTCCTCCCACAGTCCAAAGATGTGCGGGCGAGGTTGATTGGCCAGGTTAAAAATTGCCCCTTAGTGTCCTGGGATGCGTAGGTTAGAGGGATTAGCGGGTAAATATGTGGGGGTATTGCCTGGGTGGGATTGTGGTCGGTGCAGACTCGATGGGCCGAATGGCCTCTTTCTGCACTGTAGGGTTTCTATGATTCTAACTGCTCTCTCCACCTGTCCTGCCACCTTTGATTTGATTTGATATATTATTGTCACATGTATTAACATATAGTGAAAAGTATTGTTTCTTGCGCGCTATACAGACAAAACATACTGTTCATAGAGAAGGAAACGAGAGAGTGCAAAATGTAGTGTTACAGTCATAGCTAGGGTGTAGAGAAAGATCAACTTAATGCAAGGTAAGTCCATTCAAAAGTCTGACAGCAGCAGGGAAGAAGCTATTCTTGAGTCGGTTGGTAAGTGACCTCAGACTTTTGTACCTTTTTCCCGAAGGAAGAAGGTGGAAGAGAGAACGTCCGGGGTGCGTGGGGTTCTTAATTATACTGGCTGCTTTGCTGAGGCAGCGATAAGTGTAGAAAGAGTCAATAGATAGGAGGTTGGTTTGCATGAGGGATTGGGCTACATTTATGACCTTTTGCAGTTCTTTGCAGACTTGGGCATACCAAGGAGCTATTCCAAGCTGTGATAGAACCAGAAAGAATGCTTTCTATGGTGCATCTGTAAAAGTTGTTGAGAGTCGTAGCTGACATGCCAAATTTCCTTAGTCTTCTGAGAAAGTAGAGGCATTGGTGGGCTTTCTTAACTATAGTATCGGCATGGGGGGGATCAAGACAGGTTGTTGGTGATCTGGACACCTCAAAACTTGAGCTCCCAACTCGTTCTACTTTGTCCCCGTTGATGTAGACAGGGGCATGTTCTCCTTTACGTTTCCTGAAGTTGGTGACAATCTCCTTCGTTTTGTTGACATTGAGGGAGAGATTATTGTTGCTTAGAAATCTTAGAAATCTTAGAAACCCTGCAGCACAGAAAGAGGCCATTCGGCCCATCAAGTCTGCACCGACCACAATCCCACCCAGGCCCTACCCCCATATCCCGTCATATTTACGAACTAATCCCTATAACCTACGCATCCCAGAACACTAAGGGCAATTTTTTTTTAGCATGGCCAATCCACCTAACCCGCACA
The DNA here is from genome assembly GCF_964213995.1 of Mustelus asterias. NCBI lineage: Eukaryota > Metazoa > Chordata > Chondrichthyes > Carcharhiniformes > Triakidae > Mustelus > Mustelus asterias. The sequence goes on along the minus strand of NC_135825.1, from coordinate 45,032,434 downwards.
TCTTTGGACTGTGGGAGGAAACCGGAGCACCCGGAGGAAACCCACGCAGACATGAGGAGAATGTGCAAACTCCACACAGACAGTGATCCAAGCCGGGAATCGAACCCAGGTCCCTGGAGCTGTGAAGCAGCAGTGCTAACCACTGCGCTACTTTGCCGCCCCGAGAGTGCAATTACTTGCTGCACCAGTTCACCAGATTCTCTATCTCATTCCTGTACTCTGTCTCGTCGCTGTATGAGACCCGAACCACTACGGTGGTGTCGTCGGCAAACTTGAGTTGCAGGGGAATTCGGTCACACAGTCATAAGTGTATAAAGAGTATAAGGGGCTGAGTGCAGGGCCAGAGAGATGGCGTCTGCTGTGGACCTGTTGCGACCATAGGCAAACTGTAGTGGATCTACAAAGTCACAGGGTGTGCCAGGAAAGTAATGTATTTCACAACAACTCCTCGCAGTGACACATCTGAGCTGAACACTTACATTATTTTCTGTCTTTTAACAATCTAACCTTCAGGTTTTGATTCTACTGATTGGAAAAAGGTTACTAACAGATGTTGTGTCATAACAATAATATCAATCCATGTTCAAAATTAATAAGGAGGAAGTGTTGAATAGACTGTCGATACTGAAAGTTGACAAGGGTGAGAACTGTACAGAGCAGCGCAGTGCTGGTGAGAACTGTACAGAGCAGCGCAGTCCTGGTGAGAACTGTACAGAGCAGCGCAGTCCTGGTGAGAACTGTACAGAGCAGCGCAGTCCTGGTGAGAACTGTACAGAGCAGCGCAGTACTGAGGCCTTCACTCGAGGGATGCAGAGTTTGAAATGAGCAAGTTATGTCTGATCTTTTGTCAACATTAGTTGCTGCAAATCAGCTAAGTTTATAGGCCCAACCACTTAAAAACCAGGAAGCAGGTAGTTTTGTGAGGTAAGTGAGTAAGAGAGGGGGAAGGGGCGGAGGGGGGGGCATCAGGTGTGGAGGTACTCAGGTCGCTGGAGGGGGTCGGGTCATCAGTGTGGGCAGGTTGGTCAGTGGAGGGTGGTTTATTGGTGGTCACATGGATAGTGGTGGGGATCGGTTGGGAGATTGGGGGATTACCCAGTACATCTTTGGGGTACCCCACTGTGGCATCTGGCCCCTCTAAAGAGTGATAGTCTGAGCGGGCCATGTGACCCAGGCTGACCAATTGGGAACTGAGTTGGGGCTTCACTCCAACATGTCTGGGCTTGTCCCAGCAGTTCGATCCTCGAGTCATGTGTGGAGTCAGTGAATCTGCATCACCCTGTAAATAGTTGTTGTTCATTAATAAACGCCTAAGGTTTGGTCTAAACTAGTGGAGCCAAGTTACTGCATTTGGCGGTGAGGTAAAAAGCAGCGAGTGCAATTACTAGATCATCAGCACAGAACCAGGTTTAGTCAAAGTTAAGCTTGCAAAGTAGAATAGAGCTGCAGAGATGCCTGTATTTAATAGAGTGGACCCCTTCCACTACAGAGAGGGAACAGTATGTTGAGCGATTAGAATATTTCTTCAAAACAAATGGAATACAGGAAAAGGGAAAGCAGAAGGTGATATTTTTTTTTAGAAACCCTACAGTGCAGAAGGAGGCCATTCGGCCCATCGAGTCTGCACCGACCACAATCCCACCCAGGCCCTACCCCCACATATTTACCCGCTAATCCCTCTAACCTACGCATCTCAGGATTCTAAGGGGCAATTTTTAACCTGGCCAATCAACCTAACCCGCACATCTTTGGACTGTGGGAGGAAACCGGAGCACCCGGAGGAAACCCACGCAGATACGAGGAGAATGTGCAAACTCCACACAGATAGTGACCCGAGCCGGGAATCGAACCCGGGACCCTGGAGCTGTGAAGCAGCAGTGCTAACCATTATTAAAGATTTGTGTGACCCAAATGTATAAGTTGATCCATAGTACAATGGACGCAAACTCACCCTGTGCAAGGTCATTTGCGGAGATTGTGGACTTGGTAAAGGGGCATTAACACCCAAAGCCCTCTGTAATTTTGTAACAAGTTTAATTGAATTCCACAGGGAGAGCTCCAGGGGAGACCATTGCAAATGGCATAGCAAGTCATAGGCAATTTGAGGAAGATTGTGACTTCGGGACAACACTAAATGACATGCTGAAAGATCGATTGGTCTGTGGAGTAAATGTTGAGGCCACACAGAGACAGTTGCTGGCAGAAACTGAGATTAATTTTAAAACGACACTGGCAGTCGTATAAATGATGGACAGCAAAGAGAAAAGCAACCAGGAACTTTAGAGTGAGCAGAATGGCAAGGTCCACCAGTTAGCATGGACAGTTTCAGGCAGCAATGGCACCAAAAGCAAAGATGCCAGTTTAAACTGAGAAACAAATACAGGAGCTGAAATGAAAGATTCCAGAAAAGGATTCAACAGAAAAGGATGGTTACAAAGTGTTCCAGATGTGGGGGAAATCACTCCTCAGAGATTTGCAGATTTAAGGAAGCAGAGTGCTTTGTGTGCCACAGGAAGGGACATCTGAGGCACACATATATTGTAAGCAGAGCCTACCTAGTAGCAGTAAACAGCTCATCGCCAGTACATAATTTGGAGGGTGAGAGGAACATCCTGTCATTAAATAATGTAAAAGCAGGCAAAGTAGCCCCCAGTACGGTGGTGCTGTTAGTCAATGGTAGACCATTGAGAATGGATGTCGACACGGGAACTTCTGCCACCGTAGCAGGGGAAAAGACCTATAGATAACTGTGAGGTGGGTTCCTTCCTCGGTTAGAACGGCAACGGGGGTGGAAAATCCGGAGAGAATCTGGAAACATTTCCATGTTTTACTGTGCATGTGTGGATGCCAAAAAGCTGATTTCCATCATAATGATGGTGAGAGCTGAAACTTCAGTTCCAGCGATCGCTAAACCTGGGCCATTGGCTGAGAAAAATATAAACTATATAAATGTAAACTGTATAAAGGAAACCTTGATTTCCTTCAAAACACATTTCACAAATCATTTATCCAGTTCATACAAGATTGAACATTATGAAATGGTCGGCAACATGAACATTGACTGTTTCTCTCCACAGATGCTGCCTGATTATCTGAGTTTCTCAGCATTTTTCCTTCTTATGTCAGTTTTCCAGCATCTGCAGTATTTTGCTCTTGTATTAATATTTTGAGTCCTATTACCTCAGGTAATGAAGTGCGAGAAAAAGGCGGTAATATAAAAGAAAAAGAGGAGAAAGTTGAAGTGCAGGACCGCAGCATAATGTTAATCTCATATCGAGACATTAGCCAAACAGAACTGTAGATACAAGTTATTGGCATGCTTTCACTATTCTGATTTTCAGAACAGCACATGCCATCTTTTTCCTCTTTCTGTCTCTCTCGCTTCTCCTGAGGTTTTTTATGCCAATCTTTGCTTTTTGTGCAGACACAAGGGGCCTTTGTCTTCAGCTCCAGGCACATGGGCCTGACCAACTGAAAAAATCTAAACCGCGCCTGTGCGGTTCTTTCCCAGCCTGTGATTGCGTGGGAGGCCTGGGGTTCACCGGGTCTGGGAGGTGCTGACCTCAGAGCTCAAGATGAAGGTTAGTTTTAGTTTAATTACATGAATTTTTCATCATTTTGAATATTTTCTCAAAGCACACTCAGGGGTCTTCACGGCACACCGGATAGGGACCACTGCCTTACACTTTATTGACATGTCACACTATCTGTAACCCCCACAGAGTTTCACTGGCTGTCTTGTCTGGAGACAATACACATCTTTTTAGCCTGTCTTGATGCTCTCTCCACTCACATTGTTTTGTTTCTTAAAGACTTGATTAGTTGTAAGTATTCGCATTCCAACCATTATTCATGTAAATTGAGTCTGTGTCTTTATATGCTCTGTTTGTGAACAGAATTCCCACTCACCTGAAGAAGGGGCTTGCAGCTCCGAAAGCTTGTGTGGCTTTTGCTACCAAATAAACCTGTTGGACTTTAACCTGGTGTTGTTAAACTTCTTACTGTGTTTACCCCAGTCCAACGCCGGCATCTCCACATCATGATTGCCAAATTAATCAGGCATCGTTGAGGCAAATGCAACTAAAAGAGGAACCATGATTCAACTAAGGATGCGCGATCATTGGAAATAGATGCTCCAGTCTTTATGAAAAACCACGCAAGTGGCCCAAGCTGAGTTTCAGGAATTGTTGTGGCCAAGACGGGACTGTTGTCTTATGAAATGAGCATGCAAGACAGGATTTTGAGGAAACATGTGGATCATTTGCGTGGATGTGAATCTTCCCAGGAGCCAGTGTTACAGTCTGATTCATTGATGCCAGCCAGAAGTGTTCTTGTCTGCCTGAGAATTGAATGTCCAATCAGCCTGTGATGAGGGACGGGATTTATTCCGACTGGAACAGAGGAGATTGAAGAATCAGTACCAGAAGAGAGACCAAGTGTGACAGATCCTACAGAAAGTACCCCAGCAGAAGCACCCCTGTCGGTGGAGTTGCACCACTTGACAAGGGAGCGGAAGCCACCAGAGAGATTGAGTTTTTGATGGACTGATTAAAAGTGTTCATTGTTGTAAATAATGGGGGACAGTATCAAGTTAACTATTATTCTGTGTGTTGGAACTTGGAGGAGGAGACATTTGGTGTCTGGCCCCTTTAAGGTCTTCAGAAAGGGTCACATGACCCAGGCTGACCAATTGAAAACTGAGTTGGGGCTTCAATTCAACTTGTCTGGGCTTGTCCCAACAGTTCAATCCTAGAGTCATGTCTGGAAGCTTTGCATCTTCATCACCCTGTAAATAGTTGTTGTTCATCAATAAATGCCTAAGGTTTGTTCTTAACTGGTGGAGCCACGTTACTACAGCCCCCAGTTGCAATTCCCTGAAGCTCAGAAGTTACAAGTAATTGTATTGTCTCTCTTAATTTCATTTCTGTTCTTTTAAGAATATAAGAAGATAAGAACTAGGAGAAGGAGTCGGCCATCTGGCCCCTCGAGCCTGCTCCGCCATTCAATAAGATCATGGCTGATCTTTTTGTGGACTCAGCTCCACTTACCCGCCTGCTCACCATAACCCTTAATTCCTTTACTGTTCAAAAATTTATCCATCCTTGCCTTAAAAACATTCAATGAGGCAGCCTCAACTGCTTCACTGGGCAGGGAATTCCACAGATTCACAACCCTTTGTGTGAAGAAGTTCCTCCTCAACTCAGTCCTAAATCTGCTTCCCCTTATTTTGAGGCCGTGCCCCCTACTTCTAGTTTCACCTGCCAGTGGAAACAACTTTCCTGCTTCTATCTTATCTAGTCCCTTCATAATCTTACATGTTTCTATAAGATCTGCCCTCATTCTTTTAGAACATAGAACATAGAAAAAATACAGCACAAACCGGCCCTTCGGCCCACAAGTTGCGCCGGTCATGTCCCTACCTACCTAGGCTTATATATAGGCTTACCGATAGCCCTCAATCCTATTAAGTCCCATGTACTCATCCAGAAGTCTCTTAAAAGACCCTATCGAGTTTGCCTCCACTACCACTGACGGCAGCCAATTCCACTCACCCACCACCCTCTGAGTGAAAAACTTACCCCTGACATCTCCTTTGTATCTACTCCCCAGCACCTTAAACCTCTGTCTTCTCGCAGCAGCCATTTCAGCCCTGGGAAAAAGCCTCCAAGAATTCACCTGACCTATACCTCTCAACATCTTGTACACCTCTATCAGGTCACCTCTCAACCTTCGTCTCTACTAGGAGAAAAGACCGAGCTCCCTCAGCCTATCCTCATAAGGCATGCCAATCAATCCAGGCAACATCCTTGTAAATCTTCTCTGCACCTTTTCAATCATTTCCACATCCCTCCTGTAATGAGGTGACCAGAACTGAGCACAGTACTCCAAGTGGGGCCTGACAAGGGTCTTATAAAGCTGCATCATTATCTCCCGACTCCTAAACTCAATCCCTTGATTGATGAAGGCCGGCACACCATACGCCTTCTTAACCACCTCCTCCACCTGCGAGGCCGATTTAAGAGTCCTATGGACACGGACCCTAAGATCCTTCTGATCCTCTACACTGCTAAGAGTCTTTCACTTGATATTATACTCCTTCATCCCATTTGACCTGCCAAAATGGACCACTACACATTTATCCGGGTTGAAGTCCATCTGCCACTTCTCCGCCCAGTCTTGTATCCTATCTATGTCACGCTGCAGCTTCTGACATCCCTCCAACCTATCCACAACACCACCAACCTTCGTGTCATCGGCAAACTTACCAACCCATCCCTCCACTTCCTCCTCCAGGTCATTTATGAAAATGACAGAACAGATCCCTGGGGCACTCCACTGGTGACCAACCTCCATTCAGAAAAAGACCCATCTACAACCACTCTCTGCCTTCTGCAGGCAAGCCAGTTCTGAATCCACAAGGCAACAGCCCCTTGGATCCCATGCCCTCTCACTTTCTCGCGAAGTCTTGCATGGGGGACCTTATCGAACGTCTTGCTGAAGTCCATGTAAACCACATCTACCACTTTTCCTTCGTCAATGTGTTAAGTCACATTTTCAAAGAACTCCACCAGGCTCGTAAGGCACGATTTGCCTTTGACAAAGCCGTGCTGACTACATTTGAGCATACTAAACTTCTCTAAATGTTCATAAATCCTGTCCCTCAGGATCTTCTCCATCAACTTACCAACCACTGAGGTTAGACTCACCAGTTGGTAATTTCCTGGGCTATCCCTATTCCCTTTCTTGTACATAGGAACCACATCCGAAATCCTCCAATCTTCCGGAACCTCTCCCGTCTCCATCGACGACGCAAAGATCATCGCCAGAGACTCTGCAATCTCTTCCCTCACCTCCCACTGTAACAAAGAACAAAGAACAGTACAGCACAGGAAACAGGCCCTTCGGCCCTCCAAGCCTGTGCCGCTCCTTGGTCCAACTAGACCAATCGTTTGTATCCCTCCATTCCCAGGCTGCTCATGTGACTATCCAGGTAAGTCTTAAACGATGTCAGCGTGCCTGCCTCCACCACCCTACTTGGCAGCGCATTCCAGGCCCCCACCACCCTCTGTGTAAAAAACGTCCCTCTGATATCTGAGTTATACTTCGCCCCTCTCAGCTTGAGCCCGTGACCCCTCGTGATCGTCACCTCCGACCTGGGAAAAAGCTTCCCACTGTTCACCCTATCTATACCCTTCATAATCTTGTAACCTGGGGTACTTCCCATCCGGTCCCGGCGACTTATCTATCTTGATGCTATTCAAAATTTCCAGCACATCCTCTTTCTTAACGTTTACATACTCAATCTTTTCAGTCCGCCTCAATCCTGTAGTACAACCACCCAGGTCTTTTTCCACCGTGAAAACCGAGGAAAAATATTCATTAAGCACCTCTGCTATTTCTTCCGGTTCTGTACAGACTTTCTCACCTTCACCTTTTATAGGTCCTATTCCTTCACATCTCATCCTTTTACTCTTCACATATTTATAGAACGTCTTAGGGTTCTCCTTAATCTTACCTGCCAAGGCCTTCTCGTGACCCCTTCTGGCTCTCCTAATTTCTTTCTTAAGTCCCTTCCTACAGGCCATATACTCATCTAGATCCCTATCATCGCCTAGCTCTCTGAACCTTTTGTACGTTTTCCTTTTCTTTTTCACTCGGTTCAGCGCAGCTTTCGTGCACCACGGTTCCTGTAACCTACCAACACCTCCCTGTCTCATCGGAACGTTGCCATGCAGAACTCCAGACAAACATCCCTTGAAAATCTGCCACCTTACTTCAGTACTTTTCCTCGAGAATGCCTCCTTCCAATTTACGCCTCTAATCTCCTGCCTGATGGCTTCATATTTCCCCTTACTCCAGATAAACACTTTCCTCGCTTGCCTGATCCTATCTCTTTCCAATGCTAGCTTAAAGGAGATAGAGTTATGATCACTATCCCCAAGATGCTCCCCCACTGAGAGATCTGACATCTGTCCAGGCTCATTAGCCAGTACCAGATCGAGTACAGCCTCTCCTCTTGTAGGCTTATCCTGCTGTGTCAGGAAACCCTCCTGAACACACCTAACAAACTCCTCCCCATCCAAACCCCTTACCCGAGGGATATTCCAATCGACGTTTGGGAAATTAAAGTCTCCCATCACGACAACCCTGTTATTCCTATATCTCAGGAAGAAGTTTAACAACACCAGGTTAAAGTCCAACAGGTTTATTTGGTAGCAAAAGCCACGCAAGCTTTCGGAGCTCCAAGCTAGAGCCTGTCTTGGAGCTCCGAAAGCTTGTGTGGCTTTTGCTACCAAATAACCTGTTGGACTTTAACCTGGTGTTGTTAAACTTCTTACTGTGTTTACCCCAGTCCAATGCCGGCATCTCCATATCATTCCTACATCTCTCCAGGGTCTGTTTCCCTATCTGCTCCTCAACATCCCTGTTACTATTGGGCGGCCTGTCGAAAACACCCAGCAAAGTTATCGACCCCTTCCCGCTCCAAACTTCCACCCACAAAGACTCCGTAGACAATCCCTCCACAGCTTCCATCTTCTCTACAGCTGTGACACTATCCCTGATCAGCAGTGCCACTCCCCCACCCTCTTTTCCCTCCCTCTCTGTCCTTTCTGAAACATCTGAAACCCGGCACCTGAAGTACCCAATCCTGTCCCTGTCCCCAAGTCTCCGTAATGGCCACCACATCACACTTCCAAGCATCGATCCACACTCTAAGCTCATCCACTTTATTCACTACACTCCTGGTGATAAAATAGACACATCTCAAACCTTTGGTCTGAGCTCTCCCCTTCTCCATCACCCGTCTATTCTCCCTCTTACACTCCTACAATCTACAATCCTTCTCTATTTGCGGGCTAACCTCCTCGCTCTCAGTCACCTCATCACGATTCCCTCCCCCCAACCTTTCTAGTTTAAAGTCTCCCCAGTAGCCTTAGCCAACCTTCCTGCCAGGATATTGGTCCCCCTGGGATTCAAGTGCCACCCGTCGTTTTTGTACAGGTCACACCTGCCCCTAAAGAGGTCCCAATGATCCAGGAACCTGAATCCCTGCCCCCTGCTCCAGTCCCTCAGCCACGCATTCATCCTTCACCTCACTCCATTCCTGCTCTCACTTTCCCATGGCACAGGCAGCAATCCTGAGATTACTACCCTTGCGTTCCTCTTTCCCAACTGTCTATCTAACTCCCTATATTCTCTTTTCATGACCCGTTCCGTCTTCCTACCTATGTCAGCGGTACCAATGTGTACCACGACCTCTGGCTCCTCTCCTTCCCACCTCAGGATATCTGGGACGCGATCAGAGACATCCTGGATAGCCTTAGATTACAGGCTGTTATAGACCGGCTGATTAGATGGGCAGAACAGTGGCAAATGGAATTTAACACTGTAGTGTGAGGTAATGCATTTTGGGAGGAGTAACAGGGCAAGGGAATATATAATGAATGGTCAAAACCTAGGAAATACAGAGGAGCAGAGGGACCTTGCTGTGCCTGTCCAAAGATCTCTGAAGACAGCAGGACAGGTAGATAGGTGGGTGAGAAGGCATATGAGATACTTGCCTTTAATAACCGAAGCATTGAGTATAAGAGCAGGAAGGTTATGATGGAGCTGGAATACTGCGTGCAGTTCTGATCATCTTGGATGGAGCATTTCAGATTTGGAGCAGAGAAGGCTGAAGGGGGACCTGATTGAGGTGTATAAAATTATGAGGGGTGTAGAGGGGGCAGATAGGAAGGAACCTCTCCCCTTAGCAGATGGGTCAGTAACCAGAGGGATAGATTTAAGGTAAGGGGCAGGAGGTTGAGAGGAGATGTGAGGAAAAACATTTTCAGCCGGAGGGTGGTGGGAATTGGAACCGCTGCCTGACAGGGTGGTGGAGGCGGTTAGATGAGCACTTGAAATGCCATAGCACATAAGGTTACGACCAAGTGCTGGAAAATGGGATTAGAGTAAATCGGTGCTTGATGGCCGGCCCGGACTCAATGGGCTGAAGGGCCTTTTTCCCTGCTGTGAAACTCTATGATTCTATCGGAAATCAGATGTGCTCTGTGTGATTGGCACTGAGTGTGACCTCAAACGAATTGTGGGTGTTTAGTGAGCAGAGTGCGTTTGGTCAGGTGAGGAGGGTGGTACTCCTTTGCTTTTTTAACTTTTTCACCTTGCAGGAATTGGTTTCTGCTCCAGTACGAGGGATGAAGCAGCTGTTGGTGAGTATCTGGAGAGCATCATGTGGTCAAGGTCTATTTTCCTAAGGTTTAATATATTACTGGAATTTGTGATAAGATTAAATAAATAATAATTGATTAACATAAAGCTCGTAAGTATGTGTTGTGTCATGGCTGCAACATGTGGGAGCTCTTGGATAATATTGTCATCCAGGGTAAGTGTAGTAGAATGGCCCTTGAAGAGGAGCATCTTCCAGAGGCCACGTTACTGAAAAAGACCCTGTGGATCGCTGTGGCAAGAAGCTAAACCAATTAGCAGGAGGGTGCACTCCATAGGTCGAGGAGGGACTGGCAGTTGGAGCCCGGGAGTCCAGAAGAACAATCGCACTTGTAATCTAGTCTTACCTTGTTCTATTTGTACCTAATTACTGTTTTGGCAATAAAGCCTTTATAGTTAAAACTGCATCGAGTCACCCTGGATCTATTACATTGGCGATGAGGCAAAACATCAAAGTCTTCAGGGATTGCAGTGTCCAGCTAGCAGGGGAGGAGATTTGAGCATCAAGAGTAAGAGGAAGAAGGGTACACTCATTTCGCAATGTCTATGATCAGGAAGATCAAACCATTCAACATAGAGATCGATGACTGGGAATAATCTATAGAAACATTGCAACATTACTTTGCTGCAAATGAAATATTCATGGAAGAAAAGCAAAAGGTTATTTTGCTAACAGGCTGTGGTTCACAAACTTACAGTTTAGTGAGAACATTAAACCTGAGGGATGGAGGTTTTCAGCAGCTGCTGTATAAATATTCTCAGGTCTTCAGAGATGAATTAAGATGGATAAGGGGACCTAAAACATTATTATTGTTCAAAGCACTTCACAGTGGCATAAACAAAAGTCACTCTGAAAAATGTTACCAGACTCCCCTCAGTTATGTGATGACCCTCATCAACCAGCAGTTTAGTCTCTGGGTCATGTTCTCCATCATTACGAGGATGCTACCGGGACTTGATGAAGTGAGTTATAAGGAGAGGCTGGATAGACTGGGACCTTTTTCTCTGGAGCGTAGGAGGCTGAGGGGTGATCTTATAGAGGACTATAAAATAATGAGGGGCACAGATCAGCGAGATAGTCATTATCTTTTCCCAAAGGTAGGGGAGTCTAAAACTAGAGGGCATAGGTTTAAGGTGAGAGGGGAGAGATACAAAAGTGTCCAGAGGGGCAATTTCTTCACACAGAGGGTGGTGAGTGTCTGGAACAAGCTGCCAGAGGTGGTAGTAGAGGCGGGTACAATTTTGTCTTTTAAAAAGCATTTAGATAGTTACATGGGTACGATGGAGATAGAGGGATATTGTTCCGTTGTTTAAAAAAGGTTCCAAAAGAAATCCGGGAAATTATAGGCCAGTAAGTTTGACGTCGGTGGTGGGCAAGTTATTGGAAGGTGTGATAAGGGATAGGATCTACAAATATTTGGGTAGACAGGGACTGATTAGGGAGAGTCAACATGGCTTTGTGCGTGGTAGGTCATGCTTGACCAATCTATTAGAGTTTTTCGAGGAACATAGAACATAGATAGAACATAGAACATTACAGCGCAGAACAGGCCCTTCGGCCCACGATGTTGCACCGACCAGTTAAAAAAAAAAACTGTGACCCTCCAACCTAAACCAATTTCTTTTCGTCCATGAACCTATCTACGGATCTCTTAAACGCCCCCAAACTAGGCGCATTTACTACTGATGCTGGCAGGGCATTCCAATCCCTCACCACCCTCTGGGTAAAGAACCTACCCCTGACATCGGTTCTATAACTACCCCCCCTCAATTTAAAGCCATGCCCCCTCGTGCTGGATTTCTCCATCAGAGGAAAAAGGCTATCACTATCCACCCTATCTAAACCTCTAATCATCTTATATGTTTCAATAAGATCCCCTCTTAGCCGCCGCCTTTCCAGCGAAAACAATCCCAAATCCCTCAGCCTCTCCTCATAGGATCTCCCCTCCATACCAGGCAACATCCTGGTAAACCTCCTCTGCACCCTCTCCAAAGCCTCCACATCCTTCCTGTAATGTGGGGACCAGAACTGCACACAGTACTCCAAGTGCGGCCGCACCAGAGTTGTGTACAGTTGCAACATAACGCTACGACTCCTAAATTCAATCCCCCTACCAATAAACGCCAAGACACCATATGCCTTCTTAACAACCTTATCTACTTGATTCCCAACTTTCAGGGATCTATGCACACATACACCTAGATCCCTCTGCTCCTCCACACTATTCAAAGTCCTCCCGTTAGCCCTATACTCAACACATCTGTTATTCCTACCAAAGTGAATTACCTCACACTTCTCCGCATTAAACTCCATCCGCCACCTCTCGGCCCAACTTTGCAACCTGTCTAAGTCTTCCTGCAAACTACGACACCCTTCCTCACTGTCTACCACACCACCGACTTTGGTGTCATCAGCAAATTTGCTAATCCACCCAACTATACCCTCATCCAGATCATTAATAAATATTACAAACAGCAGTGGCCCCAAAACAGATCCCTGAGGTACACCACTTGTAACCGCACTCCATGATGAATATTTACTATCAACCACCACCCTCTGTTTCCTATCCGCTAGCCAATTCCTGATCCAATTTCCTAGATCACCCCCAATCCCATACATCTGCATTTTCTGTAGAAGCCTACCATGGTGAACCTTATCAAACGCCTTACTAAAATCCATATATACCACGTCCACTGCCATGCCCCCATCCACCTCCTTGGTCACTTTCTCAAAAAACTCAATAAGGTTAGTAAGGCACGACCTACCTGCCACAAAACCATGCTGACTATCACCTATCAATTCATTACTCTCCAAATAACTATAAATCCTATCCCTTATAATTTTTTCCAACATCTTGCCGACAACAGAAGTGAGACTCACCGGTCTATAATTCCCGGGGAAGTCTCTGTTCCCCTTCTTAAACAATGGGACAACATTCGCTAACCTCCAATCTTCTGGTACTATACCAGAGGCCAACGACGACCTGAAGATCAGAGCCAGAGGCTCTGCAATCACTTCTCTTGCCTCCCAGAGAATCCTTGGATAAATCCCATCCGGACCAGGGGATTTATCTATTTTCAGACCCTCCAGAATATCCTGCACATCCTCCTTATCAACTGTAATACTGTCTATTCTACTCCCCTGCAACCCAGTGTCCTCCTCAGCTATATTCATGTCCCCTTGCGTGAACACCGAAGAGAAATATTGGTTCAATGCTTCACCAATCTCCTCCGGTTCCACACATAACTTCCCTCTGCCATCTATAACTGGCCCTAAACTTGCCCTAACCAACCAACCCTTACCAGGAAAGTGAATGAAGGGAAGGCGGTGGATGTTGTCGACCTGAATTTCAGCAAGGCCTTTGATAAGGTCCCTCATGGGAGGTTAGTTAGGAAGGTTCAGTTGCTGGGTATACATGGGAGGTAGTAAATTGGATTAGACACTGGCTCAATGGAAGAAGCTAGAGAGTGGTGTGGAGGATTGCTTCTCTGAGTGGAGGCCTGTGACTAGTGGTGTGCCGCAGGGATCGGTGTTGGGTCCATTGTTGTTTGTCATCTATATCAATGATCTGGATGATAATGTGGTAAATTGGAACAGTAAATGTGCTGATGATACAAAGATTGGAGGTGTAGTGGACAGTAAGGAAGGTTTTCAAAGCTTGCAGAGGGATTTGGACCAACTAGAAAAATGGCCTGAAAAATGGCAAATGGAATTTAACGCAGACAAGTGTGAGATATTGCACTTTGGAAGGACAAACTAAAGAAGAACGTCCAGGGTAAATGGTAGGACTCTGACGAGTGCAGTTGAACAGAGGGATCTGGGAATACAGGTACAGAATTTCCTAAAAGTGACGTCACAGGTGGATAGGGTCGTAAAGAGTGCCTTTGGTACATTGGCCTTTATAAATCGGAGTATCGAGTATAAAAGCTGGAGTGTTATGGTAAGGATATATAAGGCATTGGTGAGGCCGAATTTAGAGTATTGTGTACAGTTTTGGTCACCTAGTTACAGGAAGGATGTAAATAAGATTGAAAGAGTGCAGAGAAGGTTCACAAGGATGTTGCCGGGACTTGAGAAGCTGAGTTACAGAGAGAGATTGAATAGGTTGGGACTTTATTCCCTGGAGCGTAGAAGAATGAGGGGAGATTTGATAGAGGTGTATAAGATTTTGATGGATATAGATAGAGTGAATGCAAGCGGGCTTTTTGCACTGAGGCTAGGGGAGAAAAAAACCAGAGGGCATGGGTTAAGGGTGAAAGGAGAAAAGTTTAAAGGGAATATTAGGGAGGGCTTCCTCACGCAGAGTGTGGTGGGAGTGTGGAATGAGCTGCTGGATAAAGTAGTAAATGCGGGGTCACTTTTAACATTTAAGAAAAACTTGGACGGGTTCATGGATGAGAGGGGTGTGGAGGGATATGGTCCAAGTGCAGGTCAGTGGGACTAGGCAAAATATGGTTCGGCACAGCCAAGAAGAGCCAAAAGACTTGTTTCTGAGCTGTAATTTTCTATGGTTCTATGATATGGGCCAAATGCGGGCAATTGGGATTAGCTTAGGGGTTTTGAAAAAAAAGGGCAGCATGGACAAGTTGGGCCGAAGGGCCTGTTCCCATGCTGTAAACCTCTATGACTCTATGACTCTATTTGACGTTCCCCTGGTAGACAGTAATTCTGTGTTCCACAAAATGTTCTTTTCCTAACACCTTCTGTGCCTGCAAATGGCAAATCAAGTTTCTCATTAACTGAAAACTGATTTTTAATAGAACCATAGAACCATAGAAAATTACAGCTCAGAAACAGGCTTTTTGGCCCTTCTTGTCTGTGCCGAACCATTTTATGCCTAGTCCCACTGACCTGAACTTGGACCATATCCCTCCACACCCCTCTCATCCATGAACCCGTCCAAGTTTTTCTTAAATGTTAAAAGTGACCCCAGGACATTTACCACTTTATCCGGCAGCTCATTCCACACTCCCACCACTCTCTGCATGAAGAAGCTTTGCTGTTTTGTTCGAGGAGCCCAACGCATACATTTAATCCTTCAGCAGAGAGGCATCAAATTCCATCGCCGTTAATGTGTAACTTCAAATAGAAATGACACCTGGCCGCTCATTCCAACCTAGTTTTGTTGGTCTTTCTCCTCAATATGAACATTAGGGCGGCACGGTGGCACAGTGGTTAGTTGTGGTTAGGTCCTTCCTCACAGTGCCAGAGACCCGGGTCCAATTCCCAACTTGGGTCACTGTCTGTATGGAGTTTGCATGTTCTTCCCGTATCTGAGTGAAACCAATGGAAACAAGCCAATCACTCCAGACCACAGCTAAAAACATCTTCATCTGGTATTTCCAACAACATCTCTATCCCTTCCGCAAAAGCATCAAAAACAAGAACTGATGCTCTCTGGCTTTCCTCGAGGTGCTCTGGTTTCCTCCCACAGTCTAAGGATGTGTGGGTTACAGGATTAGTGAGGTAAATATGTGGGGTTGTGGGATAGGGCGTGGGTGGGATTGTTGTCAGTGTAGACTCGATGGACCGAATGGCCTCCTTCTGCACTGTAAGGATTCTATGATTCTATGATTAATACTTACCATGTACGCTCACCCATGTCCCAGATCTTAATGCTCCTTTCCCACTCAGTCATCTATCAAGATTATTCTTAAATATTGACAAGAGCTTTATTTGAGAAGGCTTCTGAACCATCTGTGTGAAATAATCTTCTAAATTTATTACATTCAATCTTACATCAGCTCCACATGTGCTTGAGCTCACGAAGATTGGAGACATTATGGAGTTGATCAATAGACCAATATTCAATACTAAACACTCTGCATCAACCTCAATGTGTAATATAACTAGGTACATAAGAGTCAGCCACATTCATTGACCTAATATAATCAAAAAGGAAATTCTGATAAATGGAATGGATGGCACATTGGTTAACACTGCTGCCTCACAGCACCAGGGACCTGAGTTCAATTCCGGTCTTGGGTGACTGTGTGGAGTTTGCACGTTCTCCCCATGTTTGTGTGGGTTTCCTCCGGGTGCTCCAGTTTTCTCCCAGAGTCCAAAGATGTGCGGGTTAGGTGGATTGGCCATGCTAAATTGCCCCTTAGTGTCAGGGGGACCAGCAGGGTAAATAAAGAGGGCTACGGGAATAGAGCCTGGATGGGATTGTTGTCAGTGCAGACTCGATGGGCCGAATGGTCTCGTTCTGCACTGTGGGGAATCTATGATTCTAAACATTCATCTAATGCTGTTTAGACAGAGGTATCCCTGTTTAAATAAACCTGTCTAATTTAAACTCAGATATCCCTGTAATATATAAGGACTATAAAAGGAAATAGAAAAGGGCAGGAAAATAGAACTAGTATAAACTGAGAAATGGGATGAAATAGCAAAATGCAATGCAAGTATTAGGATTAAAGTATTGAGAAACATGCTGAGAATGTAGCCAGGGAGACTGGATTAGAGTACAAAGCCTCGAGATATCTCGAATTGTACTCCAGCACACAGGAAGGAGTACTCCCACAGACTCACTGCTGACACTCAGACACCAGCTCCATGCTGAGTTTTCCAGTACTCGTTACTCAATCCAGTTAGCACAGGAATTGCAGTCAAATGTATTCAAAATTTCTGCACAATTTCCCTGTTGTAGGGAAAAATCCCTTGTACCAGTGCATTCAAGGGAGTCGAGTCGCAAGGCAAGGTTCAAAGAGTTTTTCTTTATTGTACAATTACTGGGTACCGAGGGAGACCCCTGTAGCCAGCTTAGAAACAGTGCTTGGCCACGTTGATCTCAATGGTTATACATTTGCTCTGGATATTTATAGGGGTCCAAATTCGAGCGGGAACATTTGCTCATACATTTTTACAATACTTATAAAGTGGCCTGTCTGGTCAGGAAGTTCCCTGGGAGGCTTGTCAATTTGCATCTGTATGGTGTGTGTCCGTGTAATGGGACTGCCTGTTCTTGCCCCGGTGTTTTAATGTGTTTCCCATTATCCTCTCGATGTGTCCCCTTATCTAAATCGATCTCTACTGTTTTGTGTCTGTATTCTATGCTTGCGAGATTAGGTGTTAATGTCATTTTGTCCTGCTGTGTGTAGGGGGATTTAATCTAATATTTTATTCTTTTTATCCTAGTTTATTAAGTTTCTCTGCCTGCCTTGGCCATTTTATTCCTGTAATATTTTATTGACAGTCCGGTTATGCCATATAACCCACTCCAGGTCTTGACTCGCAGATATCCCGATCTACTGGCCAAAGGCCGGTTTAAAATGCAGCTTCGTGCTGTTGCTGGGCAGAATAAGGATCTTTTGTCGGCTTTGAAATTAAAGGTCTCTCAGCTGAGCAGAGGGGGATTTAAACGAATGTCCATTCGGGTGTTCCCCTCTGCATTGTGGGCACGTTATGAATGGTGCCAATCAGTCCAATAAATGAATATGTTTAATGAGGTGAATATTGATGAGATAATAAAAATATGGCTTTTGGAAAATGGCCGACTTCATTCCCTTCACTGTCAATCACCCCTGACTGTATGTTTAGGGATATTGTTATTCCAAGTTTCAGCTAGATTTTGGGAGACAGTTTCAAGCTGTCAAGCTGTGAGATTCAGGGCCAGATGTTCGCTCTCAGGTTGGCAGATGGGCTGACCCCAGGTTACGTTTTCTCTGGGCTGGGTGGAAAGGCAGACCTGGCGCTGTTCTAACGAGTGCAGAGGCTGCTTATACAGATGCCCGCTGGCTGGAGGGCTGTCCCTGTGCTCTGGCATGTGTTCAATCAAATGAAAAAAACAAAAATACCCCTCACTCCACTCATCCCCCCCAACATTCCCCACATCCATTCCATGTGAAACCTCGGCCACCTCACGCCCCCACCAACATTCCAACAGCCCTTATACCCACTGAAGGTGATCCATGATCCTCTACCACCTCCCACATGGCCTGTCGTACCCCTTATATCAACCCACACCTTCCTAAACATCCCTGTGGCTCCGTTTACCTTCTATGTTTGCCACACCCAAAGAACAAAGAGAACAGAAAATAAAGAAAATTACAGCACAGGAACAGGCCCTTCGGCCCTCCAAGTCTGCACCGACCATGCTGCCCGATTTAACTAAAACCCCCTACCCTTCCGGGGACCTTATCCCACTATTCCCATCCTATTCATGTACTTGTCAGGACGCCCCTTAAAAGTCACGACCGTATCCGCTTCCACTACCTCCCCCGGCAGCGAGTTCCAGGCACCCACTACTCTCTGTGTAAAAAATCTGCCTCGTACATCTCCTTTAAACCTTACCCCTCGCACCTTAAACCTACGCCCCCTAGTAATTGACTCTTCCACCCTGGGAAAAAGCTTCTGACTATCCACTCTGTCCATGCCTCTCATAATCTTGTAGACTTCTATCAGGTCTCCCCACAACATCCGTCGGTCCAGTGAGAACAGACCAAGTTTCTCCAACCTCTCCACATAGTTAATACCCCCCATACCAGGCAACATCCTGGTAAATCTTTTCTGTACCCTCTCCAAAGCCTCCACATTCTTCTGGTAGTGTGACGACCAGAATTGAACACTATATTCCAAGTGCGGCCTAACTAAGGTTCTATAAAGCTGCAACATGACTTGCCAATTTTTAAACTCAATACCCTGGCCGATGAAGGCAAGCATGTCGTATGTCTTCTTGACTACCTTCTCCACCTGCATTGCCACTTTCAGTGTCCCGTGTACCTGTACACCCAGATCCCTTTGCCTGTCAATACTCTTAAGGGTTCTGCCATTTACTGTATATTTCCTATCTGTATTAGACCTTCCAGAATGCATTACCTCACATTTGTCTGGATTAAACTCCATCTGTAGCCAGTGAGGATACAAAGATTTCTCTCAAGGCCCCAGCAATTTCCGCCCTTGCCTCTCTCAGTATTCTGGGGTATATCCCATCAGGCCCTGGGGACTTGTCTAGCTTAATGTTTCTCAAGAACCCCAATACCTCCTCCTTTTTGATCTCAACATGACTCAAACTATCTACACATCCTTTCCCAGACTCATCATCCACCAAGTCCTTCTCTTTGGTGAATACTGACGCAAAGTACTCATTTAATATTTCGCCCATTTCCTCTGGCTCCACGCATAGATTCTTTCCCTTGTCCTTGAGTGGGCCAACCCTCTCCCTGGCTACCCTCTTGCTCTTTATGTATGTATAAAAAGCCTTGGAATTTTCCTTAATCCTGCTGGCCAATGCTTTTTCATTACCCCTTTTAGCTCTTCTTACTCCTTGCTTAAGTTTCTTTCTACTTTCCTTGTATTCCACACTTGCTTCATGTGTTTCCAGCCTCCTAGCTTTGACAAATGCTTCCTTTTTCTCTTTGACTAGGCTCACAATATCTCTCGTTATCCAAGGTTCCCAAAACTTGCCATACTTATCCTTCATCCTTACAGGAATGTGCCAGTCCTGAATCCCTATCAACTTACACTTGAAAGCCTCCCACATGCAAGATGTTGATTTGCCCTCATGAACCTTTATAGCCCCTATGCCAATTTAGTGTCAATTCATGCCAACCCATGCCCACACCCACCACTATTTCCCTTACTTCCTCCATGTCAACTTTCCTTGTTTCCTTTGACAGTTCTTTAGCAGTTAGACAGTTCTTTGACACTTTTGATCACGACCATGGGTTTATGCACTTTTTATGAACAATCATGTTTATCCTTCACAATCCGAAAGTGTGCTTTGCTTCCCCCAAAGGTGTCCCTGGACCAGATGCACCATGTTCAAACCATTTCTTACCTGGACTAATTTCCAGATACTGGATTTCACATTCCAGGCCAACTAAAAGTTCCACCTCAGTGAGGCAGCGGCGGGTGATTTAGCTGGTCAGCTGCCTCAGCTGGAACCCTGGCCTAACATCCACCCCATCCCAGTGAAAATGGTAAATGTTTGTGTTTGACAGCAAGGCAATGGTGTGGGGGGTGAAACCCCAGCAAATCTGTGTAAGAATGTCACACAAAAAGTCACTGTGCATTGGTTTAAGTAAGGTTTTATTTTACTATGTGTTCGGGATCCATGTTCTCAAAAACAGCATTGGCGCCAAAACACAACTGACAGGACAGCAGCACCGTCATTGACCAGTTTTCTTATAAATGGCCACAAGTCCAGCGATATACTCTGAGCTCAGCTCCGTGGGCACAGCAACCTTCTGCCAATGATTGATCTTCTGCTTCACAACTGGGATCCACAGGCCCTTCTTCTCCAGGTCTTCCATGGACACCAGGAGCTCCTGCATGTACTCACTGTCCCTTTCATCTTTTGCTGATAAACAGAGAAATGCACCTGGAAAAGGGGAAAACACTGACCCAATATCTCCTTATTTACAAATTCCCAATCAATTATTGTTCCAACTCAACGTGTCCCCCTGTAAATGTTGGCGAAAGGGATTGAAAGCTGTGTTAAAAAGCATCACTTAGCAAACAGCAGTGTTGGCGCTCACATTCTTATAGATAAGTGGAAAATATTGACAGCAGAAGCTGTCAACTTGCAGTCCAAAGTCTTTCATTACATTACTTTCGGGGAGGTGATGGCCCAGTGGTATTATTGCTAAATTATTAATCCAGAAACTCAGCTAATGTTCTGGGGACCCAGGTTCGAATCCCGTCACGGCAGATGGTGAAATTTGAATTCGATAAAAAATATCTGGAATTAAGAATCTACTGATGATAATGAAATAATTGTCGATTGTCGGAAAAACCCATCTGGTTCACTAATGTCCTTTAGGGAAGGAAATCTACTATCCTTATCTGGTCTGGCCTACATGTGACTCCAGAGCCACAGCAAAGTGGTTGACTCTCAAATGCACTCTGGAGAAGGGCAACGAGGGATGGGCAATAAATGCTGTAAGAAGTTTAACAACACCAGGTTAAAGTCCAACAGGTTTATTTGGTAGCAAAAGCCACACAAAGCTTGTGTGGCTTTTGCTACCAAATAAACCTGTTGGACTTTAACCTGGTGTTGTTAAACTTCATACTGTGTTTACCCCAGTCCAACGCCGGCATCTCCACAACAATAAATGCTGGCCAGCTGGCGACGCCCATGTCCCACGAATGAATAAAAAAACACTTGATGGGTTATTAGGGGTGAAGGATTGGGAAAACGAAAAGGAAAGCTTTTATGAGCTGGACAGGAAACAGTTTTGCAGTGTGTGATATTCAGTTTCTCCACTCATCCTAAACCACATCCACCTTACAGCAAATGATATTCATAAACAGAATATCAGGATCCTGGAATTACTGAAAGGTGGAATCGCGATCAGATTTTAATTTTTTGACCGATGATGTGAAGGAAACACTATGGGCCTGATTCTCCCATTACGACACGTTAATTCTTTGGCGTGTCGAGTTGGGAGATGCGTGTGTTGGCCGGAGAGCAGTCAAGACCACGCTGGAAACCGGCAGGAAGACCTGTAAATGATTTTAATCTATTTGTAATGTAATTTAAATGTCATTATTGGGCACGGGACTGAATTCTCCAGGCCATATATCTGCTGCCCTTGTCCTTCTAGATGGTAGTGGTGTGGGTTTGGAAGGTGCTGCCTAAGGAACCTGGGTGAGTTCCAGCAGTAGATCTTGTCGATGGCACCCACTGCTGTCACTCTGTGTTAGTGATGGAGGGAGTGAATGTTGAAGGAGGTGGATGGGGTCCCAATCAACCTGGGTGAAGAAAGGAAGCTACAGGATAGCTCCTCAACCTATAAGGTTTAAGGATTGGAAATAAAGAGCAGAAGGACTGAGGAGGGTGAATTAGGCTGGATGACTACAATGATGAATGAGGAATTGAAAGAGAAATTAAGGGAGGGAAGGAATTGGATGATGAGAGAAAAAACAAGAGATGAAAAAGGTGGTGAGCGAGTTTTTAGTCACAAGCCTGTGAGAGTGGGTCACACTCAGAGTCAGAGGTAAGGGGGCACAGCCCTGAGTGAATTCAGAGTCAGAGGAGCTTTTTAAATAGCAAACCTCAGGGAGCTGCCCTCAGCTGGATAATGTAGAGTTAAAGAGCAGAAATAACACACAGGGGAAAGAGTGACCTTGTGTCCTCAGTGTAAGGAGCTGGTTGGTGAGGAGCTGATTGGTATCTTGATTCACATCAAACCAGCAACAATCTTACATTTATTTCAAGGTGCTAAATTCTAAATTCAAATAATAGTCTAATCAATGGAGGTACTTAAAACTTGCAAAGTCTCTCACAGCTATTTTCTAGCTCAATTTTCTGAGCACAATCAGAGTTTGTAACAGAAAAATGAAAACAGAAGAAAGAATTGCATTTAAAATGCACCTCTTGCAACCTTGTGGTGTCGCAAAGAACTTTGCAAGAATTAAAGTGCACAATTGTTTATTTTAGGTGTTGGCTGAATGATAACTATTGGCCAGGTGAGTTATCCAGGTCAGAGGAAGCAGATGGAAGCTTTCAGGGGGATTATCGGGCTGGAGGCGACAGATAAAGGGCAGGCTCTTGGCACCTATGGTAATTAAATTTGAGGTTCTGGGGAACTGACAGTCAGTGTGAGTTAGTGAGCGCAGGGTTGGTGGGTGTTGCAGGTTAGAAAATAGACATCAGAATTTAAATGAGTGGATGGAGTTTTGGCGGTGGCACAGGCCATGTTATGATTGTATTTGAGCAGATGTGAACTGGGATACTCAGCTTGGGGTTAAAGTGAATGTAATTCTATTATATTATTTCATATTCTATAAATAGTCATGTCCAGCTTGGGACGATGGCCAGACAATGCGAATGGTGGCATGGACATAGAACTTGTGGGGAGGCTTGAAGACAATAGCTTTTGTCTTTTCAGTGTTGTGTTAAAGGATAACACTGCTGGTCTAGGACTGGGTGACAGCAAATGCAGAAGTAATGGCAGATTTGAAGGAAGTGGAGGGGAGATTGAGCTGGATGTCACTAATGTATTTGTGAATTGTGATCCCATGTCCGTAGACATTACCGAGGGTCAGTGTGTAAATAAGGAAGATGGTGGGCCCGTGCATATCGTTGTTTAAAAGGGAAGGGAGGCAGCAGATGGGAAATTATAGGCCGGTTAGCCGGACTTCGGTCATTGGTTAGATTTTAGAGTCCATTATTAAAGATGAGATCGCGGAGTACTCGGAAGTGCATGATAAAATAGGACTGAGTCAGCATGTCTTCGTCAAGGGGAGGTCATGTCTGACAAATCTCTTAGAGTTCTTTGAGGAGGTATCAAGGAACTTAGATAAAGGAGAACCAGTGGATGTGATTTATTTAGATTTCCTGAAGGCCTTTGACAAGGTGCCGCATAGAAGACAGTTAAATAAGTTAAGAGCCCATGGTGTTAAGGGTAAGATCCTGGTGTGGATTGAGGATTGGCTGACTGGCAGAAGGCAGAGAGTGGGGATAAAAGGTCTTTCTCAGGATGGCAGCCGGTGACTAGTGGTGTGTCTCAGGGGTCGGTGCTGGGACCACAACTTTTCACAATGTACATTAACGATTTGGAAGAAGGAACTGAAGGCACTGTTGCTAAGTTTGCAGATGATACAAAGATATGTAGAGGGACAGTTAGTATTGAGGAAGCGGGGGGCTGCAGAAGGACTTGGACAGGTTAGGAGAGTGGGCAAAGAACTGGCAGATGGAGTACAATGTGGAAAAGTGTGAGGTTATGCTCTTTGGAAGGAGGAATGGAGGCATAGACTATTTTCTAAATGAGAAAATGCTTAGGAAATCAGAAACACAAAGGGACTTGGGAGTCATTGTTCAAGATTTCTTATGGCTAACGTGCAGGTTCAGTTGGCAGTTAGGAAGGCAATGCAATGTTAGCATTCATGTCGAGAGGGCGAGAATACAAGAGCAGGGATGTACTTCTGAGACTGTATAAGGCTCTGGTCAGACCCCATTTGGAGTATTGTGACCAGTTTTGGGCCCTATATCTAAGGAAGGATGTGCTGGCCTTGAAAAGGGTCCAGAGGAGGTTCATAAGAATGATCCCTGCAATGAAGAGCTTGTCGTATGAGGAATGGTTGAGAACTCTGGATCTGTACTTGTTGGAGTTTAGAGGATGAGGAGGGATGTTATTGAAACTTACAAGATACTGCGAGGCCTGGATAGAGTGGACATGGAGAGGATGTTTCCACTGGTAGGAAAAACTAGAAACAGAGGGCACAACCTCAGGCTAAAGGGACGATCCTTTAAAACAGAGGTTAGAAGGAATTTCTTCAGCCCGAGAGAGGTGAATCTGTGGAACTCTTTGCCGCAAGAGGCTATGGAGGCCAGGTCAATGAGTGTCTTTAAGACAGAGAAAAATAGGTTCTTGATTAATAAGGGGATCAGGGGTTATGGGGAAAAGGCAGGAGAATGGGGATGAGAAAAATATCAGCCATGATTGAATGGTGGAGCAGACTCGATGGGCTGAATGGCCTAATTCTGCTCCTATGTCTTTTGGTCTTATGCATAATTCCAGGAGTAATGGTATGGAAGAGAAACCATTGATATTCTTGTTGTAATTGGGTGAGGGAAGTTCCACTGAGATGGGCAATGACAATCAGGAATGATAGCAGGATGGTTTGATCCACCAACGGAAGAGAGAGTGAGGAGAGAAAGTGACCATTGTCTTGACTTTGTCTATCCCTGTTTGAATTTGAAACTTGGAATAACAATATCCCTAAACATACAGTCAGGGGTGATTGACAGTGAAGGGAATGAAGTCGGCCATTTTCCAAAAGCCATATTTTTATTATCTCATCAATATTCACCTCATTAAACATATTCATTTATTGGACTGATTGGCACCATTCATAACGTGCCCACAATGCAGAGGGGAACACCCGAATGGACATTCGTTTAAATCCCCCTCTGCACAGCTGAGAGACCTTTAATTTCAAAGCCGACAAAAGATCCTTATTCTGCCCAGCAACAGCACGAAGCTGCATTTTAAACCGGCCTTTGGCTAAAAGATAAGGATATCTGCGAGTCAAGACCTGGAGTGGGTTATATGGCATAACCGGACTGTCAATAAAATATTACAGGAATAAAATGGCCAAGGCAGGCAGAGAAACTTAATAAACTAGGATAAAAAGAATAAAATATTAGATTAAATCCCCCTACACACAGCAGGACAAAATGACATTAACACCTAATCTCGCAAGCGTAGAATACAGACACAGAACAGTAGAGATCGATTTAGATAAGGGGACACATCGAGAGGATAATGGGAAACACATTAAAACACTGGGGCAAGAACAGGCAGTCCCATTAACACGGACACACACCATACAGATGCAAATTGACAAGCCTCCCAGGGAACTGCCTGACCAGACAGGCCACTTTATAAGTATTGTAAAAATGTATGAGCAAATGTTCCCGCTCGAATTTGGACCCCTATAAATATCCAGAGCAAATGTATAACCATTGAGATCGACGTGGCCAAGCACTGTTTCTAAGCTGGCTACAGGGGTCTCCCTGGGTACCCAGTAATTGTACAATAAAGAAAAACTCTTTGAACCTTGCCTTGCGACTCGACTCCCTTGAATGCACTGGTACAAGGGATTTTTCCCTACAACAGGGAAATTGTGCAGAAATTTTGAATACATTTGACTGCAATTCCTGTGCAAACAGGATTGAGTAACGAGTACTGGAAAACTCAGCATGGAGCTGGTGTCTGAGTGTCAGCAGTGAGTCTGTGGGAGTACTCCTTCCTGTGTGCTGGAGTACAATTCGAGATATCTCGAGGCTTTGTACTCTAATCCAGTCTCCCTGGCTACATTCTCAGTATGTTTCTCAATACTTTAATCCTAATACTTGCATTGCATTTTGCTATTTCATCCCATTTCTCAGTTTATACTAGTTCTATTTTCCTGCCCTTTTCTATTTCCTTTTATAGTCCTTATATATTACAGGGATATCTGAGTTTAAATTAGACAGGTTTATTTAAACAGGGATACCTCTGTCTAAACAGCATTAGATGAATGTTTAGAATCATAGATTCCACACAGTGCAGAACGAGACCATTCGGCCCATCGAGTCTGCACTGACAACAATCCCATCCAGGCTCTATTCCCGTAGCCCTCTTTATTTACCCTGCTGGTCCCCCTGACACTAAGGGGCAATTTAGCATGGCCAATCCACCTAACCCGCACATCTTTGGACTCTGGGAGAAAACTGGAGCACCCGGAGGAAACCCACACAAGCATGGGGAGAACGTGCAAACTCCACACAGTCACCCAAGACCGGAATTGAACTCAGGTCCCTGGTGCTGTGAGGCAGCAGTGTTAACCAATGTGCCATCCATTCCATTTATCAGAATTTCCTTTTTGATTATATTAGGTCAATGAATGTGGCTGACTCTTATGTACCTAGTTATATTACACATTGAGGTTGATGCAGAGTGTTTAGTATTGAATATTGGTCTATTCATAGAAGCCCTACAGTGCAGAAGGAGGCCATTCGGCCCATCGAGTCTGCACCGACCACAATCCCACCCAGGCCCTACCCCCACATATTTTACACGCGAATCCCTCTAACCTACACATCCCAGGACTCTAAGGGGCAATTTTTTAACCTGGCCAATCAACCTAACCCGCACATCTTTGGACTGTTGGAGGAAACCGGAGCACCCGGAGGAAACCCACGCAGACACGAGGAGAATATGCAAACTCCAAACAGACAGTGACCCGAGCCGGGAATCGAACCCGGGACCCTGGAGCTGTGAAGCAGCAGTGCTAACCACTGTGCTACTGTGCCGTATTGATCAACTCCATAATGTCTCCAATCTTCGTGGGCTCAAGCACATGTGGAGCTGATGTAAGATTGAATGTAATAAATTTAGAAGATTATTTCACTCAGATGGTTCAGAAGCCTTCTCAAATATACATCACTATGAAACAGTGTTCCAAATTGGGACACTCTCACATATACATCAGTGGGCTTTGTTACAATGCTCTCTGATACTTAGGTTTCTCATCTCATCTTGTCCATTTCCTATTATTAGATACTTGCTCAATACAACCCCCACCCTGCTGGTGAGTTCATCCTGACAGATCGTTCCTGTGTTTCAGTTCTTGTTATTTTGCACATTGGATCAAGTATTTGCTCAGAAATATCAGCAGGAATCTTTCCAAACAGTAGAAGCCGCAGTCTGAGTCACATTCATTTCAGTTCCACATCAAAGCAAGATGAAGATTGTGGCACTGGCTCCAGTGCCGTTTCCATTGCAATATCATTGAAACATTTGTCAGGCCAGTAAGTCACTCATCAATGTCCACAGAAACAGACATCAAGGGAACTCATGCTTGCTGTAATGTGAAGTTTATCACTGAGAAGCTTGTCCAACATTGTGTTTTGATATTTTTTAATCTTGTGCAGGGGAAAGATGTGGAAGCTGCTGACAGTTTGGGGTTTTTGTTTTGTAATGTTGCAGATACCTATGATTTAGTCATAGTGACTGGTGCTCTGTCCTGTGGACTACTGTCTTTGGATGTCCTTCCAGAACTGTTGAGAGTCGCTAAGCCAGGTGAGCAGAAAACTTTACTGATGCAAGACCGTAAGGCAATGTGGTCATTTAAATAATCTAAATCTGGCAAACATTCAACACAAAGAGGTGAAGGAACGCATGGTCACGCAAATTCAGCAGTCACGGGCATTCAGCCTTGGATCTTCAGGTAAGCGTTCTCCAAGGCGGCCTTCATGACACACGACAGCGCAGAGTCGCTGAGCAGAAACTGAAAGCCAAGTTCCGCACACATGAGGACGGCCTAAACCGGGATGTTGGATTTATGTCACATTATCAGTAACCCCCACAGCTTGCCTCCTGGACTTGCAGAATTTCACAAGCTGTTCTGTCTGGAGACAATACACATCTCTTTAACCTGTGTTGAATGCTCCCTCCACCCACATTGTCTGTACATTTAAGACCTGGCTGGCTGTAGAGATTTGCATTCTAATCAGTATTCTGTAATTTGATTTCTGTGTCTGTGCCCTGTTTGAGAACAGACATCCACTCCATCTGACGACGGAGCTCTGCTCCGAAAGCTTATGGTATTTGCTACCAAATAAACCTGTTGGACTTTAACCTGGTGTTGTGAGACTTCTTACTGTGCTTACCCCAGTCCAACGCCGGCATCTCCACATCACGCAAATTCAAACAGGGATAGACAAAGTCAAGACAATGGTCACTTTCTCTCCTCACTCTCTCTTCCGTTGGTGGATCAAACCATCCTGCTATCATTCCTGATTGTCATTGCCCATCTCAGTGGAACTTCCCTCACCCAATTACAACAAGAATATCAATGGTTTCTCTTCCATACCATTACTCCTGGAATTATGCATAAGACCAAAAGACATAGGAGCAGAATTAGGCCATTCAACCCATCGAGTCTGCTCCACCATTCAATCATGGCTGATATTTTTCTCATCCCCATTCTCCTGCCTTTTCCCCATAACCCCTGATCCCCTTATTAATCAAGAACCTATTTTTCTCTGTCTTAAAGACACTCATTGACCTGGCCTCCATAGCCTCTTGCGGCAAAGAGTTCCACAGATTCACCACTCTCTGGCTGAAGAAATTCCTTCTAACCTCTGTTTTAAAGGATCGTCCCTTTAGCCTGAGGTTGTGCCCTCTGTTTCTAGTTTTTCCTACCAGTGGAAACATCCTCTCCATGTCCACTCTATCCAGGCCTCGCAGTATCCTGTAAGTTTCAATAACATCCCTCCTCATCCTCTAAACTCCAACAAGTACAGATCCAGAGTTCTCAACCATTCCTCATACGACAAGCTCTTCATTCCAGGGATCATTCTTATGAACCTCCTCTGGACCCTTTTCAAGGCCAGCACACCCTTCCTTAGATATAGGGCCCAAAACTGGTCACAATACTCCAAATGGGGTCTGACCAGAGCCTTATACAGTCTCAGAAGTACATCCCTGCTCTTGTATTCTCGCCCTCTCGACATGAATGCTAACATTGCATTGCCTTCCTAACCGCCGACTGAACCTGCACGTGAGCCATAAGAAATCTTGAACAATGACTCCCAAGTCATTGGGAGGTGAGGGTGGGAGGTGAGGGTGGGGGGAGGGTGGGAGGTGAGGGTGGGGGAGGGTGGGAGGTGAGGCTAGGGGGAGGGTGGGAGGTGAGGGTGGGAGGTGAGGGTGGGGAGAGGGGGGAGGTGAGAGTGGAGGGAGGGTGGGAGGTGAGGGTGGGGGGAGGGTGGGTGGTGAAGGTGGGGGGAGGGTGGGAGGTGAGGGTGGGAGGTGAGGGTGGAGTGGGAGGTGAAGGTGGAGGGAGGGCGGGAGGTGAGGGTGGGAGGTTAGGGTGGGAGGAGGGTGGGAGGTGAAGGTGGGGGGAGGGTGGGAGGTGAAGGTGGAGGGAGCGTGGGAGGTGAGGGTGGGGGGAGGATGGGAGGTGAGGGTCGGGGGGGTTGGAGGTGGGGTGGGGGAAGGTGGGAGGTGAGGGTGGGGGAAGGTGGGAGGTGAGGGTGGGAGGTGAGGGTGGGGGGAGGCGGGAGGTGTGGGTGGGAGGTGAGGGTGGGGGGAGGGTGGGAGGTGAGGGTGGGGGAGGTGATGGTGGGAGAAGGTGGGAGGTGAGGGTAGAGGGAGGGTGAGAGGTGAGAGTCGGGGAAGGATGGGAGGTGCGAGTGGGGCGAGGGTGGGAGGTGAGGGTGGGGGAGGGTGGGAGGTGAGGGTGGGAGGTGAGGGTGGGGGGAGGGTGGGAGGTGAGGGTGGGGGAGGGTGGGAGGTGAGGGTGGGAGGTGAGGGTGGGGGGAGGGTGGGAGGTGAGGGTGGGGAGAGGGGGGAGGTGAGGGTGGAGGGAGGGTGGGAGGTGAGGGTGGGGGGAGGGTGGGTGGTGAGGGTGGGGGGCGGGTGGGAGGTGAGGGTGGGGGAGGGTGGGAGGTGAGG
This sequence comes from Mustelus asterias, assembly GCF_964213995.1. Taxonomy (NCBI): domain Eukaryota; kingdom Metazoa; phylum Chordata; class Chondrichthyes; order Carcharhiniformes; family Triakidae; genus Mustelus; species Mustelus asterias. Next base: position 45,002,311 of record NC_135825.1, on the reverse strand, counting down.
GTGGGGGAGGGTGGGAGTTGAGGGTGGGAGGTGAGGGTGGAGGGAGAGTGGGAGGTGAAGGTGGAGGGAGGGTGGGAGGTGAGGGTGGGGAGGGTGGGAGTTGAGGGTGGGAGGTGAGGGTGGAGGGAGTCTGGGAGTTGAAGGTGGCGGGAGGGTGGGAGGTGAGGGTGGGGGGAGGGTGGGAGGTGAAGGTGGGGGGAGGATGGGAGGTGAGGGTCGGGGGGTGGGAGGTGAGGGTGGGGTAAGGTGGGAGGTGAGGGTGGGGGAAGGTGGGAGGTGAGGGTGGGAGGTGAGGGTGGGGGGAGGCGGGAGGTGAGGGTGGGAGGTGAGGGTGGGGGGAGGGTGGGAGGTGAAGGTGGTGGGAGCGTGGGAGGTGAGGGTGGGGGGAGGGTGGGAGGTGAGGGTGGAGGGAGGGTGGGAGGTGGGGAGAGGATGGGGGTTGGGAGGTGAGGGTCGGGGGGGTGGGAGGTGGGAGGTGAGGATGGGGAGAGAGTTGGAGGTGAGGGTGGGGGGTGAGGTTGGGAGATGATTAAAATCAGTGATGCCAGTGAGGTCAGAGTTAGAGGAATAGGGATATTTCTGAGGGTTGTGGGGCTGGAGGAGATTCCAGAGATGGATGGGGAAAGGCCATTGAGGGATTGGAAAACAAGGATAAAAATATATAAAAATGAAGGTGTGACTTCAGTGAGAGTGAGAGTAGTTTTGTGAGTACAGGGATGATGGGGGAGGGGGGAATGGGACTTGGAGTGAGTAAGGACACAGGTGGACATAGTTTTAGATGAGGCCAAGTTTAGTGAGTAGAATGTGGGAGGTCAGCAGGGAATGTGTTAGAATAGTTCAGGTCTAGAAGTGGCAATGATTGGATAAACCAGCTGAAACTGGCCCACGCTTCAGCGGTGGAAATAGGCAGTCTGAATGGTGGCGTGTGGGTTAACAGCTCTGAGACGGACTATTCTACACGGCCAGTCAATGCTGGTGCAGGCAGGGGATCTTTAACAATGATTTATTCTTTCACAGGGCGTGAGTATTGCTGGCTGGGCCAGCATTTATTAAAGGTGGTGCTGAACTGCCTCTTGAACCACTGCAGCCCATTGTGTAGGTACTCCCACAATGCAGTTAGTCCCAGGATTTTGACCCAGTGACAGTGAAGATGCCTCTGTCGATTCTGGGTGGTATATCCAGTATCATTTCCAGTACCAGTTTGGGTGCCAGGTGAGGGCATTTACCGAGTCAGACTCAATGATGGCACTAAGGTTGTGAACAGTCTGGTTTGCTCACAGACAGCTTGGCAGATCAATAAGCTTTCAGTTAATCTGCACTGTACCCCTTCCAACATCAATCTATTCTTCCTGAGGACTGGTATCCAGAACTGAATGTGGAATTCCAGGTAGAATTCAACCACGTTTTATAAACCTGTTGTATTCCAATCCCACTGAGAGAGGTTTGGAATTATTTCTGTCTGTGTCCATTAGTTTCTGCTGATTGTCTGCATGGATTCTTCAATTCTCTGCCCCTCCACTGTTCCTAACTTCCCATCATCTTTTTTAGGTCCAGACATCCACATTTTCCTGAATTCAACAGCAATTGTGATAATTTAGCCCGATCACTTCATCTATCAATGATCCTTTGCAGCTTTCTGCTCTCATCTGCGTTATCTTCTGTGTCACCTAACCTGGAGTCCTCAGGATGTCCAGCTCTTTATTTCCTTATCCCAGTTTTGTGTTGACACAGCGAGTGTGGAGAGAGCAGTACAGATTCCTGGGAGCCACAGCTCCTGCTGAGTGAGAATGGAAGTAAGGGGTGTAGATGGGGAGGAGTTTGTTAGGTGTGTTCAGGAGGGTTTCTTGACACAGTATGTAGAGAAGCCTACAAGAGGACAGCCTGTACTTGATTTGGTATTGGGAAATAAACCTGGTCAGGTCTCAGATCTCTCAGTGGGAGAGCATTTTGGAGATAGTGATCATAATTCTATCTCCTTTACAATAGCATTGGACAGAGATAGGATCAGATAAGTTAGAAAAGTGTTTAATTGGAGTAAGGGGAATTATGAGGCTATCAGGCAGGAAATTGGAGGCTTAAATTGGAAAGAGGTTTTCTCAGGGAAATGTACAGAAGAAATGTGGCAAATTGTCAGGGAATATTTGTCTGGAGTTCTGCATAGCAACGTTCAATGAGACAGGGAAGTTATGGTAGGTTACAGGAACCGTGGTATACAAAGGCTGTAATGAATCTAGTCAAGAAGAAAAGAAAAGCTTACAAAAGGTTCAGGGAGCTCGGTAATGTTAGAAATCTAGAAGAGTATACGGCTAATAGGAAGGATCTTAAGAAGGAAATTAGGAGAGCCAGAAGGTGTCATGAGAAGGCTTTGGCAGGCAGGATTAAGGAAGACCCCAAGACATTCTACAAGTATGTGAAGAGCAAGAGGATAAGACATGAAAGAATAGGACCTATCAAATGTGGCGGTGGGAAAATTTGTATGGAACGGTAAGAAATAGCAGAGGTACTTAATGAATACTTTACTTCAGTATTCACTATGGAAAAGGATCTTGGTGGTTGTAGTGCAGACTTGCAGCGGACTGAAAAGCTTGAGCATGTAGATATTAAGAAAGAGGATGTGTTGGAGCTTTTGAAAAGCATCAAGTTAGATAAGTCGCCGGGACCGGATGAGAAGTACCCCAGGCTACTGTGGGAGGCGAGGGGGGAGATTGCTGAGCCTCTGGCGATGATCTTTGCATCATCAATGGAGACGGGAGAGGTTCCGGAGGATTGGAGGATTGCGGATGTTGTTCCTTTCTTCAAGAAAGAGAATAGAGATAGCCCTGGAAATTATAGACCAGTGAGTCTAACCTCAGTGGTTGGTAAGTTGATGGAGAAGATCCTGAGAGGGAGGATTTATGAACATTTGGAGAGGTATAATATGATTAAGAATAGTCAGCATGGCTTTGTCAAAGGCAGATCATGCCTTACAAGCCTGAATGAATTTTTTGAGGATGTGACGAAACACATTGATGAAGGAAGAGCAGTAGATGTAGTATATATGGACTTCAGCAAGGCATTCGATAAGGTGCCCCATGCAAGGCTTATTGAGAAAGTGAGGGGGATGGGATCCAAGGGGACATTGCTTTGTGGATCCAGAACTGGCTTGCCCACAGAAAGCAAAGAGTGGTAAGAGATGGGTCATATTCTGCATGGAGGTCGGTCACCAGTGGAGTGCCCCAGGGATCTGTTTTGGGACCCTTACTCTTTGTGATTTTTATAAATGACCTGGATGAGGAAGTGGAGGGATGGGTTGGTAAGTTTGCTGATGACACAAAGGTTGGAGATGTTGTGCATAGTGTGGAGGGATGTCAGAAGTTGCAGCGAGACATTGATAGGATGCAAGACTGGGCGGAGAAGTGGCAGATGGAGTTCAACCCAGAATAGTGTGAGGTGGTTCATTTTGGCAGGTCAAATAGGATGGCGGAATCTAATAATAATGGTCGGACTCTTGGCAGAGTGGAAGATCAGAAGGATCTTGGGGTCCGAGTTCATAGGACGCTCAAAGCAGCTGTGCAGGTTGAGGCTGTGGTTAAGAAGGCGTATGGTGTACTGGCCTTCATCAATCGAGGAATTGAGTTTAGGAGTCGTGAGATAATGTTGCAGCTATATAGGACCCTGGTCAGACCCCACTTGGAGTACTGTGCTCAGTTCTGGTCGCCTCATTACAGGAAGGATGTGGAAGCCATAGAAAGGGTGCAGAGGAGATTTACAAGGATGTTGCCTGGGTTGGGGAGCATGCCTTATGAGGATAGGTTGAGTGAGCTCGGCCTTTTCTCCTTGGAGAGACGAAGGATGAGGGGTGACCTGATAGAGGTGTATAAGATGTTGAGAGGTATTGATCGAGTGGACAGTCAGAGGCATTTTCCTAGGGCTGTAATGGCTGCCACAGGAGGACACAGGTTTAAGGTGCTGGGGAATAGGTACAGAGGAGATGTCAGGGGTAAGTTTTTCACTCAGAGGGTGGTGGGTGCGTGGAATGGCTGCCAGCAACGGTGGTGGAGGCGGATTCGATAGGGTCTTTTAAGAGACTTTTAGATAAGCACATGGAACTTAGTAAGATAGAGGGTTATAGGTAAGCCTAGTAATCACTAAGGTAGGGACATGTTGGGCACAACTTTATGGGCTGTAGGGCCTGTATTTTGCTGTTGTTTTTCTATGTTTCTATGAATGTCTATCACACGCCCTCAGCTTAAACTGAGCAGATCACAAGGAAGGACATGACTTAAACTCAGATTCGAGCCAAATTGCCCCAAAGCAATGATACCTGACTGTCAATGTAATTGCTGATCATCTTGATACCTGTTTAGCAGCTTTTCCTGTTCCACAGGCAACATCCAGGACTAGGGTGCGATCTCTATCTCTGGGAAACACGGGGTCCAGAATGTCAGCAGCAAAGGTATGAGCTTGATAATTTATCACTTCAACGTCCTTGGAAAAGAAAATGTCACTTTTTTATTAATTTCATTTTATTCCATTCCCTTCTGACCGACTTCCAGCAGTAGCGAGCACAATTGTTCCCAATGTGTATTTGTGTAGAGTGTCAGACATGTTGTAATCTAATGTGACTGCGAGGGCAGTCTCCCACATTTCAATCCCATTGGTGTGAAAGGGGGGATTCACCAGGCCAATGGGACAGAAAACCCTCCCGACTCCCTGTGGAGGCCACTTTGAACATCCTGATCTTACCTCATTTCATCAGTTATGCAGAATGTTACTCCCCCTCCCCTCACCCCCACTGCCAAGAGCTTGGGAGCTGATGGGGAGTGATGGGGAGAGGGGGGAAGATGGGGAGTGAGGAGGAGAGGGGGGGAAGGTGGGGAGTGAGGGGGAGAGGGGGGGAAGGTGGGGAGTGAGGGGGAGAGGGGGGAAGATGGGGAGTGAGGAGGAGAGCGGGGAGAAGGTGGGGAGTGAGGGGGAGAAGGGGGAATGTGGGGAGTGATGGGGAGAGCGGGGAAGGTGGGGAGTGACAGAAAGGGCAGTGGGGGAGGGAGGAAGGTGGGGAATTAGGGGGAAAGTGGTGGGCAGTGAGTGGGAGGAGGAGGAGGTGATGGGGATTGAGAGGGGGAAATGGGAGAGGGGCACTAACATTTCCAGTCTGGACTTCCCACCCGCCCAAATCTGTCTGCAATGTTCCAGAGGAAAGGTGAAGCCTCTGACAGGGCACGGGATTTTTTCAGTGAACCGAGAACCTGGGTGGGACGAGTTGAAACACATTTGAAGCAACTATCAACAGCTGAAGATATTCTTGAAAAGGAGCAAGTTTCAGGTGCCTGGGGAATGAACAAGAGTATTAGACTAATTGGGTTACATTCAAAGAGCCAGCACAGGTATGATTTACCAAATAGCCTGTGACTATGCTGAATGATTGTGTAATTGTTATTGGATGAGTCTTTACAGCTGGATGATTTAGTGAGTGTTCGGCTGCTGTCTGTGATTGATTGAATGAAGGCAACAATGAGACATTCCTCCTGTTTAACATTTATTTATTAGTGTCACAAGTAGGCTTACATTAACACTGCAATGAAGTTACTGTGAAAATTTCCTCGTCGCCACACTCTGGCGCCTGTTCAGGTACACTGAGGGAGAATTTAGCATGACCAATGCACCTAACCAGCACATCTTTGGACTGTAGGAGGAAACCGGAGCACCCGGAGGAAACTCACGCAGACACATGGAAAACGTGCAAACTCCACACAGACAGTGAGTCAAGCCGGGAATCAAACCTGGGCCCCTGACGCTGTGAGGCAGCAATGCTAACCACTGTGCCACCGTGCAGCCCATTTGATTATACTATCCTTTGATTAAATATTTCTGGGTTTAAATTCAGAGAGTCAGATAAACATATTCTGTTGTAACTACACTTTATTTTAATGTTTGATTTACTCGGTGTTGCAATTCTGCACAAACAAGGTGATGTGAGAGTTGTGGTTTATCAAAACATTATGTTTACAAATTGTATCATTTGTTATCTGGACTGAGGGGCCAGACATCCATTATGCTTGTTAAAACACCTGAACCCCAGAGAAAATATTGCTTTATTGATAGCTCAGACTCTCTGATCTCTGCTGTCAATGTCACAACGTGTATTTACATAACGCTTAGTTATGAGGAGAGATTGGGTAAACTGGGGTTGTTCTCCCTGGAAAGACGGAGGATGACGGGAGACTTAATAGAGGTGTATAAAATTATGAAAGGCATAGATAGGGTGAACGGTGGGAAGCTTTTCCCCAGGTCGGTGGTGACGTTCACGAGGGGTCATAGGTTCAAGGTGAAGCGGGGGAGGTTTAACACCGATATCAGAAGGGCATATTTTACACAGAGGGTGGTGGGGGCCTGGAATGCGCTGCCAGGCAAGGTGGCGGAGGCGGACACACTGGGAACGTTTTAGACTTATCTAGATATGAACGGAGGCTGTATCGAAAACTTGGTAAAGTCGGGTGTGAGGCGATTACCGCGATCTGTGCCCGCATCCGAGCAAATGCCCACTTTACCAAGGCCCGCAAACGGCCACGATCTGAACCACACCCGAAACGGGCGCAACATCAATTTAAATGCATTTGCATACATTTAAATGGAGTTAATGAGCTGGATGCCCAATCTTACCGGCATTTCCCCCTTTACCATCGCGTTCGCGTGTCCAGATTCAGGCGCTCCGGCTTCTGAAGAGGTAAGTTCAGAGCTTCCGGCAGCTCTCTGACTCAGATTAGTGGTGTGGCGGGGGAGGGAGTTGGGCCAGATCATCATTCTCTGATGTTGGGGGTGGGGGGAGGAAAGGCCAGATGGTTCTCTGCTGAGGGGCCGGGGAGATCGGAGCAGCAGCGTTTCGGGTGCGATACGTCCTGCCCACAGCGCGATTCAGAGTCGCAATGTTTTTCAGGTTAAGTGCGTATCGGGGCGCCTGAGAACAGGTTTCCAAATCGGATCTGAATTATGCCCAGATACAGCGCTTAGAATCAAAATGGTAAAATCGGGCCCGATGTGTTATGTCGGCCATGCTCGCTGTGGCAAGATTTCCAGTCAGATATAATTAGCCCTTTTCCACGGGGGTCCGTGTTACTGCAATTGTGTCACTGCTGTCAATTCTTCCTCCTTAGAGTTTCTGATGTTTCCCATCCATCCAATCCAACCTGGGGTTTCCTTTCCCACTTTAACAAACCCCACTGGTTTATCCTGTTTTGTCTATGTTATCTGTCTTGTCAGTGCTTTTCTTAAACCAACATTGCGACTGTTTTGAGGATATCCTTCTCTGCTAACAGCTGGCCTGGATTCTCGAAAGCTTGTGTGGCTTTTGCTACCAAATAAACCTGTTGGACTTTAACCTGGTGTTGTTAAACTTCTTACTGTGTTTACCCCAGTCCAACGCCGGCATCTCCACATCTGGATTTCTGTCCAGAGGTGTTACAAAGCTGAAGATCCAACATCACATGCACAATTTCAGCCTGAGGGGTATAGAAACTGGGGAAAAAAGGAATCCTCAGGTGGTAAAGGTAAAGGAGATCTTGTGGGAGATGATAAAGACAGAGCAACTCAGGTTAAAAAGGAAACACATGAGGGCGGAAGAGAAATACAAAACCTCAGATGTTTTCACTGCAATAAAGTAGGACACACAAAGTTGCTGTGTTTGTGGTTTAAGAAAAGCACTGGGAAGGCAGAGGTGGTAAAACAGGATAAGCCAGTGGGGTTTGTTAAAGTGGTGAAAGAAACTCTAGTTGAAGCTAAAGAGGTGCAAAAAAAATGTACAGCCTGGTCAGGGGCTGTTGATTAGAATGTGCCAGATCTCTTTAAAAAATTTACTTGTGTGGTTAAATTTTACTGAAGTGTACCTAGGAGGAGTAGGTAAAGAAGTTAAAATTTTAAGAGATACGGGAGCACGTCAATCTTTGATGGTGAGAGATGAGGAGTTATGTATTAGGAGTATTGCCAGCAACTGTGGTAATATGTGGAATTCAGGGTGAGAAGAGTAGGGTTCCATTACACAAGGTGGGGGGGCAGTGCCGGGGGGGGCAGTGCTGGGGGGGCAGTGCCAGGGAGGGGCAGTGCCGGGGGAGCGGGGCAGTGCCGGGGGGTGGGGCAGTGCCGAGGGCGGCAGTGCCGGGGGGGTGGGGCAGTGCCGGGTGGGGGTGGGGCAGTGCCGGGTTGGGGGGGGGGCAGTGCCGGGGGGAAGGGAGCAGTGCCGGGGGGGGGAGGGGTCAGTGCCGGGGGGGTCAATGCCGGGGGAGTCAGTGCCGGCGGGGGGCAGTGCCGGGGGGGGCAGTGCCTGGTGTGGCAGTGGTGGGGGGCAGTGCAGGGGGGCAGTGCCCAGGGGGGATCAGTGCCAGTGGGGGACAGTGCCGGGGGGGGGGCAGTGCCGGGGGGGGGGCAGTGCCGGGGGGTGCTGTGCCGGTGGGGGGGCAGGGCCGGGGGTGGGGGCAGTGCCGGGGGTGGTGGCAGTGCCGGGGGGGCAGTGCCGTGGGGGTGGGGTGTCAGTGCTGGGGGGACAGTGCCGGGGGGGGGCAGTGCCGTGGGGGGGGGAAGCAGTGCCGGGGGGGCAGTGCCGGGGGGGAGGTGCCAGTGGGGGCAGTGCCAAGGGGGGCAGTGCCGGGGGGGCAGTGCCGGGGGGGGCAGTGCCGGGGGGAGCAGTGCCGGGGGGCAGTGCCGGAGAGGGAGCAGTGCCGGGGGGACAGTGCCATGGGGGGCAGTGCCATGGGGGGCAGTGCCATGGGGGGCAGTGCCATGGGGGAACAGTGCCATGGGGGAACAGTGCCATGGGGGGCAGTGCCGGGGGGGCGCAGTGCCTGTGGGGGCGCAGTGCTGGGCGGAGTGCAGTGCCGGGGGGGGCAGGGCTGGGGGGAGGGGAGCAGTGCCATGGGGGGCAGGGCTGGGGGGAGGGGAGCAGTGCCGTGGGGGGCAGTGCCAGGGGGGGCAGTGCCATGGGGGGCAGTGCCAGGGGGGGCAGTGTCAGGGGGGGCAGTGCCAGGGGGGGCAGTACCAGGGGGAGGGGAGCAGTGCCGGGGATGGCAGTGCCGGGGGGCAGTGCCGGGGGGGCAGTGCCGGGGGGGCAGTGCCGGGGGGGCAGTGCCAGGTAGGAGCAGTGCCGGGGGGTGGGGAGCAGTGCCGGGGGGGGGGGGCAGTGCCGGGGAGGTGGGACAGTGCCGGGTGGGGGCGGCAGTGCCGGGGGGAGGGGAGCAGTGCCGGTGGGGTCAGTGCCGGTGGGGTCAGTGCCGGGGGGGCAGTGCCGGGGGGGGCAGTGCCGGGGGGGCAGTGGTGGGGGGCAGTGCCGGGGGGGCAGTGGCAGGGGGGCAGTGCCCAGGGGGGGTCAGTGCCAGCGGGGGACAGTGCTGGGGGGGCAGTGCCGGGGGGCACAGTGCCAGGGGGTGGGGGGGCAGTGCCGGGGGGGGGCAGTGCCGGGGGCTGCTGTGCCGGTGGGGGGGCAGTGCCGGGGGTGGGGGCAGTGCCGGGGGTGGGGTCAGTGCCGGGGGGGGCAGTGCCGGGGGGGGCAGTGGCGAGGGGGGGCAGTGCCGGGGGGGGCAGTGGTGGGAGGTGAAATGCCGGCGGCGCAGTGCTGAAGGGGGCAGTGCTGAAGGGGGCAGTGCTGAAGGGGGCAGTGCTGGGGGTAAGTGCTGGGGGTAAGTGCTGGGGGTAAGTGCTGGAGGGCTAGCTTTGGGGTGCGGCCAGTCATCGGGGGCAGTGCCCATTTGAGCCGCGGTCAGACAGGCTCAGGCTCCACAAGGAGACAGAATAAGGAGACAGTCGATTAATGTTCAGCTGCTGTGTAAGCACCGAATGCACGTCACACACGCGTGTGCCCAACACCAATGACAGCTTCACCCTGAGGATCTCGGACTTTCCGGAAGTCTTTGGGGATCAGCCCAGGGTGCAGGGATGGCTCTTGGGGGACTGGGATGCCCGCTGAGAACTTGGCTGAAGATGCCAGTGCAGAGGGCAGAATCTGAGGCAGCCCTCGCTGCCACTCGGCCAATCGTGTCGCAGTGCATCGGGCTGCGCTCCTGGTGCCTGGGCCACTCTGGTGGGGCCCTGCGGTATAAACCCGCATTGTGGAGCTCTGCTGTGCCCTACACATCCTGGCACAGCTGCACCCAGACCTTCTGGAGGAGGAGGGTGACCAGCCGGGCATCACTGGGGAGGAGGATGTGGTGGAGGAGGAGGAAGAGCCAGGCTGTGCTGGGCAGGAGCAGCAAGTGTCCGGCATGTTGGGGCAGCAAGGCAGGCCCTCATTGCAACCAGCTCTGCAAACCAGTGCCCTGTGTTGCTGCGGATGGAATCCAGCACTGCTCACGTGAGGCTGGAAAACCCCAGCCGGAGGGGGGAGGGAAGTTACAGACTGCCATCGAGGGGAGGGGGAGAGAGGGGGTGAGGGACACTGCGATCGGGGGAGGGGGGAGAGAGGGGGTGAGGGACACTGCGATCGGGGGAGGGGGGAGAGAGGGGGTGAGGGACACTGCGATCGGGGGAGGGGGGAGAGAGGGGGTGAGGGACACTGCGATCGGGGGAGGGGGGAGAGAGGGGGTGAGGGACACTGCGATCGGGGGAGGGGGGAGAGAGGGGGTGAGGGACACTGCGATCGGGGGGGAGGGAGGATAAGAGGGACACTGTGTGAGGATGTTGTGTGCTGGGAGATGTGGTCCTTGGTGGCGGAGTGGGTTCAGGCTGTGGGAGAGGGTCAGTGATGTCCGTGGAGAGCGGGGTGCCCCCCACCCCCACCCCCCACCACCCCCCGCCCCGTATCCAAAGAAAAAACAGACCCGCTCAGAAGTTTGACTGGACGGTTGAACTGGCCATGTGCTTAGATTGGACTTGCAGCAAAAACTGGACACAAACAATGGTAAGGAACAAAGAATAAAAACAAAGAAAATTACAGCACAGGAACAGGCCATTCGGCCCTCCAAGCCTTCACAGACCATGCTGCCCGACTGAACTAAAACCCTCTACCCTTCCGTGACCATATCCCTCTATTCCCATCCCATTCATGTATTTGTCCAGACGCCCCTTAAAACTCACTATCGTATCTGCTTCCACTTCCTCCCCGGCAGCGAGTTCCCGGCACCCACCACCCTCTGTAAAAAAAACATCTCCTTTAAACCTTGCCGCTCGCACCTTAAACCTGTGCCCCCTAATATAGGAGCTCACTGTTAAACTCAGTTTAAAATATTATACATTTAACAATTACAACAAGCAAATAAAAACTTGTCACCTAACATTCCCCTTCAATCCCGTCAAGCAAGTCAAGGTGTGGGTTGCTGGCTGGAAGGAGAGATTCCAGACGAGGCCTGTTGCTGGTTGTGGCCTGTTGGAACTGAGCGTGATGATGAAGCATGCTGCAGCTCAGGAAGCTCTGAGTGCAAATACAACACAAATAAATGAAATTCAGACAAAACTGGGCCGCGATTCTCCCACCGCTGGTGGGTCGGGCTGGGAGATGCGCCTGTCGGACATTTCGCGGGTTCTCCGACAGTTTTTACGACCCGCGCTCATCTCCCAGCCGGAGAAACATGGCACCGTTGGGAACCCGCTGAAAACCGGCGGGCCGCTGATTGGCTTGAGTTTACAAACCTTTACATGTCATTATCAGAATCCAGACGGAAATCTCCGCCCACGTCTGCATCTCCCACCTCTTTGGCGTGATGTGATTTTGGCGCAGACAAGGAATTTAAAAGTCACAACCAGGCATGGCAGCCGTGAACTGGCGTGAGGAGGTAAGTGCTGCGAGCGGAGTGCGGGGGATATTGCAGGCAGGCCCTGGAGCTGCCTGGTGGCCTTCCTCCTGCTGCCTTCAGGTGTTGGCCCGTGGACCAGTGGCGCCTGTTGTGGTGGTTGGGCAGGTGGGGGGGGGGGGGGGGAGGGGGGGGGGGACTTCTATTTCCTCACAGCTCTGTGGGTGAGGTTCCGTCAGGTAGTCCTGCTAACACCCCCACCCCTCCAGGGCAGCTCTGATGCGCACTGTGGGAAGCAGCCTCGAGGGCTCCCGCTCCCCCTCCACAGCACTTTGCAGTGGCGTTGTCTTGTCGCAGGGTGTGGTCAGAGACTTGACTGAGTGCTGGTGTTCCGGGGTGGGGGAGGAGTGCACCATGTGCTGACTGAGGCCTAACCAGATGAAGCAGCTGCTGCTCCAGGCCGGGGTGCTGAGGTTCAGACACGGACTGCATGGAATCTGCTGTCACTGGGAACACGTCTGGTGCTGATTTGCAGTCTGTCCCTGCCCTGTGACACAGACCAGCAACACACGCCTGTAACGGATGCTGCAGTTACACACATAGCAATGGCTCAAGGGTGCGCATTGCCCAGGTCTGCACACCGACCGGCATAATCTGTGCCAGCATTTGTCACGATGAGAATCTCACACAACCACACACGGCACCATGGATTGTGTGGAGTTTCCAGCTCCCACAAGTGGGGGTTCTGGCCCAAGTGAGGGATTGGGGTGGTGCTGGGTCTATGCAGCCAATGAGAATAATCCGTCATTCTATGCTCTTTCCAAACCCCACTGTGCCGATGGATCTCGGTTTGCTCGATCTGGAGCTGCCATGTTGGTGGCAGCAGGGGCGGAGGAGGAGGAGGCGGCGGCTCAGGAGGTGGTGGGCGTGGAGAGACCACCGCAAGAGCAGCCACCACCAGACCCTCAGGAAGGAGGGCAGGGGGCTGCCGCTGAGGGCCAGGAGGTGGGTGAATAGGCTCCCGAGAGGGTGCACGGAAGGCGGAGGGTGCCGAGGCCAAGGAGGTACAGGCCCCGCAATTCCTTCGAGGCCCTCTCGGAGATGTGCCGTCGCCGGCTGCGCCTGTCCAAGACCGCGGTGTGGAACATTTGTGAGGTGCTCTCACACCTGGTACCTCAGGGGAAGGGCGGCCACCCGCTCCCTGTGGACATGAAGGTGATGGCAGCCCTCAATTTCTATGCCTCCGGGTTATTCCAGGCTCCCAGCGATGATCTAGCTGGGATCTCCCAGGCCTCCGTGCACAGATGTGTGGGGCAGGTCACAGATGCCCTGTGTGCCCGGGCAGGACAGCTCATTAATTTCGATGTTGGCCGTGCACAGCAGGGGGCCCGAGATCTCGGCTTCGCTTCCATCGCCGGGATTCCCAATGTGCAGGGAGCAGTGGATGGGACACACATCGCCTTGCGGGACCCCCATGCAGGGCCGCAGCAATTTGTGAACAGGGAGGGCTTCCACTCCCTGAACGTCCAAATTGTCTGCGACTATCAGCTGAAGATCATAGAAATCATAGAAACCCTACAGTACAGAAGGAGGCCATTCAGCCCATCGAGTCTGCACCGACCACAATCCCACTCAGGCCCTACCCCCATATCCCTACATATTTTACCCACTAATCCCTCTAACCTACGCATCCCAGGACACTAAGGGGCAATTTTAAGCATGGCCAATCAACCTAACCCGCACATCTTTGGACTGTGGGAGGAAGATCATGCAGGTCGATGCACGTCACCCAGGGAGTGTCCATGACAGCTTTGTGATCCATCTGTTGGAGGTCCCTGGGCTCTTTGAAGACCAGCCCTGGCTCCCGGGATGGCTACTGGGTGACAAGGGTTACCCGCTACAGTCATGGCTGATGGTGCCTGTGCGGAGGTCTGAGACCGAGGCGGAGACTCGCTACAAAGAGGCCCATGCAGCCACCCGGTCCGTCATAGAGCGGTGCCTCGGCCTGCTGAAGATGCGGTTCCGCTGCTTGGACCGCTCTGGGGAGACCTCCAGTCTGACCCTGTGCGTGCTTCACGCATCATCATCGTTTGCTGCACTCTTCACAACATCACCCAGCAGCGGGGAGACCAGCTGGAGCAGGAGGAGGAGGAGGAAGGGGAGGGAGGAGGGGGAGGAGGGGGAGGAGGGGGAGGAGGAGGGGGAGGGGGGGGAGGAGGAGGAGCGGGAGGAGGGGGAGGAGGGGGAGGAGGAGGGGGAGGAGGAGGGGAAGGAGGAGGAGGAGGAGGGGAGGAGGAGGGGGGAGGAGGGAGAGCGGCGAGGGGGCGAGGTGGACGTCCCGCCATATGAAGGAGGACAGACAGCGGGCGGCGATGGCAGGTGTCCGGCAGGGAAGGGCAGCGAGGGATGCTTTGATTGCAGCCGCTTCACCGAGCTGGTGCTGTGCAGTGAGGGGGCTGCAACCACCACACACCCACCACACCCCAGGAGCCCTCAAACCACCACATCACCCTTCCCCAGCCTCTGTCATCCCACCACCCTATCCCCCAGAAACATCCGAACCTGTTAATGTGCCTGGGCTGGCAATGGTTGCGAGTCTTGTTTGAAGGCTGGAGGATGATGAGGACTCGCTGTTGTGCTCACTGGGATCCTGCCCCTGCTGCCACTCAAGTCTGACTCCTACCTGTATCCGAATGCACACTGCCACCCTGGCCCACGGAGCTGTAAGGGTTGGAGACATATGTTATTTGGGCAAGAGAGGGGGGGCGGAACTTGCACCAAGGGGCTGGTGGGTGTTGGGGAAGGTAGGGCGGGCACTCTGAAACATGTGGCTGAGTCTCAAGGCTCAACAGACAGTACCTCTATGTTTGGGAGTCGGGAACACTGAGCTGGCGGTTGGGGCGGGGGGTGGGGGAAGAGAATCAGAGACACATTAGTCACAGTATGATGTGCAATTAACAGTTTATTGTGCTCTTAACATAAATAATTGCCAAACCCTGACTAATGCTGACCTTCACCTGTGCCCTCTAGTGAACTACAACTTTCTAATTTTGTGCAGTCTACTGCTTCTTCTAGGTGCTACCCCAGGATGCACATCGGAGGTGGAGTGTCCAGCTATGATGCACGCCCCATTGCCTGTGATGCCCTTGGCAGACATCCACTGGGTGGCCGGGACCTGGAAGGCCCCGGCTGACTTGTGGATGGCACTGTTTCGGTGCCATCTTGTTCATCTCACTGGCCCGGAGATGCCCTGGTGTGAGGAAGGGAGGAATCGGAAGGCCTCGGGACATCCGGGATCTCCTGGGTGGAAGATCCTGGCACGGGCTCAAGCCCTTCCCCCTCCCTTGGGGTGCACAGAGGCCCCAGGGACACTCCATGGGATGCCAGGGTAGCTGGACTGAGCGCCAGAAGCTTCGGCGTCACCTGACTCTGCCAGTCCTGGAGGCTTAGATGCGTCTGCCCCATGATCTGTGATCCCTCAGCCCTGGCCCTCTGAGACTGGGCCAAGCTCTGGAGCCCCTCCGCTACAGCATTCTGTGAGCGAGCCAGGCTCTGGAGCCCCTCAGCAGTAGCCCTCTGCCTGGGCTAAGTTGTCAAGGCTCACAGCCACGGCCTGCTGTGTCTCCAGAATGCCAGCGAGAGTCCCAGCCATGGCCAGCAGTGTCTCCCTCATGCCCCCCGACACCCATGGCTATCGAACGCTGTGCCTCCTGGATGCTGGAAACACACTCGCCCGTGGCCCGTAGTGTCTCCAGGATGGCCTGGACCCTGTCACCCATGAGGACAGACCCCTGAGCCAGACTTTCTACTGCGGTCGTCACCCTTGCAGTGTTGGCCTGGGTCTCACGCTGTGTCGGCGCCACCTCCTGCAACAGCGCTCTGTTTGACTCCCCTAAACAGCCTTGCAGTCGCAGCGTGGTCGCTGACAGCCCTTCCACAACTCCCCGGGTTTCCTGATGCATCTCCACCAGTCTTGGGAGGAACAAACCCTGAGGCCCAGCAGCTGGCTTGGGGACAGCTGAATCCTGGCCTCCGGCAGACCCTCCGTGTGCCCGAGCCCTCGGATGTTCCCGCCTCCACCCAATGTGCATCAGTGTCTGTGATGTGCTCACCAGATCGTGACCCAGAAGCCTCAACACTAAAGGTCCCCACCATGGTGATCGTCTCTGTGTTGGTGGGTTGTGTGGTAAATGCCGGTGCCGCTTCAGTGGTGCTGCCCTCGGAGGATTCCTCAGTGCCTCCCTCCGAGGTGTCGTCCAGGGGGTCGTGGGCAGTTTGCTCCAGACCAGCGGGGGCAGTGGCAACACCCGAAGGGCCGGGTTCCTCTGGGTCCAGATGTTCGAACAAGACTTCTTTCCCGCACATGGGTTTTAAAAAATTCACCACACATGGCATTTTAAACAATTCGTCCACTTTCTGTGCATTACATATATTTTCAGCATCATTTAAACAAATTTGCAAAATGATTAACCTACCCAAAGAATGTCTGCTGCCTCGACTCACTGCAGCTACAGCAGAGAAAAAATGTGCAGATAAACATATTCACCGATCGTTGGAGCGAGTAAGCGAAGTCGGGAGAAGCTGCAGCAAACGCTTCAATTCAGACAGCTTTAAAAAGCAGAACCGCACCTTTAAATTTGGCGTGTTTTCAGTGCGTAGGTCTGTGCACGGGACTTCTGCATTGCCAAGAAAAATCATAACATTCTCTGGAGATTAGTGGCAGGTAAGAAGATTGGACAGAACAGCACAGAATGACAAGGATGAAGAAAGTTGAGGATGTGAGAAAGCTAGCAGAACTGTAAAAACAGATAGAGCTTCTATGGGTATTTAAAAAGGAGAAGAGTAACTAAATTGAGTATTTCTCCTTGAGAGAGTGAGAATGGGGAATTAATAATGGGAAAGATGGAAGTAGTGGCTTAATAGAACAGTTACTTTGTAACTGTGTTCACTGTAGAGAATATAAATAACATCCCAGGAATAATTATGCAACAAGAGATGAAAGGGAGGGAACAACTTAAAAACATTGACAAATCACCAGGGAGAGTATTGAGAAAACTATTGTGGACGGAGAAAGAATGGCGACAACAATGATTTAACAACAATATTGGCAATAGTGGCTTTAAAATGGCTATTCTGTTTGAGAGCTAAGCATGCTGGGATTTTTGGTAAATTTATCGATTAAAACCAGATGCAGGTCGTAAAGAGGCTCTGGTCTGGGAGCTGTGATCTGAAGATTCCTGTGTTAGTCAGATCAGGGAAGTTGTTGACATTAACTGAGGCAGTTTGGCTCTGATTTTTATGGCTGCTATGTATGGAGTATGCAAGTTGAACTCAGTGTAATGGCTTCGTTCAAAAGTAGTTTCACTGGGTGTTCAAGACATGTGATCGGTTTCTGGTTACACAATTGGCTGGATGATAGAGAATCTTCCAGAAGCAAGTGGAGAATTGTGGATAAAAGACATGCGAGTTCTTTGTTTGGCAGCGATAACGCAAAGAGAACAATCATCGCAATAAAGCTTGTACCCTGAAGAATGCTTCAGAGAGAAGGAGGTAGATTCTACATCGAGGATATTTCTGGGCCAAGGCTTTCCTAAACCCGGTCGTATCTATTTTCAGTTAAATAGTTAAAGTTGCTGTTCAGTTAGTGTTAAAGTGCAGTTGAAGAGTTAAAGTTTAGTTGCGAGTTGATGTTCAGTTTAAGTTCAGTAAAGAGTTAATGAGTTGCAACTGTTTATGTTTGAGATGATACTAGACATGTTCAATAAAAATATAATTGAATTACTGTCTTTGTTTATCTCATTAAACTGGAATGTTTGGAAAGTGTTTAAATTAAAGCTGTAGAACACTAATAGAATTAAAAGCTGCCAAATCCAAGTTGGCACTTGCTCTTGAGCCAATCTTGGCCAATAACGAGCAGTCACCAATTTCCTTAGGGCAGGTGATTCAAATCTTGGCAAACACTTTGGTTGGTGTGACGTGCTTATGTTTTCTATGAAATTGATGGGTTGAGACTTGCTCCTCGTCTCTTTGTGCACATCATCATCATTTTCTTGTTTGTCTGTCACTTTGTGTGTATGTTTCTGACAGGACACCGGATGGTGCCTGAAGGTACCCATTGTATATGGTCTGTTTAGATCAGTGCACAACTCTTTGTAGCTGCATCAGCCTTTGCCCCAGTGCAGTTCACTGCCAATGGTCCTTTCTGTTGCATAGCTTTGAGAATTGATAAAAGACTGGGCATTTCCTTGATGCATGCAGTAGTCCACACCTTCCATGTGTCTTGCTGAGTTTGGGTGTTCTAATGAGTGCATCAACAATTAGGGTTATACAAAGGAATTTTAAGCTTGTCGGTCAGTGAGGGTCACTTTGCCCATCCTTGAGCAGCTCTTCAATTCTGTACATTTTGGCTGGAGTGGACTGGGAAAGGAGTTTAGCAGGAAAGACAGTTGATCAGCAACAGCAGATATTTATGAAAATAGTTCATGACTCACAACACAGATATATCCCTGTGAGGAAGAAGCATAGTAAGAAGTCTCACAACACCAGGTTAAAGTCCAACAGGTTTATTTGGTAGCAAATACCATAAGCTTTCGGAGCAATGCTCCATCGTCAGATGGAGTGGTCTCTGTTCTCAAACAGGGCACAGACACAGAAATCAAATTACAGAATACTGATTAGAATGCAAATCTCTACAGCCAGCCAGGTCTTAAATGTACAGACAATGTGGGTGGAGGGAGCATTCAACACAGGTTAAAGAGATGTGTATTGTCTCCAGACAGTACAGCTTGTGAAATTGTGCAAGTCCAGGAGGCAAGCTGTGGGGGTTACTGATAATGTGACATAAATCCAACATCCCAGTTTAGACCGTCCTCATGTGTGCGGAACTTGGCTATCAGTTTCTGCTCAGTGACTCTGCGCTGTCGTGTGTCGTGAAGGCCGCCTTGGAGAACACTTACCTGAAGATCCAAGGCTGAATGCCCGTGACTGCTGAAGTGCTCCCCCACAGGAAGAGTACAGTCTTGCCTGGTGATTGTCGAGCGGAGTTCATTCATCCGTTGTCGTAGCGTCTGCATGGTTTCCCCAATGTACCAGGAGGAAGGAGATAAATCAAGCATGGTTAAACAAGGAAGTTAAGGACAGTATTAAACTGAAAGAAAAAGCATGGGGTGGAATTTTCCAGCCATTCACGCCAGCGGGGTTCTTTGGTCCTGGTGCAGTGAACGGAGACTTGGCTGAGCGCCAAATTCTCCGTTCCCGCTTGCAGTGGCAGTGTGGCATGAACAGTGGGTAAGATCGTGCCCAACTGTGGCAAAGATTAATGGTAACACAGAGGATTGCGAAAGTTTTAAATACCAACAAAAATCAATAAAAAGGGAGAAGATAAGCTGAGGGGAAACTAGCAAGTGATATAAAAACAAACAGTAAGCTTCTTTAAATATATAAAAAGGAAGAGAGAGGCCAAAGTGAACATCGGCTCTTTAGAGAATGGGACTGGAGAAATAATAATGGAGGACAGGAAATACTTTGCGTCAGTCTTCACGGTGAGAGACACTGATAGCATTCCAAAAATACTAAATAATCAGGAGGCAGGAAGGGGAAGGAAATAATACTAAAAATGCCAGGGAACTAATCGGACTAAAGGCTGATAGGTCACTGGGCCTGATGGGCTGCAGCCCAGGATATTAAAGGAAGCAGCGACAGAGATAGTGGATACACTGGCAGGAATCTTCCAAAAATACTTAGGGCCTGATTCTCCCATCCTGACAAACACGTTTTTTTGGTGCGTCGGGATGGGAGAATCGCGTGTCGGCCGTTTCACGGGATTCGCGCATACGTTCCCGACACATGCGCGTCTCCCACAGCCGGAGAGCAGGCGCAGTTGAGACCACTCTGGAAACCAGTGGGAAGATCAGGTAAGTCATTTAAATCTGTTTTTCATGTGTTTTAAATCTCATTATTGGGCCCAGCATGGAATTCTCTGGGCCCGATAGCATCTCCCACTCCGCCTGAGTACTTCACTCTGGCGGGGTTCAGACAAGCCCCCACTTGCAGGGAACTAGCAGGAGAACCTGGCGGAGTGAAGGGGGGGGGCAATCAGGGCCTCCCAAGGGGCCGGGTGGCGGGGGGTGGTGCCCCTTGGGCATGGACACCCTGGCAGTACCAGCCTGTGCCCCCTGGCACTGCCCAAGGGGCAAAGTGCTAATGTCCAGGGAGCACCTTGGCATTACCCACTGGGCAATGGGCAGTGCCAGGGGGGCAAGGCCTCGGGGACAGGGCCGAGGCAGCAAAGGCGTGGGGCCTATGGATGGAGCCTGGGGGTCCATGGGAGGTGGGGGTCCCACTGCCACTCTGCAGATTCTATCAGTCAGGGCTCAAGGGAGGCCAGCAATCAGGGCGGGGTGGGGGTGGGGTCTGCCAGTGGGGTCTGCCTCCCATGGGGGGTTGGTCTGCTGGGGGGGTCGGCGGGGGGGTGGGGGGTGTCTGCCGGGGGTTGGATGGGAGGTTCATCACTGCTGAAGGTGGAGGCTGGAGATCGGGGTGCTCCAGGATAGGAAGGGGGTGTCGGATATGGCCAGGGAATGCTTGTGGGGGCCATGATCGGGCCATGGTGGGGGGTTTGGAGGGGCAGCACTGGCCGAGTCCCGGGCTGGTCAGCAAACTGCAGGCTGACAGTTCAGGGCCACTGTGCATGCACAGAGTTCCAGAACTATCAGACTCTGGCGCCAATATGCCTCGCCACCCCAAGATTTTAATGATATTCATGAGTGCAAAATGTGGGAGATTCAAGTCTGAACTCCCACTGAAACACAATCATGATTTACACCAGTTTTCCCACAAATTCAACACTTTGGGGATCTTAAATTCAGGAAAAGTGCCAGATGATTGGAAAAATGCCAGCATGACACTCTTATTCAAAAAGGGAGACATAAAAAACAGGTAACTATAGGCCAGTTATATTAAACTCTGTCATTGGGAAAATGTTGGAGTCCATTATAAAGCAAATAATAGCAGGGCATTTAGAAATACATAATATAATCAAATAGAGTCAACATGGCTTCATGAGGGGATATCATGCCTGAAACATTTATTAAGCATTCTTTGAGATGTAATGAGCAGGAGAGATAAAGGGGAACCAGTAGATGTAATAAATTTGGATTTCCAAAAAGCACTCATAAAGTACTTCACAACAGGTTGTTTAATAAGGTAAGAGCCCATGGTATTTGGGGGAGCATAATAACATAAAGGATTGGCTAACTGTTAGAAGCCAGAGATTTGGGAAATGAGGGGCAGTTTTAGGATGGCATCCCTTCACCCTGGTCTTGTCAGCGAAGCTCACCCACCCTGGTCTTTCTGGCAGAGCTCAGCCACCCTGGTATTACCAGCAGAGTTCACTCTGGTCTTGGTGGAGCTCACTCTGGTCTTGGTGGAGCTCACTCTGGTCTTGGTGGAGTTCACTCTGGTCTTGGTGGAGCTCACTCTGGTCTTGGTGGAGGCCAGTCTGGTCATGTCTCAGATTTGGTATTCGACATCCCTCAGTGGCCCTCAATGTCTCTTCACTCACCCTTGACCCTGGAGGGCATTGGGCCAGAGAACAGACAACAGAAATGCGAAACGTCCGACACAAATCACCCCAAAGAATAAACGATGTTGAAACAAACCTTTGTTAGATCTCCCGTTAAGAAGCAACTATTTTGTCCAATTTCCGATAATCCTATGCTGATAACCAACAATACTGAACAAAAATGTTTCATTTAATGCTATTTGCTTTTCCTCTCAAGTTGCCAACAAATTCTCTGGAGATTATTCTTTAATTATTCTGGACTCTGAGGTAATCCTGGAAGATTGACAATTCTATGATCCAAATTCCCATTTGGTTGATAAATAATGTTGTCTTTGACAGCAGAGATTTATTTTCCTGCTGGGTACATACTGCCATTTGGTTTTCAAACTAAGTGGTTACTCATAACTCGATTTAGTTGCTGAGGGCATAATTGGACCATCGGTGCGGTGAGATCTCAATAAAGGATCAGTCACAATGCCATCCTAGAGTGTGAGCCTTCATTTCTTCAGTGAGATGCTGAATGTACGGACGGTGAGTTTGCACTGAGTGTGTGAGCAGCAGGTGAGAACCGTACTGCCTCAGCATTGCCTTTGTGCAGTTAAGTTAAATCATTATAGTCACATCTGAAGGTAATGTTCTGATTCCAAGTGTATTCTCACACAACACAGAAACAAACTGTGCACATTTTGTACAGGCTGGACGCCCTCGTCATATTTTAATTCCTCACATTTGGAATGAAAGGAGTTTTGATGAAATATTTGATTCTAACCCTCATTTTACTGTCTCTTTGTTCCACAGGCGGAACGTTCTGGAACTGATATGGCTGCTGCCATCAAGAACCTAAAGACTTTATACTGCAATTTGGAAACAGATGAACAAGTGAAATTTTATGACTCTTGGGCACAGGACTATGAACAGGTAAAACATTCACATCTCATTTTACCATCTACTGAACTGGGGACCTCTGGGGAAAGAACCATTCCTCACACTTGTTGTGGCCTTGTTACCATGGGTTTCCCTGGTGTCTCCACACATCCGTTATTACTGTATTTATTATTTTACATCAAATGACAAGTAGAAGAAATGTTTTTGCTGTCGCTGTGGAGTCATCACCAAGAGCAGGAGGAATTCTTTCTCCATCATATCATATTTGTTTTTCATTCCTGGGATGTGGGTGTCACTGGCTGACCAGCATTTAGTGCCCAAATCTCGTTGCCTCTTGAGAAGATGGTGATGAGCTGCCTTCTTGAGCCGCTGCAGTCCATGTGGTGTAGGTATACCCACAGTGCTGTTAGAGAGGGAGTTCCAGGAAAATGGAGAGTGTTCCAAACACACCTTTTGATCTGATTTATTATTGTCACATGTATTGGTATCCAGTGAAAAGTATTGTTTCTTGCGCACTATACAGAAAAAGCATACTGTACATAGAGAAGGAAAGGAGAGAGTGCAGAATGTAATGTTACAGTCATAGCTAGGGTGTAGAGAAAGATCAAGTTAATGCGAGGTAGGTCCATTCAAAAGTCTGGTGGCAGTAGGGAAGAAGACGTTCTTGAGTCGGTTGGCATGTGTCCTCAGACTTTTGTATCTTTTTCTTAATGGAAGAAGATGGAAAAGAGTATGTCCGCGGCGTGAGGTCCTTAATTACGCTCGCTGCTTTTCCGAGGCTGCAGGAAGTGTAGACAGGGTCAATGGATGGGAGACTGGTTTGAGTGATGGACTGGGCTTCGTTCATGACCCTCTGTAGTTCCTTGTGGTCTTGGGCAGAGCAGGAGACAGACCAAGCTGTGATACAAGCAGAAAGAATGCTTTCTATGATGCATCTGTAAAAGTTGGTGAGAGTCGGAGTGGACATACCAAATTTCATTAAACTTCTGAGAAGGGAGACTTGTGTCTTATAGATGGTGGACAGGCTTTAGGAAGTCAGGAGAAGAATTACTTGCTGCAGAATTCCCAGCCTCTGACCTGCTCTTGTCGCCACTGTAGAGTTTTGAAAGAGGTAGCTATAGAGATGCATTGGTGATAATCTTCCAAAATTCTACAGATTCTGGAATTGTCCTGCCGATTGGAAGGTAGCAAATGTCATCCCACTATTTAAGAAGGGAGTGAGAGAGAAAACAGGGAATTACGGACCTGATAGCCTTACATCAGTAATTGGACAAATGCTGGAATCTATTATAGAGGATGTAATAAAATAACATTTGGACATTAATGATCTGTCTGGGTATAGTCAGCATGGATTTACAAATGGGAAATCAAAGCCGGAAATTTCCTGTCCCGCTCACCACGGGAATCATAGTGGGTGGGACAGAAAATTCAGCAGACCATTTAAAGATCAGTTGACTTTGGGGAGAATTTCCTTGGAGTGCCGACAGCCGGATAATCCAGCCCCAGGTTTGATGAACCTGTTGGAGTTTTTTTGAAGATATTACTAACAGAATTGATAAACAGGAAGCGGTGGATGCATTATACCTGGAATTTCAGTAGGCTTTTGATAAAGTCTCCAACAGGAAGTTGATTAGCAAAATAAAAGCTCATGGGATATAAGGTAATATATTGCATGAATTGAGAATTAGCATGGGAGAAGAATTGGCTAACAGGCAGAAAGCAGAGAGTAGGAATAAACAGGTCATTCTCACATTGGCAGGCTGTGGCTCGTGGGGGACGGCAAGGATCAGTGCTTGTGTCCCAGCTGTCACAATATATATCAATGGTTTGAATGTGGGGACCAAATGTACTCTTTCCAAGGTCACGGATGATACAAATTTAGGCGGGAATGTTTGTTGTGTGCAAAATGTAACGAGGCGACAGGAGGATTCGAACAGACTCAGTGACTCGGCAAGAACATGGCAGATGGAATGTAACGTGGAAAAATGTGAGTGATCCACTTTGGTCAGAGTAACTAATCTCCTGTGTAGAGTATTACTTAAACGGTAAGGGATTAGAAAGTGTAGATGTACAAAGGGACCTGGGTATCCTTGTCAATAAGTAATTGAAGGCTCGCATGCAGAAAGCTGTTAGGAAGGCTAATGGAATGTTAGTGGGACTGTCTTATGAAGAGAGATTGGGTAAACTGGGCTTGTATTCTCCAGAGTTTCAAAGAATGAGAGGTGGTCTCATTGAAAGCTGCAAAATACTTAAAGGAATAGACAGGGTAGATGCAGCAAAGATGTTTCCCTTGGCTGGGGAATCTAGAACCGGAGGATACAATTTCAAAATAAATGAGAATCCACTCAGGACTGAGATTAGTGGAATTTCTTTACTCAGAGGGCTATGGAAGCTCAGACATTGAGTATGTTTAAAGTGGAGGTTGACAGATTTCTAAATACCAATGAGACAGAGGGATATGGGGATATTGTGGCAAAAAGGACAAAGGAAGTGGATGATCACCCACGATTATATTGAATGGTAGAGCAGGCTCGATAGGCTGAATGGCCTAGTCCTGTTTCAAGATTTCTATATGGCTGCTCCAGTTCACATCCTGGTCAATGATAGGCTCCAGGATGTTGATGGTAGGGGATTCAGCGATGGTAATGACATTGAATGTCAGGGAGATGGTTGAATTCTCTCTTTTTGAAGATGGACATTGCCTGGCATTTGTGTGGCTTGAATGTTACCATCTACTGTCATCTCCTGCTCTTTATTCATCACCAGCATGTCAATATGTAAAAAAATAGCAAGGGCCCCAAACTCATCCATTGGGACCAGTGCTCATGATACTTCAAAATTCATATTCATGATAACCTCAGCTCCTCTCTTTAAGCCAGTTCCCATCTTTTGCAACACAGTCTGACCCCTAGCCTCAGTCATTACTGTTCCCAGTACAGTAATAGACAGCTATAGGAGTCCATACAGGCAGAGAGAGTATGGCTGGATAGCAAACAGGGTAATAAGGCCCATTAATCATATGAACAGTCAGAGAGAAGAGAGGACAGGCAGGAGATAAAACCAGAAAGCTGGAATTAGAATCAGCATGATAGAGGAAGGAGGTCAGGAGGTGCGAGCAGAGTTGCAGCAAAGGTACAATTAACCTAAATTTTTGGCCTAGTGCCAGGATTGGTAACTCCACCTGTATCAGCACATTGTCTGTCTGTTGATTCAGTGGGTGAGATCACGTGTGTTATAACAACAGATGCTGCTGGGTGCCAAGCTCTCCCAGTCTAACACAACAAACATTTGAAATAGGAGCAGGAGTAGGCCATTCGGCCCCTCGGGTCTGGTCTGCCAATCAATAAAATCATGGTTGATCTGATTGAAACCTCATTCCCACACACCTTGTAGGGGTTTTTACAGTGGCTTTGTATTGAGCTCAACTTCAGCTAATACAAAGACTCGCGACCACAATATCCTGGTGAAAGACGTTCTTTATTGACCAATGCATGGTGGGAGGGAAAGGTTTGGGCAGTCCAACACTTCTCTGAAGTTACATCACAGTGGCAATACAATTATACATCTTCCAAAAGACATTTTACCCGACCTCTGGCTCATCATGAGCCATTCGCCATTAGTTTAGGTCATATACCTTAACCAATTACAGATATTCTCTGACAGCATGGGAACAATAAGTTCTAGAGGTTTCTGCTTGATTTTCCCATGGCCACCTGTTGCCAGTTCCAGACACTCTTATCTAGTTGAAGACTTTGGACAGAACAGAACAGAACTTTGCTATTGATTGAGCTGTCTGGAACCACTAGCTTGTCCTTGCTTAATAAATGTCTCTTTCACTGAGCTGTCTGGTATCCATGCTTATAAGTGCTATGCTTCTGTGAGTGCATTGTTATAAGGAATGTGGTTCACTTTACTGGCCTATTTCCCATGATGCCTGTGCCATTAGCCAAGATGTATGCCTGTTCAATAAAACACTTTCAAAAATACACGTTTAAATCCTCTAACTGTGGATATATGTGTTTCTATGCAGATAGTACTGCAGTAAAATAAGGCAGTCTGTGATTCTTATCCTCAGGTAATCCACTCTGTTTTATTAGTCTTTGTTAGTGCTTTAATCCCAGGGTTCTAATAGTCTTTATTAGTCTTTATATATTTAAATCTTAGGGTATTTCAAATTCCTCTAACAAATCCCCCCTCTTGGTCCTTGGCTAGTCCAAGATTAAGCCACTAAATGGATGTTTTTAAGTAAATATTCTCAGATCCCAGATGGCTGTTGGCATTCAGGATCCTCTTTCCCCTGCACTAACTGTTATCACTGCTGCGGCACCCTCTGTGTGCCTGACAACTTGTGCATAGCAGCATTTGAGCAGGTACATAATTACAACAAATGCTAAGATCACAATAAAAAAGAACGCAATCCCTTGCATGATTGATGTTGCCAGGGAGCCTAGCCAGCCTGAAGCCCAACCCCTGAGAGTAAAGGGTTGGGCCTGCTTGAGTTTCTCCAACTCTTTTTTAACATGACCAGCTCGATTGTTTATGGATTCTGAATGATCTGTTATATACTGACAACACCCTGATCCATTCATGGCACATGTTGCACCACCGCTGGCTGCCAAGATAATGTCCAATGCTATTTGATGCTGAAGTATCACGGTGTGCATGGCAACCATCTCATCATTAACTTTAGTAAAGGCACGTCTGCATCATTGGCAACATGTTCCAAAATTGAGATTCTATTACTGCTTTCTTGTGCCAACCTTTTGATTCCATACCAGGGGAGCACCATACTGTAATAATGTTCTATAGAACATCGATATCTCATCAAAGGAGGAAGGTGAGGAGAATGATAAATGTATAAGGCTACATATCCAAGGTAACATGATCCCTTCCATCCAATAGGGAGCCAAGAATATGCCCTATCCGCACAAATCCAATATGTGCCGTTGAGAGTTGGATAAGTGTTGCCACAATTAGTGATATTACAAGATTGATCATCACTGGGTGGACTCAGGCATAGTCGGCTGGTCTGATTTACAGTGTTGTATTATTCACTTGTCCTAAGTTACTCCCAGGACTTTCCTTATTCCCAATACAATACATTCCTTTTGGCTTTGGTGTCATTTGTTTCAGGAGGAAACTAGGAACTGGGTTTGAAAGGTTATAGACAGGTGTATACCCCGTCATATGGCTTAGTCTGTCTGCACAAGATTCACCACTATGAAATTCTTTCCAGTCATCCATACGAGACAATCCTGGTATCCGATGTCCAGGATCCTGGGCCTGTTGGTCCGCCATAATCAATTCAGACCATGACAGGGGCAATGGTTACAAAGGTATTCCTCTCTCAGCATGTATAGGGACATGCGAGCAAACCCAACACCCTGACTGGCTGGAAATTATAGCACATGTGTATGCCATGTGTCAGCAAGTGTTGACATGCAATTCCCAAGGGGAATGTTGAATGACCTCAAGGGCTAGTCCTTTCTGAGTTAAAATCAGGAAACTCAATATTAAAAGAATGGAAACACATGTAATCATTTTGACAATTAACTATTTATTGATAGTCCCTGCAGCTTTCTTTTATATTCCCAGCTGTTGGTCAATGTCAGGTAAGTGATGTTATTTAAGATCCGAGTAGCAACCGTGAGTGAATGTATTGTTATAAGGAATGTGGTTCACATTGCAAGCCTATTTCCCATGATGCCTTAGACCTTGTGCCATTAGCCAAGATATATCCCTGTTCAATAATACACTTTCAAAAATACATGTTTAAATCCTCTAACTGTGCTTATGTGTGTTTCTATGCAGACAGTAGCTCTGTAAAATATATGCGTAAGGCAGTCTGTGATTCTTATCCTAAATTAATCCACTCTGTTTTAATAGTCTTTGTTAGTGTTTT
Organism: Mustelus asterias; assembly: GCF_964213995.1. NCBI lineage: Eukaryota > Metazoa > Chordata > Chondrichthyes > Carcharhiniformes > Triakidae > Mustelus > Mustelus asterias. The sequence continues at coordinate 44,974,272 of NC_135825.1, read as the reverse complement.
ATTCCCAGGGTTCTAATAGTCTTTATTGGTATTTCATATCCCAGGGTATTCCGAATTCCTCTAACATCCCTGATAACCTTTCACCCCTTTGTTAATCAAGAACCTATCTGGCTCTACATTAAAAATATTCAAAGACTCTGCTTCTACTGCCTTAAAGGGTGGGAGCTCCAGAGATTCAGGACCCTCTGGCAGCAAACATTTCTTCTCATCTCCATCCTTAATGGACCATCCATTATCTTTAAACAGTGACCCTTAGTTCTTGATTCTCCAACAAGAGGGAACATCCTCTCCACATCCATCCTGTCAATGCCCCTCAGGATCTTATATGTTTCAATCAAGTTGCCTCTTACTGATGCATTTCCATCTATCCTTGAGTCAGGAGACCAATTCTGTACACAATACTCCAGATGTGCTCTCACCACTGCCCTACAGAACTGAAGCATAATCTCCCTACTTTGTATTCGTTGAATAAACAAAAGCATTCTCTAAGCTTTCTTAATTACTTGCTGCCCTTTCATACTCATTTATTGTGATTCACGCACACCCCTCTGCATCTCAGAGTGCTGAAACCATTTAGATAATAAGCTTATTCTTTATTCTTCTTGCCAAAGTGGACAATTTCACATTTTCCCACATTATTCTTCATTTGCCAAATCTTTGACCACTCACTTAACGCACCTATGTGCCCTTGTAGTCTCTTTATGTTCACTTCACAACCTACTGTCTGACCTATCTTTGTGTCATCAGCAAATTTAGCAACCATACCTTCAGTCCCTTCAACCAAGTCATTTATATAAATTGCACAAAGGTGAGGGCCCAACACTGATCCCTATGGCACACTGTTTGTTACATCTTGCCAGCAACCAAAAAATGGCCCATTTATGCCTACTCTCTGCTTCCTGTTAGCCATCCAATCTTAAACCTATGCCAATATATTACCCCCCTGCACCAAGAGCTTTTACTTTCCACAGTAACCTTTGATGTGGCACCTCATCAAATGCCTTCTGGAAATCTAAGTTCAGTGTATCCACCGGTTCCCCTTTATCCGCAGCATGTGATTCCTTCAAAGAACCCCAATCATTTGGTTGATTGATTCCCCTTTCACAAAACCATGTTGACTCTGCCTGATTTCCTTGAACTTATCCAAGTCCCCTGCTATAATGCCCTTCATAATGACTTGCAACATTTCCCCTGTGACAGATGTTAAGACTAACTGCCCTATTCCTTCCTGCTTTCTGTCTCCCTCCCTTTTTGAATAAAGGAGTTACATTTGCTATTTTTCAATCTATTAGAACATTCCACCAATCTCAGGAATTTTGGGAAATTAAAACCAATCTTCAACTATCTGACTACTCCAGAATCAGCTCCCTCTCACTCTGTTCTCAAAGATACAGACTGTACAGATCGAAACTCTTCACTACCTAGACTGCATGACTGAAATCTCTTTCTACTCACAGCACATGAGTGTGATAGATTACCAGGCTCCCAGGTTCGGTGTGGGGACTGTGGACTCTGTATATGTGGGAGATCGAGAGAATGCGCTGGTCCTTGATGTGCCTTGTGGAACGGGGCTCGTGGCTGATGGGGTAAGAGATTATACTGTAATGAAATACCATGGAGATATTGGCATAAAGCAGTGCAAACTGCTCTCACCATTCATTGCCCTGTGCAACAGTTGGAAGTTTTTAGAATGCCAGTGGCTGGGATTTTCCAGCCTTACCATAATGGGAGTCATTGCGTGAGATTTGGTGGCCCATCCAAACGCTAACTGACTTTTGGTGGGACTGGATGGTCCTGGGGCCAGTGGATCTGGAAAATCCCAGCTTCTGTTTCTTATTAAAGATCAGTGTTGCTATTGTTGGCGTGGTGGAGGAGAAACAGTGAGGTGTGGAACATCAGTGTGTAACTCTCTGCTGATGGAGTGCGCAGGTGAATGCTCTGACAGGACCCTTTGAATTGATCCTCAGCATCCTCTCTGAGGTGGGATGGAGGTTGGCGGGTGCGGGGGAGGGGGATGGGGCTTACGGTGGCTGTGCTGATCTGCCTGGACCTGCTGCCTGTTAGAACAAGAGGTAGAATTAGTTCATGAACATGCTCAATACAACATTACATGTCATTCACTGAGAATATCAGGATGTGATCCACTCATGGAGGGCACATCTGTACTGGTTACTGGGAGAGGCCTATCTCACCTCACCCACAGGAATGTCCTCCCCTATCAACTTGACAGCATCCTCCTCAAATTTAGAGAGGTCTCCTCCAGTCTGGGAACTTCCCCCTGTTGTGGGACAGCTTGACCTGCATGAAGACAAGGCAGATGGGATATGATGAGAAGAAAAGGTTGGTAAGCATGCATGCCTGCTGTGTGTGCTGAGCACTCTCCCGTAAGGGGTGAGGATAGAGTTTGGACAGCATGAGAACTGGGATGCTGGTGATTAGGCTTTTAATACTGATATCTCCCCCGCTAATATTTTGTGCACCCACCGAGCTGTGTGACCCTCTGAGTGCATGATGTGAGTGTGTATTGGAGTGAGCTGAATGTTAATTTACCCTGAGGGTGTGGATGAGATCATTCATCCTCTTCTTGAACTCATCGTGAACAGATCTGGTGACCTATCGCAACACTTCAAGAGTGTTCCTCATGAGGTGTGTACAAATGCAACAAGCATTGAAACATCCTGTACTTAAATGTTACAATTTCCATCAGCCCTTGCGTGCCCACTGGTCATGGAAGACCCCAGCATCCCAGCGGGCAGCAAGTGCTCCCTCTGTAGGCACACTTGGGCATGGCTAAACCACAGAAGAAGGGCAGATAGGCAGGTTCAATGTCCCCATCATCTTTCCACCGCCTGGACCTGATCACCTTGGGGGATGTCCCTTATAAATGCTGAAATAATAAATTCCCTCTCTGGTTTATCCTTGCCCTTAATTTAGATAATTATCACCTTGCAGTGTCGTTTGGAGTTCACGGGGATGGGAAACAAACTGGGCCATTTGCTGTTCATGAGTTTTGAATCCATGTCAACAAGTGACAGAAAGAGAGAATCCAACCACGTGAAAGATGGGAGAGACGGACGCTTCGTTTCTCTCATCATTCGGCTTTCAATTAGTTGCAATTGGTGCAAGTGTTGAATTGCTGAGTTGCTGATCATATTGTGGGGCAGTGCAGATCCTGGCACTGTGATACGGTTAACCCTTCATGTGGAGCTTGATCAAATCCACAGCAAACAATTTGAATGGACAATCAGAGGCTTGTTGGAATACACCTAACATGAGTCTCTTTTCTATAGCTGCATGAACTGGGATTTAAAAACTTTCATGGAATAGATGGCAGTGACCGAATGTTGAAGATCGCTGAATCCAAAGGCCTGTATCAGAGATTGACACGTTGGATTTTAACTTCAGATAGACCACTGCCTATAGAACCAGGTAACTAACAGAATCTATCACATCTAATTAGCACCCACAGACCCCAGGGAACAGGCCGCATTATTCTGGGGATCTCCTTTCTGATGTTTAGGTCCTTCGAGAAGCTGGTGTCCAAATATTTCAGAGACCCTCGGAGTTCCTCCACTCTCAGAGTCACAGAATCTTCAATCTGATTGATTGAGATTAAAAGGAACTGGAAATACTTTCTAAAGATTTCCTCTCAGTTTGTGATATGAGTCATGATGTGGAGATGCTGGCGTTGGACTGGATATCTACTCGATATCGAGATATCCACTCCATCTGACGAAGGAGCAGGGCTCCAAAAGCTAATGGCATTTGCTACCAAATAAACCTGTTGGACTTTAAACTGGTCTTGTTAAAACTCTTACTTTGTGATATGAGGCAGGGTAACAGTTTGCCTGCAAAGTCTAACAAACATCTTTGTTGTTGTTTGAATTGTTGAAGGTTCCTATGATTTAGTGATGATTGTTGGTGGATTGGCTCAGCAACATCTTCCCTGTGATATCCTTCCAGAAATGCTGAGAGTCACCAAAACAGGTGAGCAGAAAGGTCCATTCCTGCCAGACCATTCAGCCCATCAATGCAGCACCCACAGGAAGTACCACCGAAACAAGATGACTGCCACAGGGTAACAACAACAGGGGGCATGTAAAATTCTAGAAAGGTAACTCTTCAAACAGAAACAGGCAAATGGAAAGTGGAGGGTGAAGGATGTGAGTTTTAGAATCAAATTTTTCATTTCTTTCAAAGGATTCCTTGTAGATTAATTGTGGACAGATTTTCAAACAGGAACCCAAAGTTCAAATATGCTGAGAGTGCGATCCTGAAAGCATGTTTGCAGTTTAACTGTGTTGTTGGGAAATGTTTATCTTACCTGTCCTTGTTTCACATTGACCTGTTAATGTATCTCTCCCGTAGGCGGCTTTATCTGTTTCACACTGAGAGCTGAGGAGAGTGATCACAGAAGCAAACTTCTTGCTTCAATCCAGGAGTTGGTGAGCAAGGGGCTGTGGGAAAAGGTTGTCGAACGACATGTGGAGAAATGGCAGAAGGAGATACTGAAGACAGGGCTGACAGAAGAGTACGTTGATGGAGTAGCGGCTGTCTACAGGAAGATATAACAACGCTGTCACCAATCCCAGGATAATCTGGGAGCTTCACATTTGAAAATTGTCATTGAATGATTTCAATGTGAAAATAAATGAGTGAAAATTCATCTGGTGCAAATAAAGCAGAGAGCGATTGTTCCTTTCCTTGTCTCTTTGTTCTTCATTTGTGCAGAGTGTGCTGCTGACGTTACATGGTGTGTGCACTGCAAGATATGTGTTCATATATATATATTATTCCAAAGTCCATAAGAGCCCAGGGCCTTGAAATCTCTTGTGTTTTTGTCTATTTTTCAGGTGTTGAACGGGTGGATTAGTGTCCAAGATGGCGGGTGGCTGATATGTTCACATATTGCACTGATGGAGCATCAGCCACCACTTTGTTCTAGGCAGGGATCCAGGATCCAGGCAGGAAATGGGCATCTGGTTCATTGTTGATAGAAATTGGGAAATTAAAAGTAGTTTCTGGTCCTCTATGTAGCAATGCTGCTGTACGTTGTGATGGGAAATGTGAGCTGAATTAAACCTAAAACCAGTGATCGTCATTGAGAAGTTTAAAATAATGCTTCGTGACCTGTGGAACTGGGAGGGTCAGGGGTCTTCCTCACCAGCCCACCGTAGGGCAGAATTGTTCTCGGGGACACCTCTCAACACCCCCTCTCTGTTCCCCAAATTTTGTCCCTCCCAGTCGCCCATCTATCTTCCATCATCACCTTCCCTCGAGGTCACTTCCTGCCTCTCCTGGGTCCTATCTACACTGGTAATGCCACAGCCCACAATAGAAATCCTCTTAGCCAATGAACACCTCGGGAATGCCCTGATTGTTGCAGTTCACCGACCTTGAACTGACCAGTGTCTGCAGCTCAGCCTCCAGATCGATAACTCAGCTGAAGTTTCTGCAAATGAGCTGAATTCAAGAGGTAAATTGAGAGTGACTGTCTTTAACATCAAGGCAGCATCGGACCGAGTGTGGCATCCATAAGATGTAAAACTGGAGGAAATGAGAATCAAGAGTAATTCTCCACTGGCTGGAGTCATACCCAGTACAAAGGTAACCCCTCAGATACTGCAGCAGTCTGTGTCCATATAAAGGAACACCCGGACAACATTCAGACCAGAGCTGATAAGTGGAAAGTGAAATCTGTGCCAGGCAATAATCATCTCCAATAAAGGAGAATCTAACTATCTCCCCATGACATTCAATGGCATTGCGATTGCTGAATCCCCACTATCACCATCCAGGGGGTTTCCATTGACCAGAAACCGAACTGGACCAGCCATATGAATACTGGACTACAAGAACAGGTCAAAGGTTGGGAACTCTCTGCTGACCTCCTGCCCCCCCCGCACCCCCGCCCCCCCCCCCCCCCCCCGCCCCCCATCAAAGCCTGTGCACTATCTACAAGTCGGAGTGTGATAGAATAGTCTCCACTTGCCTGGATGAGTGCAGCTCCAACACACTCAAGAGGTTCAACACTATCCAGGGCAAAGCAGCCCACTTGATTGGCACCTCACCCACCATCACCTTCTGCTTTTCACCTTTTCACCTCATTATGTCTGCATGTCTCAAAGCTCCCTTTCACTTGTCGTGCTTGATGGTCATCTTCTCAGAAGATCAAAGGGTGTCTCAGCATCAAGATCTTTGATTATCTCTCCCTGTGAAGTCCCAGTGTCTCAGGAGGCTGTTGACTATCAAATTCAGTTCTCTTAAAAAATTCAGAAGCAAGGATAAATATCTCCAAGAGAAAGCTGTCACCCTATTCATCTAATCCACACTTCCCTTTCACTAACATACCTCAACATCAAATTGATATATTCCATCAAACTACACCCAAGATCAGTTATTACAAGGGGGCATAACTATAGGGTTCATGGTGGGAGATATAGGAAGGATATCAGAGGTAGGTTCTTTACGCAGAGGGTGGTTGGGGTGTGGAATGGACTGCCTGCAGTGATAGTGGAGTCAGACACTTTAGGAACATTTAAGCGGTTATTGGATAGGCACATGGAGCACACCAGGATGATAGGGAGTGGGATAGCTTGATCTTGGTTTCAGATAAAGCTCGGCACAACATCGTGGGCCGAAGGGCCTGTTCTGTGCTGTACTGTTCTGTGTTCTATTTCCATCTGATGTTGTGTCCTTTATCCCTAATTCTATTGCTTACACTCAATAATTTCCTCATGTTATTTTACACACCCAATAGTTACCATCTGTGGAAGGGCATTTCTAACCAGCTAATACATTTATAAGCAGAATGCAGTCTTTCAGAGAACAAGGAATCAGTAACGAGTTAAATGATTACTGGACAAACTAACACAGACAGCTGACACATATGTGGATGCAGCATTCTAGGACAAGAGGTCATATTCTTAGGATAAGGAGTAGAAAATTTAAAACAGATTTGAGGAGAAACTGCTTCTCACAAAGGATTGTAAATCTGTGGAATTTGCTACTCCAAAGTGCGGTGGATGCTGGGACATTGAGTAAATTTAAGGAGGAGTTAGACAGATTTTAGTTGGTGGGTTGAAAGGTTATGGGGAGAAGGCAGGGAAATGGGGATGAGGAGCATATCAATCATGATTGAATGGCGGAGTGGACTTGATGGGCCGAATGGCTTAATTCTGCTCCTATATCTTATGAGCTGGTGATATGACAGCGCATCAGAGGAACCATTAATGTGGGTGGGAAGAGACTGGACAAGGGAAGAGAGCATGGAGTCAAGATAGGAAAAAGTGAGTTCAGTGGGACAGGAACAGGCTGACACAGAATCACAGAATTGTTACAATAGAGAAGGAGGCCATTCGGCCCATCATGTCTGCACCAGTTCTCCAAATGAGCATCATGACTTAGTGCCATTCACCTGCCTTTTCCCTGTACCCTGCACATTGTTTCCATTCAAGTCATTATCTAATGCCCTCTTGAATGCCTCGATTGAACCTGCCACTTCCAGGCAGTGCATTCCAGACCTGAAACACTCTTTGTGTGAAAGTTTCTTTCTCACATCAGATTTGCTTCTCTTGCAAATCACTATAAATCTGTGCCCCCTCATTCTTGATCCTTTTACGATGGGGAATAGTTTCTCCCTATCTACCCTGTCCAGCACCCTCCTGATTTTGTACATCTCTATCAAATCTCCTCTTCGATACCTTTCCAAGGAGAACAGTCCCAACCTCTCCAACCTACCCTAATAACTGAAGTTTCTCGTTCCTGGGACCATCCTTGTAAATCTTTCTGCGCTCTGTCCAATGCATTTGCATCTTCCCTATAGTGTGGCACTCAGAACTATACACAATATCCCAGCTGAGGTCAATGTCTTGTATAAGTTCAGTATAAACTCCTTGCTCTTGTACTCTATGGCCCTATTAATAAAGCCAACCATATTATATGCTAAATTAACTGCTCTCTCCACCTGTCCTGCCACCTTTGATTTGATTTTGATTTGATTTGATTTGATTTATTATTGTCACATGTATTAACATACAGTGAAAAGTATTGTTTCTTGCGCGCTATACAGACAAAACATACTGTTCATAGAGAAGGAAACGAGAGAGTGCAAAATGTAGTGTTACAGTCATAGCTAGGTGTAGAGAAAGATCAACTTAATGCAAGGTAAGTCCATTCAAAAGTCTGACAGCAGCAGGGAAGAAGCTATTCTTGAGTCGGTTGGTAAGTGACCTCAGACTTTTGTACCTTGTTCCCGAAGGAAGAAGGTGAAAGAGAGAACGTCCGGGGTGCATGGGGTCCTTAATTATGTTGGCTGCTTTGCTGAGGCAGCGATAAGTGTAGACAGAGTCAACAGATAGGAGGTTGGTTTGCATGATGGATTGGGCTACATTTATGACCTTTTGCAGTTCTTTGCAGTCTTGGGCATACCAAGGAGCCATTCCAAGCTGTGATAGAACCAGAAAGAATGCTTTCTATGGTGCATCTGTAAAAGTTGTTGAGAGTCGTAGCTGACATGCCAAATTTCCTTAGTCTTCTGAGAAAGTAGAGGCATTGGTGGGCTTTCTTAACTATAGTATCGGCATGGGGGGATCAAGACAGGTTGTTGGTGATCTGGACACCTCAAAACTTGAGCTCCCAACTCGTTCTACTTTGTCCCCGTTGATGTAGACAGGGGCATGTTCTCCTTTACGTTTCCTGAAGTTGGTGACAATCTCCTTCGTTTTGTTGACATTGAGGGAGAGATTATTGTTGCTGCACCAGTTCACCAGATTCTCTATCTCATTCCTGTACCCTGTCTCGTCGCTGTTTGAGATCCGACCCACTACGGTGGTGTCGTCGGCAAACTTGAGTTGCAGGGGAATTCGGCCACACAGTCATTAGTGTATAAAGAGTATAAGGGGCTGAGTGCAGGGCCAGAGAGATGGCGTCTGCTGTGGACCTGTTGCGACCATAGGCAAACTGTAGTGGATCTACAAAGTCACAGGGTGTGCCAGGAAAGTAATGTATTTCACAACAACTCCTCGCAGTGACACATCTGAGCTGAACACTTACATTATTTTCTGTCTTTTAACAATCTAACCTTCAGGTTTTGATTCTACTGATTGGAAAAAGGTTACTAACAGATGTTGTGTCATAACAATAATATCAATCCATGTTCAAAATTAATAAGGAGGAAGTGTTGAATAGACTGTCGATACTGAAAGTTGACAAGGGTGAGAACTTTACAGAGCAGCGCAGTCCTGGTGAGAACTGTACAGAGCAGCGCAGTCCTGGTGAGAACTGTACAGAGCAGCGCAGTCCTGAGGCCTTCACTCAAGGGATGCAGAGTTTGAAATGAGCAAGTTATGTCTGATCTTTTGTCAACACTAGTTGCTGCAAATCATCTGCAGTATTTTGCTCTTGTATTAATATTTTGAGTCCTATTACCTCAGGTAATGAAGTGCGAGAAAAAGGCGGTAATATAAAAGAAAAAGAGGAGAAAGTTGAAGTGCAGGACCGCAGCATAATGTTAATCTCATATCGAGACATTAGCCAAACAGAACTGTAGATACAAGTTATTGGCGTGCTTTCACTATTCTGATTTTCAGAACAGCACATGCCGTCTTTTTCCTCTTTCTGTCTCTCTCGCTTCTCCTGAGGTTTTTCATGCCAATCTTTGCTTTTTGTGCAGACACAAGGGGCCTTTGTCTTCAGCTCCAGGCACATGGGCCTGACCAACTGAAAAAATCTAAACCGCGCCTGTGCGGTTCTTTCCCAGCCTGTGATTGCGTGGGAGGCCTGGGGTTCACCGGGTCTGGGAGGTGCTGACCTCAGAGCTCAAGATGAAGGTTAGTTTTAGTTTAATTACGTGAATTTTTCATCATTTTGAATATTTTCCCACAGCACACTCAGGGGTCTTCACGGCACACCGGATAGGGACCACTGCCTTACACTTTATTGGAGAAAGTCAAAACCAAACTACAAAGGCTACAAAACTGGATTTCATAAAACTGATCCAGTTTACAGAATGGGAAACCCTGTAGTGCATTTGGTAAAACCAGATGAAGCAGTCCACATCTCTGAAGATTATAAATTGACAGTAAACCAGTCTGAAAAGTTGGACAAATACCCATTCCCAAAGATAGGGGGCGTGATCTTACGATATCGTCCCACACGGCTTTCGGGCATGAGGCAGAAAATCAGGTTTGCCCCGGTTTCAGACCTCACCCAATCGCACCGGCTTTGTGCCCAGAAACGGTTAACATCCGGGTTCACTTACCTTTACCACATTGCTAGCCCAGGTTTTCCCTGGAAAGAATCACGTATGATCCCCACCAATGGAGACCAGACATGATGGCCTTGTTGGGGGGATCGGAGGCCACTGGAGCCAGCACGGTGGTCAGGAGCAGGTCCGGGCAGTGTGCACATGGGACAGTGCCAGCCTGACAGTGCCTACCTGGCATCATAACTGTGCCAAGGGAGCGGAGCCAGAATGGGGTAGAGCTATGACGGGGGTTGGGGAAGTGGGGGAGTTCCACAGGGGTGGAGAAATGGCAATTGGTGAAATGGGAGAGGGATCTCTGCCGGGGGGATGATTGGTAGAGGGGTGGTGATGTCTGTGGCAGGGAGAGGTCCCAATGGGTGGGGGTGTCTCAATGTGCATGGGGTGGGTTGTGGGGGTGGCAAGAGATTTCCCAGTGCACTAGGAGATCGGGGCACCTGCACAATTGTAGCCCTAGTGCTCAGCAGCTGGCTCCACTGGTGAAATCAGGACCCCTCCCTCCCACCCACCCCCCGCTGGCGAGTCACCTTTTTGCACTCAGTACCATAAGATTGCATTTTCAAATTCACCCACAAAACGAGTCTGAAACTCTCCTGTTTTCTCACTTGTTCAGTACTTAGAATTTTTTTCATGTCTCGAGGAGTTATCTGCAACACTGGCTGGAGGACAGTCATATACAATGTTAGATATGAGCCATACTTATCAACAGTTGGAGTTCGATAATGATTCCAGAGTCTATGTGACTATTAACACACACAAAGGATTATATCAGCATACATGCTTACCTTTCAGTGTCTCAACAGCTTGCACCACCTTTCAAAGAGCCATGGGAAGTTTATTACAGAGCTTGCCACGTGTTGTTGTGTATTTGGATGATGTATTGATTACTCGTGCAACTGAAGAAGGACACTAGGTTAATCCAGCAAAGTACTGAGATTTCAGGAGGCAGGAGTTTGTCTACAAAATAAACTTCCTTGACCAGCAAAGTCGCTTACCTCGGCTACCGTGTGGATGCCCAGGGATTGCATTCTATGGAGCACAAAGTAAGGGCAATAAAGGAAGCACCGGCCCCTAGGAACATCTGGAAATGGCCTGGTCAGCCATGGGTGTGAGACCACACTGTTTATTAGGAACATTTTTGGGCACCATGTTTCCACTACTGTAAATGCCCACTCCAGATGGCTGGAGGTATTTGAGATGAGGCCCACAATCACACATGCCACCGTTGAGAAGCTTTTCCAGTGCTTCCCGTCCCATGGAGTATCTAAAATACTCGTGTCAGATAATGGAATGGCATTCCCGATCGCCAAGTTTCAAAGTTTCATGTCTTTCAATGGAGGAAAGCACATAAGGACTGCACCGTAACATCCCTCATCCAATGGACTGGCTGAGTGGGCAGTCCAGACATTCAAGGCCAGCTTAAAGAAACAGTCGTCCCCATCTTTAGAAACAAGAATAGCTCAGTTCATTTTAGCTTGCGGGGCCACCCCTGATTAGACCATTGGTATATCTCTGGCAGAACTATTGATAGGTCATCACCTAAGGACCAGGATAAACCTGGTATTGCCAAATTAATCAGGCATCGTTGAGGCAAATGCAACTAAAAGAGGAACCATGATTCAACTAAGGATGTGCGATCATTGGAAATAGATGCTCCAGTCTTTATGAAAAACCACGCAAGTGGCCCAAGCTGAGTTTCAGGAATTGTTGTGGCCAAGACGGGACTGTTGTCTTATGAAATGAGCATGCAAGACAGGATTTTGAGGAAACATGTGGATCATTTGTGTGGATGTGAATCTTCCCAGGAGCCAGTGTTACAGTCTGATTCATTGATGCCAGCCAGAAGTGTTCTTGTCTGCCTGAGAATTGAATGTCCAATCAGCCTGTGATGAGGTACGAGATTTATTCCGACTGGAGCAGAGGAGATTGAAGAATCAGTACCAGAAGAGAGACCAAGTGTGGCAGATCCTACAGAAAGTACCCCAGCAGAAGCACCCCTGTCAGTGGAGTTGCACCGCTCGACAAGGGAGCGGAAGCCACCAGAGAGATTGAGTTTTTGATGGACTGATTAAAAGTGTTCATTGGTGTAAATAATGGGAGACAGTATCAAGTTAACTATTATTCTGTGTGTATAGGAACTTGGAGGAGGAGACATGTGGTGTCTGGTCCCTTTAAGGTCTTCAGAAAGGGTCACGTGACCCAGGCTGGCCAATTGGAAACTGAGTTGGGGCTTCAATTCAACTTGTCTGGGCTTGTCCCAACAGTTCAATCCTAGAGTCATGTCTGGAAGCTTTGAATCTTCATCACCTGGTAAATAGTTGTTGTTCATCAATAAATGCCTAAAGTTTGTTCTTAACTGGTGGAGCCACGTTACTACAGCCCTTAGTTGCAATTCCCTGTAGCTCAGAAGTTACAGGTAATTGTATTGTCTCTGTTAATTTCATTTCTGTTCTTTTAAGAATATAAGAAAATAAGAACTAGGAGAAGGAGTAGGCCATCTGGCCCCTCGAGCCTGCTCCGCCATTCAATAAGATCATGGCTAATCTTTTTGTGGACTCAGCTCCACTTACCCGCCTGCTCACCATAACCCTTAATTCCTTTACTGTTCAAAAATTTATCCATCCTTGCCTTAAAAACATTCAATGAGGCAGCCTCAACTGCTTCACTGGGCAGGGAATTCCACAGACTCACAACCCTTTGTGTGAAGAAGTTCCTCCTCAACTCAGTCCTAAATCTGCTTCCCCTTATTTTGAGGCTGTGCCCCCTACTTCTAGTTTCACCTGCCAGTGGAAACAACTTTCCTGCTTCTATCTTATCTAGTCCCTTCATAATCTTATATGTTTCTATAAGATCTGCCCTCATTCTTTTAGAACACAGAACATAGAAAAAATACAGCACAAACCGGCCCTTCGGCCCACAAGTTGCGCCGGTCATGTCCCTACCTACCTAGGCTTATATACAGGCTTACCTATAACCCTCAATCCTATTAAGTCCCATGTACTCATCCAGAAGTCTCTTAAAAGACCCTATCGAGTTTGCCTCCGCCACCACTGACGGCAGCCGATTCCACTCACCCACCACCCTCTGAGTGAAAAACTTACCCCTGACATCTCCTTTGTACGGCACGGTAGCACAGTGGTTAGCACTGCTGCTTCACAGCTCCAGGGTCCCGGGTTCGATTCCCGGCTCGGGTCACTGTCTGTGTGGAGTTTGCACATTCTCCTCGTGTCTGCGTGGGTTTCCTCCGGGTGCTCCGGTTTCCTCCCACAGTCCAAAAGATGTGCGGGTTAGGTTGATTGGCCAGGTTAAAAATAAATTGCCCCTTAGAGTTCTGAGATGCGTAGGTTAGTGGGATTAGCGGGTAAATATGTGTGGGTAGGGCCTGGGTGGGATTGTGGTCGGTGCAGACTCGATGGGCCGAATGGCCTCCTTCTGCACTGTAGGGTTTCTATGATTTCTATGATTTCTATGTACCTACTCCCCAGCACCTTAAACCTGTGTCCTCTCGTAGCAGCCATTTCAGCCCTGGGAAAAAGCCTCAGAGAATTCACCTGACCTATATCTCTCAACATCTTGTACACCTCTATCAGGTCACATCTCAACCTTCGTCTCTACAAGGAGAAAAGACCGAGCTCCCTCAGCCTATCCTCATAAGGCATGCCAACCAATCCAGGCAACATCCCTGTTAATCTGGTGAGTGGCTTAGAAAGGAACTTGCAGGTGGTGGTGTTTCCATGCATCTGTTGCTGTTGTCCTTCTCGGTAGTAGAGGTCATGTGTTTAGAAGGTGCTGCCTAAGGAACCTTGGTGAGTTCTTGTAGTCCATCTTGTCACTGGTACGCACTGTGATGGGGGCAGTGAATATTGAAAGTGATGATTGGTGTGCCAATCAAGTGGGCAGCTTTGCCCTGGATGGTGTTGTTGGAGCCGCACTCATCCTGGCAAGTGGAGAGTATTCCATCACACTCCTGATTTGTGCCTTGTAGATTGTAGACAGGCTTTGAGGAGTCAGAAGAGGAATTACTCGCCATAAGATTCCTAACCTCAGACCTGCTTTTGCAGCTACTGTGTTTATACAGATTAAGGTCTTTAATAAGAGGATATTTTTTTAATTTGATGTGATTTTCTAACAGCATTGATTCTCTCTCTGGGAAGAGGATTGCTAAACACTTGGACCTGTGAACAGTCGTATTTCAGACTGTCATGTTGATATCTCTAAGCTGTTGGATGGTGTCCTGTGCACTTCCTTATCTCTCAAGTATTTAGAAATGAACAGGACCTGGAACAGGGTGAGGACGAGGGAAGGTGGTAACCATCCTGACAGTTCCCACACTGTCCTGTATCCTTTGGTCAGAAGGTTTGAATAGATGACAGACACTGGGGAAACTCCCAGCCCCCCCAGGAGAAGGGGGACATTAACATGACTTCAAGCACAAGGGTGGGGTTGTACAGTAGCCCCTATGAAATGGGAAGAGAATGTGGCTGACAAAGTGTGGGAGGCTGGTTTTCCGTCTGACTCCCAGATGGAAGATGTCCTCATGCATTAAAGAATGCAAGTACTCTCGTTGTGTTTGGAGCAGGTGAGCCTGGTCTACAGGGTGTAACTCGGGTTATTTGTAATTTTGTACACCCATGGAGTGGAATTTCCCCTAATTTTGGCTCATGTCATTTTGAGTGTGAGAAGTGTTGAGCAGTTCACTGGCAGCAAGGGTGAGTTTTTGTATCGTTTGTCATTTGTTAGACACTTTGAAAACAAAATTTTGCACAAGTTTCACACTGTACCTGTGGTGGGCTGACTCTTGATTCTTTCACCCTGGTATCACCTGAGCTTTTCAATCACGGGGTCGCTTCATTCAAACGCCTCCCCAGCACTTGTTTTAAGTCCAGTCAAGAGGATGGCTGCGAGGAAGGCTGCGTGGGTTCTCAGAGGGTGCGTTCACCAGGATGCTGGATGGGGTGGAGCAGAGGTTCAAGCGGGTAGAAGACCAACCAGCTGAGTCACCAACCCTGCAAGGACGTGGCGGCAGCGCTGGTAAACACCAGCTTCCTGCACAAGAGGATGGGCATCCAGTGCAGGAAGAAGATGAATGACCTCCTCGGTGCAGACAGGGTAAGTCACTCCTCTCACTTCTCAACGCTCACCCACTCACACACCCAAAAAACATCCTCCGGGAGCTCACTCTCTGCCATCTCAGGAGGCCTCCCACACACCCTCCTACACATTTCCTCATCCCCCCCTCCCCATCACACCCACCTTCCACTCACCAACCACACATGCCATGCATCCTTACCATCTGAACTGGCACACGTCCTATTTACACTCTCCACTTCTATCTTCTTGCAGGATAAGCTGCTCACAATAACATGGAGCAAGCACAGACTGGCAAAGGCATGCCCAAACTGAAAATCCTCTCACCATTCAAGGAGGGAACCCTCAGCTTGCTGGGGAAGAAGGGGACTACTTCTGCACTGACGATGAGGTGGGTGCAAGGGGAAAAAAGTGAAGACGCCCAACATGTTCTTCCATCTCGCCACCCTCACATGAATTCTCTCTTTCCTATCCTTATGGCCCTGCCCTGCAGTAATGCCATCTACTGCCCCTTGGAGGAAAATGAGTGAAGCAGCCCAGCCCAACCACAAGTGCAGCTTTGGAGACTCGCAGGAGAGCAGCTCTGACGAATTCATGGACTTTGCCATCAAGGAGGTGTAACAGCTGTCACCCACACCTCCACCAGCGCAGAGACTCACACCTCGGTGGGAATGGATAGTTGACAGGCTTCTGACTATCCACAGCAGGTGGAGGCAGTGATCCCCCGCAGGGATCTGGCACTCGGGCCACTGCTGGAGGCCAGGACTCAGCTGAGCCTCAGTCAGGTGACACACTTCTGGACCCAGACATCTCTCAGCTGCTGGATCTACAAAGTCAAGAACATCAGGAAGGGTGGTAGCTTCACCTCTCATTGCAAGACCGGCCGGAGGAGTCTTATCCTCTGCTGACCGAGGAGATTGTACCAATGATGCTAACACTGTCAGGGTGGTACCTGCAGTGAAGACTTTGGTGCAGGGTGTACATGCCATGACGCGGGATGTTCACTGCTTGGTTCAGACCATGGACTCCATGGTTCAGGGCATGAACTTCGTGGTTCAGGGCGCCATGGTGCAGGCCCTTGCCATTGCCTGCTGGCTTTCCTCCACCTCCTCCAGGGATTCTGCCTTGGCACCCTACACCTCATCAGAGGAGATGTGCCACTCCTTCATCTCCTCCATTGCCAACTCCTTGCCCTGTTGCAACGCCAGGTTGTGGAAGGCACAGCACACAACAACAAAGCGCAAAACTCTGTGGGGTCTGTACCCGGCATTTCCCTCTGTTGGTCCAGACACCGGGACCGTATCGTCAGCAGGCCACACATCTGCTTTACCTAAGCATGAGTAGCAGCATGAGCCTCATTGTGACAGCCTCTGCTGTGCTCGCTGGCCTCCGCACAGGTGTCATCAGCCACATCCTGAGTGGATACCCCTTGTCCCCAAGGAGCCAACCCTGTAACCAATCAATTCCCTCATCCCTGTATCTGAGAGTGGCCAAGGCTGCACTCTAAATTTCCTGGAATTATGGGGAATTTTACAAGATGGGCCTTCAATTGGCTCTAGACCTGTTCTTCTATCAACAATGAGCCAGATGCCCATTTCCTGCCTGGATCCTGGATCCCTGCCTGGAACAAAGTGGTGGCTGATGCTCCATCAGTGCAATATGTGAACATATCAGCCACCCGCCATCTTGGACACTAATCCACCCGTTCAACACCTGAAAAATAGACAAAAACACAAGAGATTTCAAGGCCCTGGGCTCTTATAGACTTTGGAATAATATATATATATGAACACATATCTTGCAGTGCACACACCATGTAACGTCAGCAGCACACTCTGCACAAATGAAGAACAAAGAGACAAGGAAAGGAACAATCGCTCTCTGCTTTATTTGCACCAGATGAATTTTCACTCATTTATTTTCACATTGAAATCATTCAATGACAATTTTCAAATGTGAAGCTCCCAGATTATCCTGGGATTGGTGACAGCATTGTTATATCTTCCTGTAGACAGCCGCTACTCCATCAACGTACTCTTCTGTCAGCCCTGTCTTCAGTATCTCCTTCTGCCATTTCTGCACATGTCGTTCGACAACCTTTTCCCACAGCCCCTTGCTCACCAACTCCTGGATTGAAGCAAGAAGTTTGCTTCTGTGATCACTCTCCTCAGCTCTCAGTGTGAAACAGATAAAGCCGCCTACGGGAGAGATACATTAACAGGTCAATGTGAAACAAGGACAGGTAAGATAAACATTTCCCAACAACACAGTTAAACTGCAAACATGCTTTCAGGATCGCACTCTCAGCATATTTGAACAGTGGGTTCCTGTTTGAAAATCTGTCCACAATTAATCTACAAGGAATCCTTTGAAAGAAATGAAAAATTTGATTCTAAAACTCACATCCTTCACCCTCCACTTTCCATTTGCCTGTTTCTGTTTGAAGAGTTACCTTTCTAGAATTTTACATGCCCCCTGTTGTTGTTACCCTGTGGCAGTCATCTTGTTTCGGTGGTACTTCCTGTGGGTGCTGCATTGATGGGCTGAATGGTCTGGCAGGAATGGACCTTTCTGCTCACCTGTTTTGGTGACTCTCAGCATTTCTGGAAGGATATCACAGGGAAGATGTTGCTGAGCCAATCCACCAACAATCATCACTAAATCATAGGAACCTTCAACAATTCAAACAACAACAAAGATGTTTGTTAGACTTTGCAGGCAAACTGTTACCCTGCCTCATATCACAAAGTAAGAGTTTTAACAAGACCAGTTTAAAGTCCAACAGGTTTATTTGGTAGCAAATGCCATTAGCTTTTGGAGCCCTGCTCCTTCGTCAGATGGAGTGGATATCTCGATATCGAGTAGATATCCAGTCCAACACCGGCATCTCCACATCATGACTCATGTCACAAGCTGAGAGGAAATCTTTAGAAAGTATTTCCAGTTCCTTTTAATCTCAATCAATCACATTGAAGATTCTGTGACTCTGAGAGTGGAGGAACTCCAAAGGTCTCTGAAATATTTGGACACCAGCTTCTCGAAGGACCCAAACATCAGAAAGGAGATCCCCAGAATAATGCGGCCTGTTCCCTGGGGTCTGTGGGTGCTAATTAGATGTGATAGATTCTGTTAGTTACCTGGTTCTATAGGCAGTGGTCTATCTGAAGTTAAAATCCAACTTGTCAATCTCTGATACAGGCCTTTGGATTCAGCGATCTTCAACATTCGGTCACTGCCATCTATTCCATGAAAGTTTTTAAATCCCAGTTCATGCAGCTATAGAAAAGAGACTTATGTTAGGTGTATTCCAACAAGCCTCTGATTGTCCATTCAAATTGTTTGCTGTGGATTTGATCAAGCTCCACATGAAGGGTTAACCGTATCACAGTGCCAGGATCTGCACTGCCCCACAATATGATCAGCAACTCAGCAATTCAACACTTGCACCAATTGCAACTAATTGAAAGCCGAATGATGAGAGAAACGAAGCGTCCGTCTCTCCCATCTTTCACGTGGTTGGATTCTCTCTTTCTGTCACTTGTTGACATGGATTCAAAACTCATGAACAGCAAATGGCCCAGTTTGTTTCCCATCCCCGTGAACTCCAAACGACACTGCAAGGTGTTAATTATCTAAATTAAGGGCAAGGATAAACCATAGAGGGAATTGATTATTTCAGCATTTATAAGGGACATCCCCCAAGGTGATCAGGTCCAGGCGGTGGACAGATGATGGGGACATTGAACCTGCCTATCTGCCCTTCTTCTGTGGTTCAGCCATGCCCAAGTGTCCCGAGAGAGGGAGCACTTGCTGCCCGCTGGGATGCTGAGGTCTTCCATGACCAGTGGGCACGCAAGGGCTGAATTTTATTTTTCGTTCAAGTTTGATATGTTTCTTTTAAAGCGTTGTTATTGTGTTATGACATTCACTTTCTCTGTGGCCCCTGTGCTAAGGTAACAGAACAAAGAACAAAGAACAATACAGCACAGGAACAGGCCCTTCGGCCCACCAAGCCCGTGCCGCTCCTTGGTCCAACTAGACCATTCTTTTGTATCCCTCCATTCCCACTCCGTTCATATGGCTATCTAGATAAGTCTTAAACGTTCCCAGTGTGTCCGCCTCCACCACCTTGCCTGGCAGCGCATTCCAGGCCCCCACCACCCTCTGTGTAAAATATGTCCTTCTGATATCTGTGATAAACCTCCCCCCCCTTCACCTTGAACCTATGACCCCTCGTGAACGTCACCACCGACCTGGGGAAAAGCTTCCCACCGTTCACCCTATCTATGCCTTTCATAATTTTATACACTGCTATTAAGTCTCCCATCATCCTCCGTCTTTCCAGGGAGAACAACCCCAATCTCTCCTCATAACTAAGCCCCTCCATACCAGGCAACATCCTGGCAAACCTCCTCTGTACTCTCTCCAAAGCCTCCATGTCCTTCTGGTAGTGTGACGACCAGAACTGGACGCAGTATTCCAAATGCGGCCGAACCAACATTCTATACATCTGCAACATCAGACCCCAACTTTTATACTCTATGCCCTGTCCTATAAAGGCAAGCATGCCATATGCCTTCTTCATCACCTTCTCCACCTGTGACATCACCTTCAAGGATCTGTGGACTTGCACACCCAGGTCCCTCTGCGTATCTACACCCTTTATGGTTCTGCCATTTATTGTATAGCTCCTCCCTACATTATTTCTACCAAAATGCATCACTTCACATTTATCAGGATTGAACTCCATCTGCCATTTCTTTGCCCAAATTTCCAGCCTATCTATATCCTTCTGTAGCTTCTGACAATGCTCCTCACTATCTGCAAGTCCTGCCAATTTTGTGTCGTCCGCAAACTTACTGATCACCCCAATTACACCTTCTTCCAGATCGTTTATATAACTCACAAACAGCAGAGGTCCCAATACAGAGCCCTGCGGAACGCCACTAGTCACAGGCCTCCAGCCGGAAAAAGACCCTTCCACTACCACCCTCTGTCTTCTGTGACCAAGCCAGTTCTCCACCCATCTAGCCACCTTCCCCTTTATCCCATGAGATCCAACCTTTTTTACCAGCCTACCATGAGGGACTTTGTCAAACGCTTTACTAAAGTCCATATAGGTGACATCCACGGCCCTTCCCTCGTCAACCATTCTGGTCACTTCTTCAAAAAACTCCACCAGGTTAGTGAGGCATGACCTCCCTCTCACAAAACCATGCTGACTATCGTGAATGAGTTTATTCCTTTCTAAATGCGCATACATCCTATCTCTAAGAATCTTCTCCAACAACTTCCCCACCACGGACGTCAAGCTCACCGGCCTATAATTACCCGGGTTATCCTTCCTACCCTTCTTAAATAACGGGACCACATTAGCTATCCTCCAATCCTCTGGGACCTCACCTGCGTCCAGTGACGAGACAAAGATTTGCGTCAGAGGCCCAGTGATTTCATCTCTCGTCTCCCTGAGCAGCCCTGAACAGACTATGGAAATTTCAACATTTAACTACAGGATGTTTCAATGCTTGTTGCATTTGTACACACCTCATAAGGAACACTCTTGAAGTGTTGTGATAGGTCACCAGATCAGTTCAGGACGAGATTAAGAAGAGGATGAATGATCTCATCCACAACCTCAGGGCAAATTAAGATTCAGCTCACTCCAACACACAATCACATCATGCACTCAGAGGGTCACACAGCTCGGTGGGTGCACAAAATATTAGCGGGGGAGATATCAGTATTAAAAGCCTAATCACCAGCATCCCAGTTCTCATGCTGTCCAAACTCTATCCTCACCCCTTACGGGAGAGTGCTCAGCACTCACAGCAGGCATGCATGCTTACCAACCTTTTCTTCTCATTATATCCCATCTGGTTTGTCTTCTTGCAGGTCAAGCTGTCCCACAACAGGGGGAAGTTCCCAGAGCGGAGGAGACCTCTCTAAATTTGAGGAGGATGCTGTCAAGTTGATAGGGGAGGACATTCCTGTGGGTGAGGTGAGATAGGCCTCTCCCAGTAACCAGTACAGATGTGCCCCCCATGAGTGGATCACATCCTGATATTCTCAGTGAATGACATGTAATGTTGTATTGAGCATGTTCATGAACTAATTCTACCTTCTTGCTCTTACAGGCAGCAGGTCCAGACAGACCAGCACAGCCACCGTAAGCCCCATCCCCCTCCCCCTCCCCCGCACCCGCCAACCTCCATCCCACCTCAGAGAGGATGCTGAGGATCAATTCAAAGGGTCCTGTCAGGGCATTCACCTGCACACTCCATCAGCAGAGAGTTACACACTGATGTTCCACACCTCACTGTTTCTCCTCCACCACGCCAACAATAGCAACACTGATCTTTAATAAGAAACAGAAGCTGGGATTTTCCAGGTCCACTGGCCCCAGGACCATCCAGTCCCACCAAAAGTCAGTTAACGTTTGGATGGGCCACCAAATCTCCCGCAATGACTCCCATTATGGTAAGGCTGGAAAATCCCAGCCACTGGCATTCTAAAAACTTCCAACTGTTGCACAGGGCAATGAATGGTGAGAGCAGTTTGCACTGCTTTATGCCAATATCTCCATGGTATTTCATTACAGTGTAATCTCTTACCCCATCAGCCACGAGCCCCGTTCCACAAGGCACATCAAGGACCAGCGCATTCTCTCGATCTCCCACATATACAGAGTCCA
The DNA here is from genome assembly GCF_964213995.1 of Mustelus asterias. NCBI lineage: Eukaryota > Metazoa > Chordata > Chondrichthyes > Carcharhiniformes > Triakidae > Mustelus > Mustelus asterias. The sequence goes on along the minus strand of NC_135825.1, from coordinate 44,952,229 downwards.
CAGTCCCCACACCGAACCTGGGAGCCTGATAATCCATCACACTCATGTGCTGTGAGTAGAAAGAGATTTCATTCATGCAGTCTAGGTAGTGAAGAGTTTCGATCTGTACAGTCTGTATCTTTGAGAACAGAGTGAGAGGGAGCTGATTCTGGAGTCGTCAGATAGTTGAAGATTGGTTTGAATTTCCCAAAATTCCTGAGATTGTTGGAATGTTCTAATAGATTGAAAAATAGCAAATGTAACTCCTTTATTCAAAAAGGGAGGGAGACAGAAAGCAGGAAGGAATAGGGCAGTTAGTCTTAACGTCTGTCACAGGGAAAATGTTGCAAGTCATTATGAAGGGCATTATAGCAGGGGACTTGGATAAGTTCAAAGAAATTGAACTTTTTGGTTCGGGCGATTGGGCGGGGATCCTGGATTCAGGATTCAATCCTGGACCGGGGAGCGGCGCGGGCTTGGAGGGCCGAAGGGCCTGTTCCTGTGCTGTATTGTTCTTTGTTCTTTGTTTGTTCTTTGAAATCAGGCAGAGTCAACATGGTTTTGTGAAAGGGGAATCAATCAACCAAATTATTGAAGTTCTTTGAAGGAATCACATGCTGCGGATAAAGGGGAACCGGTGGATACACTGAACTTAGATTTCCAGAAGGCATTTGATGAGGTGCCACATCAAAGGTTATTGTGGAAAGTAAAATCTCATGGTGCAGGGGGGTAATATATTGGCATAGGTTTAAGATTGGATGGCTAACAGGAAGCAGAGAGTAGGCATAAATGGGCCATTTTCTGGTTGTTGGCAAGATGTAACAAACAGTGTGCCATAGGGATCAGTGTTGGGCCCTCACCTTTGTGCAATTTATATAAATGACTTGGTTGAAGGGACTGAAGGTATGGTTGCTAAATTTGCTGATGACACAAAGATAGGTCAGACAGTAGGTTGTGAAGTGAACATAAAGAGACTACAAGGGCACATAGGTGCGTTAAGTGAGTGGTCAAAGATTTGGCAAATGAAGAATAATGTGGGAAAATGTGAAATTGTCCACTTTGGCAAGAAGAATAAAGAATAAGCTTATTATCTAAATGGTTTCAGCACTCTGAGATGCAGAGGGGTGTGCGTGAATCACAATAAATGAGTATGCAAGGGCAGCAAGTAATTAAGAAAGCTTATAGAATGTTTTTGTTTATTCAACAAATACAAAGTAGGGAGATTATGCTTCAGTTCTGTAGGGCAGTGGTGAGAGCACATCTGGAGTATTGTGTACAGAATTGGTCTCCTGACTTAAGGATAGATGGAAATGTATCAGCAGCTGTTCAGAAAATGTTTACCAGACCAATACCAGGAACGGACGGGTTGTCTGAGGGGGAAAGGTTTGACAGGTGAGGCTTGTAACCGCTGGAGTTTAGATCAGTAAGAGGCAACTTGATTGAAACATATAAGATCCTGAGGGGCATTGACAGGATGGATGTGGAGAGGATGTTCCCTCTTGTTGGAGAATCAAGAACTAAGGGTCACTGTTTAAAGATAATGGATGGCCCATTAAGGATGGAGATGAGAAGAAATGTTTGCTGCCAGAGGGTCCTGAATCTCTGGAGCTCCCACCCTTTAAGGCAGTAGAAGCAGAGTCTTTGAATATTTTTAATGTAGAGCCAGATAGGTTCTTGATTAACAAAGGGGTGAAAGGTTATCAGGGATGTTAGAGGAATTCGGAATACCCTGGGATTTGAAATACTAATAAAGACTATTAGAACCCCGGGAATAAAACACTAACAAAGACTATTAAAACAGAGTGGACTAATTTAGGATAAGAATCACAGACTGCCTTACGCATATATTTTACAGAGCTACTGTCTGCATAGAAACACACATAAGCACAGTTAGAGGATTTAAACATGTATTTTTGAAAGTGTATTATTGAACAGGGATATATCTTGGCTAATGGCACAAGGTCTAAGGCATCATGGGAAATAGGCTTGCAATGTGAACCACATTCCTTATAACAATACATTCACTCACGGTTGCTACTCGGATCTTAAATAACATCACTTACCTGACATTGACCAACAGCTGGGAATATAAAAGAAAGCTGCAGGGACTATCAATAAATAGTTAATTGTCAAAATGATTACATGTGTTTCCATTCTTTTAATATTGAGTTTCCTGAATTTAACTCAGATAGGACTAGCCCTTGAGGTCATTCAACATTCCCCTTGGGAATTGCATGTCAACACTTGCTGACACATGGCATACACATGTGCTATAATTTCCAGCCAGTCAGGGTGTTGGGTTTGCTCGCATGTCCCTATACATGCTGAGAGAGGAATACCTTTGTAACCCTTGCCCCTGTCATGGTCTGAATTGATTATGGCGGACCAACAGGCCCAGGATCCTGGACATCGGATACCAGGATTGTCTCATATGGATGACTGGAAAGAATTTCATAGTGGTGAATCTTGTGCAGACAGACTAAGCCATATGACGGGGTATACACCTGTCTATAACCTTTCAAACCCAGTTCCTAGTTTCCTCCTGAAACAAATGACACCAAAGCCAAAAGGAATGTATTGTATTGGCAATAAGGAAAGTCCTGGGAGTAACTTAGGACAAGTGAATAATACAACACTGTAAATCAGACCAGCCGACTATGCCTGAGTCCACCCAGTGATGATCAATCTTGTAATATCACTAATTGTGGCAACACTTATCCAACTCTCAACGGCACATATTGGATTTGTGCGGATAGGGCATATTCTTGGCTCCCTATTGGATGGAAGGGATCATGTTACCTTGGATATGGAGCCTTATACGTTTATCATTCTCCTCACCTTCCTCCTTTGATGAGATATCGATGTTCTATAGAACATTATCACAGTATGGTGCTCCCCTGGTATGGAATCAAAAGGTTGGCACAAGAAAGCAGTAATAGAATCTCAATTTTGGAACATGTTGCCAATGATGCAGACGTGCCTTTACTAAAGTTAATGATGAGATGGTTGCCATGCACACCGTGATACTTCAGCGTCAAATAGCATTGGACATTATCCTGGCAGCCAGCAGTGCTGGAACATGTGCCATAAATGGATCAGGGTGTTGTCAGTATATAACAGATAATTCAGAATCCATAACCAATCTTGCTGGTCATATTAAAGAAGAGGTGGAGAAACTCAAGCAGGGGTCTGTTTGTTGATGCAGTGGGTGAGCTCACGTGTGTTATAACAATAGATGCTGCTGGATGCCAAGCTCTCCCAGTCTAACACAACAAACAGTTGAATTAGGAGCAGCAGTAGGCCATTCGGCCCCTCGGGTCTGGTCTGTCAATCAATAAAATCATGGTTGATCTGATTGTAACCTCATTCCCACACACCTTGTAGGGGTTTTTACAGTGGCTATTTTCAAAAAAACTCCAACAGGCTCATCAAACCTGGGGCTGGATTATCCGGCTGTGGGCACTCCAAGGAAATTCTCCCCAAGGTCAACGGACCTTTAAATGGTCTGCTGAATTTTCTGTCCCACCCACTATGATTCCCGCGGTGAGCGGGACAGGAAATTTCCGGCTTTGATTTCCCATTTGTAAATCCATGCTGACTATACCCAGACAGATCATAAATGTCCAAATGTTATTTTATTACATCCTCTATAATAGATTCCAGCATTTGTCCAATTACTGATGTAAGGCTATCAGGTCCGTAATTCCCTGTTTTCTCTCTCACTCCCTTCTTAAATAGTGGGATGACATTTGCTACCTTCCAATCGGCAGGACAATTCCAGAATCTGTAGAATTTTGGAAGATTATCACCAATGCATCTCTATAGCTACCTCTTTCAAAACTCTACAGTGGCGACAAGAGCAGGTCAGAGGCTGGGAATTCTGCAGCAAGTAATTCATCTCCTGACTCCCTAAAGCCTGTCCACCATCTATAAGACACAAGTCTAACTTCTCAGAAGACTAAGGAAATTTGGTATGTCCACTCCGACTCTCACCAACTTTTACAGATGCATCATAGAAAGCATTCTTTCTGCTTGTATCACAGCTTGGTCTGTCTCCTGCTCTGCCCAAGACCACAAGGAACTACAGAGGGTCATGAACGAAGCCCAGTCCATCGCTCAAACCAGTCTCCCATCCATTGACTCTGTCTACACTTCCTGCAGCCTCGGAAAAGCAGCGAGCATAATTAAGGACCTCACGCCCCGGACATACTCTCTTCCATCTTCTTCTATTAAGAAAAAGATACAACAGTCTGAGGACACACGCCAAACCGACTCAAGAACGTCTTCTTCCCTACTGCCATCAGACTTTTGAATGGACCTACCTCGCATTAACTTGATCTTTCTCTACACCCTCGCTATGACTGTAACATTACATTCTGCACTCTCTCCTTTCCTTCTCTATGTACAGTATGCTTTTTCTGTATAGTGTGCAAGAAACAATACTTTTCACTGGATACCAATACATGTGACAATAATAAATCAGATCAAAAGGTATGTTTGGAATACTCTCCATTTTCCTGGAACTCCCTCTCTAACAGCACTGTGGGTATACCTAGACCACATGGACTGCAGCGGCTCAAGAAGGCAGCTCATCACCATCTTCTCAAGAGGCAACGAGGTTTGGGCACTAAATGCTGGTCAGCCAGTGACACCCACATCCCAGGAATGAAAAACAAATACGATATGATGGAGAAAGAATTCCTCCTGCTCTTGGTGACGACTCCACAGCGACAGCAAAAACATTTCTTCTACTTGTCATTTGATGTAAAATAATAAATACAGTAATAACGGATGTGTGGAGACACCAGGGAAACCCATGGTAACAAGGCCACAACAAGTGTGAGGAATGGTTCTTTCCCCAGAGGTCCCCAGTTCAGTAGATGGTAAAATGAGATGTGAATGTTTTACCTGTTCATAGTCCTGTGCCCAAGAGTCGTAAAATTTCACTCGTTCATCTGTTTCCAAATTGCTGTATGAAGTCTTTAGGTTCTTGATGGCAGCAGCCATATCAGTTCCAGAACATTCCACCTGTGGAACAAAGAGACAGTAAAATGAGGGTTAGAATCAAATATTTCATCAAAACTCCTTTCATTCCAAATGTGAGGAATTAAAATATGACGAGGGCGTCCAGCCTGTACAAAATGTGCACAGTTTGTTTCTGTGTTGTGTGAGAATACACTTGGAATCAGAACATTACCTTCAGATGTGACTATAATGATTTAACTTAACTGCACAAAGGCAATGCTGAGGCAGTACGGTTCTCACCTGCTGCTCACACACTCAGTGCAAACTCACCGTCCGCACATTCAGCATCTCACTGAAGAAATGAAGGCTCACACTCTAGGATGGCATTGTGACTGATCCTTTATTGAGATCTCACCGCACCGATGGTCCAATTATGCCCTCAGCAACTAAATCGAGTAATGAGTAACCACTTAGTTTGAAAACCAAACGGCAGTATGTACCCAGCAGGAAAATAAATCTCTGCTGTCAAAGACAACATTATTTATCAACCAAATGGGAATTTGAATCGTAGAATTGTCAATCTTCCAGGATTACCTCAGAGTCCAGAAAAATTAAAGAATAATCACCAGAAAATTTGTTGGCAACTTGAGAGGAAAAGCAAATAGCATTAAATGAAACATTTTTGTTCAGTATTGTTGGTTATCAGCATAGGATTATCGGAAATTGGACAAAATAGTTGCTTCTTAACGCGAGATCTAACAAAGGTTTGTTTCAACATCGTTTATTCTTTGGGGTGATTTGTGTCGGACGTTTCGCATTTCTGTTGTCTGTTCTCTGGCCCAATGCCCTCCAGGGTCAAGGGTGAGTGAAGGGACATTGAGGGCCACTGAGGGATGTCGAATACCAAATCTGAGACATGACCAGACTGGCCTCCACCAAGACCAGAGTGAGCTCCACCAAGACCAGAGTGAGTTTCACCAAGACCAGAGTGAACGCCACCAAGACCAGAGTGAACTCTGCTGGTAATACCAGGGTGGCTGAGCTCTGCCAGAAAGACCAGGGTGGGTGAGCTTCGCTGACAAGACCAGGGTGAAGGGATGCCATCCTAAAACTGCCCCTCATTTCCCAAATCTCTGGTTTCTAACAGTTAGCCAATCCTTTATGTTATTATGCTACCCCAAACACCATGGGCTCTTACCTTATTAAACAACCTGTTGTGCAGTACTTTATGAGTGCTTTTTGGAAATCCAAATTTATTACATCTACTGGTTCCCCTTTATCTCTCCTGCTCATAATATCTCAAAGAATGCTTAATAAATGTTTCAGGCATGATATCCCCTCATGAAGCCATGTTGACTCTATTTGATTATATTATGTATTTCTAAATGCCCTGCTATTATTTGCTTTATAATGGACACTAACATTTTCCCAATGACAGAGTTTAATATAACTGGCCTCTAGTTACCTGTTTTTTATGTCTCCCTTTTTGAATAAGAGTGTTATGTTGGCATTTTTCCAATCTTCTGGCACTTTTCCTGAATTTAAGAACCCAATTCTCCCAAAAAATTCAAAGTGTTGAATTTGTGGGTAAACTGGTGTAAATCATGATTGTGTTTCAGTGGGAGTTCAGACTTGAATCTCCCACATTTTGCACTCGTGAATATCATTAAAATCTTGGGGTGGCAAGGCATATTGGCGCCAGAGTCTGATAGTTCTGGAACTCTGTGCATGCACAGTGGCCCTGAACTGTCAGCCTGCAGTTTGCTGACCAGCCCGGGACTCCGCCAGTGCTGCCCCTCCAACCCCCCCACCATGGCCCGATCATGGTCCCCACAAGCATTCCCTGGCCATATCCGACACCCCCTTCCTATCCTGGAGCACCCCGATCTCCAGCCCCCACCCCCAGCAGTGATGATCCTCCCATCCAACCCCCGGCAGACTCCCACCCCCCCCCCCCCCCCCCCCCCACACCCGTCGACCCCCCCAGCAGACCAACCCCCCATGGGAGGCAGACCCCACCAGCAGACCACACCCCCATCCCGCCCTGATTGCTGGCCTCCCTTGAGCCCTGACTGATAGAATCTGCAGAGTGGCAGTGGGACCCCCACCTCCCATGGACCCCCAGGCTCCACCCATAGGCCCCATGCCTTTGCTGCCTAGGCCCTGTCCCCGAGGCCTTGCCCCCCTGGCACTGCCCATTGCCCAGTGCGCAATGCCAAGGTGCTCCCTGGACATTAGCACTTTGCCCCTTGGGCAGTGCCAGGGGGCACAGGCTGGCACTGCCAGGGTGTCCATGCCCAAGGGGCACCACCCCCCGCCACCCGGCCCCTTGGGCTGCCCTGATTGCCCCCCCCTTCACTCCGCCAGGTTCTCCTGCTAGTTCCCCGCAAGTGGGGGGCTCGTCTGAACCCCGCCAGAGTGAAGTACTCAGGCGGAGTGGGAGATGCTATCGGGCCCAGAGAATTCCATGCTGGGCCCAATAATGAGATTTAAAACACATGAAAAACAGATTTAAATGACTTACCTGATCTTCCCACTGGTTTCCAGCGTGGTCTCGACTGCGCCTACTCTCCGGCTGTGGGAGACGCGCATGTGTCGGGAACGTATGCGCGAATCCCGTGAAATGGCCGACACGCGATTCTCCCATCCCGACGCACCAAAAAAACGTGTTTGTCAGGATGGGAGAATCAGGCCCTAAGTATTTTTGGAAGATTACTGCCAGTGTGTCCACTATCTCTGTCGCTGCTTCCTTTAATATCCTGGGCTGCAGCCCATCAGGCCCAGTGACCTATCAGCCTTTAGTCCGATTAGTTTCCCTGGCATTTTTAGTATTATTTCCTTCCCCTTCCTGCCTCCTGATTATTTAGTATTTTTGGAATGCTATCAGTGTCTCTCACCGTGAAGACTGACGCAAAGTATTTCCTGTCCTCCATTATTATTTCTCCAGTCCCATTCTCTAAAGAGCCGATGTTCACTTTGGCCTCTCTCTTCCTTTTTATATATTTAAAGAAGCTTACTGTTTGTTTTTATATCACTTGCTAGTTTCCCCTCAGCTTATCTTCTCCCTCTTTATTGATTTTTGTTGTCTTTTGTTGGTTTTTAAAACTTTCGCAATCCTCTGTGTTACCATTAATCTTTGCCACAGTTGGGCACGATCTTACCCACTGTTCATGCCACACTGCCACTGCAAGCGGGAACGGAGAATTTGGCGCTCAGCCAAGTCTCCGTTCACTGCACCAGGACCAAAGAACCCCGCTGGCGTGAATGGCTGGAAAATTCCACCCCATGCTTTTTCTTTCAGTTCTTTCTGTCCTTAACTTCCTTGTTTAACCATGCTTGATTTATCTCCTTCCTGGGATGCTTCTTCCTGATGTGGAGATGCCGGCGTTGGACTGGGGTAAACACAGTTAGAAGTCTAACAACACCAGGTTAAAGTCCAACAGGTTTATTTGGTAGCAAAAGCCACTAGCTTTTTCGGCCAAAAGCTGGTGGCTTTTGCTACCAAATTAATCTGTTGGACTTTAACCTGGTGTTTTTAGACTTCTTACTATGCTTCTTCCTCACAGGGATATATCTGTGTTGTGAGTTGATGCGCGATATAAGTCACGAGGCTAGAGGTACTCGGGGAAATAAAGGCTTTCATTGACTACAACAATAGAGCTACCATATATAATACACGATCCCAGACTAAAGGGTCCCAGACAGAGCAGTGACCTTTATAGCTCTCCCAGGAGGCGGAGCCCGACTGGGATGTACCATAAGAACTATATTACAGGTAGAACAGCCCAACCCTAACCCCAACAGTAACATGTAGAACAGCCCAACCCTAACCCCAACAGTAACATATATACAGACTCATAGTACTGGCCAGACCCTGGCTCAGTACTACCTGGTGGGAACCAACAATGGTTCACCACATTCACCCCTCCTTTGAAAACAAAGGCCGGCGGGGTACAAAAACACAGAACAATTGTTCATCAGTCTATAAGTTCAGGCGGTCTGGGGGAGCACACCGTCGTTGTGACCTCCTCAACACCGGCGATGACACCGGTGTAGGCACTCACGGTGGCGTTTTCCCCAAGGTGGTGTCCAACGGCTCCTCCAATGTCTCATGGGCCAGTAGACCCCAAGGTGGTGACAATCCGCTGAACTCGGGCACACCTTGAAGTGGCGACCATCTCCTGGACTCAGGCAAGCTGTACACAGGAGTAAAAGGGTTAAGTGATGGTCCCGATGCTGCCCGCGCCGTGTCAGGAGGGGAAACAATAGTTGGGGGGTCTCTAACAGGAGGTATGGGAGCGACAGGGGTTTCCAAGCCCCCTGCTGGCGCCAGGTCTCGAATCGAGACCGTGTCCTCTCGCCCGTCAGGGTATGCCACATAGGCATACTGAGGGTTGGCGTGGAGGAGATGGACCTGTTCAACCAAAGGTCGGACTTGCGGGTCCTAACATGTCGCCGCAGGAGGACAGGTCCTGAGTACGTCAACCAAGACGGTAATGAGGTCCCAGAGGAAGACTTCCGAGGGAATGAAAACAGTCTCTCATGGGGAGTAGCATTGGTTGCCGTACACAGGAGTGAGCGTATGGAGTGGAGCGCATCAGGGAGCACCTCTTGCCAACGGGAGACTGGAAGGCCTTTTGACTTCAACGCCAGTAAGACAGCCTTCCAGACTGTAGCATTCTCACGTTCAACCTGTCCGTTACCCCTAGGGTTGTAGCTCGTGGTTCTACTAGAGGCAATCCCGTATGAGAGCAGGTATTGCCTCAAGTCATCGCTCATGAACGACGAGCCCCTATCGCTATGAATGTAGCTGGGGTACCCGAACAGGGTGAAAAGATCACGAAATGCCTTGATAACCGTGGCAGTGGTCATATCAGAACAGGGAATGACAAAAGGGAATCATGAGTACTCATCAACCACATTGAGGAAGTACACGTTCCGATCTGTCGAGGGAAGGGGGCCCTTAAAGTCCACACTCAGTCTTTCGAAGGGACGAGTGGCCTTAACGAGGTGTGCCCTGTCAGGTCGGTAGAAGTGCGGTTTGCATTCCGCGCATACCCGGCAGCTTCTGGTTATGGACCTGACATCCTCCACCGAGTAGGGTAGATTCCGGGCCTTTATGAAGTGGAAGAGCCGAGTGACCCCCGGATGGCAGAGGTCATTGTGGAGAGGCTGCAATCGATTCTCCTGCATACAAGCGCATGTTCCACGCGACAGGGCATCCGAGGGCTCGTTGAGCTTCCCTGGACGGTACATGATATCATAATTGTAGGTGGAGAGTTCGATTCTCCCCCTCAAGATTTTATCATTCTTGATCTTACCCCGTAACGTGTTGTTGAACATGAACGCCACGGACCGCTGGTCCGTGAGTAGAGTGAACCGTTTTCCCGCCAAGTACTGGCGCCAATGCCGAACGGCCTCCACAGTGGCCTGGGCCTCCTTTTCCACCACGGAATGTCGAATTTCAGGGCCTTGGAGGGTGCGAGAGAAAAAGGCGACGGGCCTGCCCGCCTGGTTAAGTGTGGCGGCCAGGGCGAAATCAGATGCATCACTCTCCACCTGGAAGGGGATGGACTCATCGATAGCGTGCATCGTGGCTTTCACGATGTCGGCTTTTATTCTTGCAAAGGCTAAGCGAGCCTCTGTTGCTAGGGGAAAAGAGGTAGACTTGATGAGCGGACGGGCTTTGTCCGCGTAATTGGGAACCCACTGTGCATAGTATGAGAAGAAGCCTAAACATTTTCTCAGTGCTTTGACGCTAGTGGGCAGGGGAAGTTCGAGAAGAGGACGCATACGGTCTGGATCAGGGCCAAGGACCCCGTTTTCCACCACGTATCCGAGGATAGCTAGGCGGCGCGTGCGAAATACACACTTCTCCCTGTTGTAGGTCAGATTCAGGCGAGATGCAGTGCGTAAGAATCTAAGAAGGTTGGCATCGTGGTCCTGCTGGTCATGGCCGCAGATTATCCAGGTACGGGAAGGTAGCCCGCAGCCCGTTCTGGTCCACCATTCGGTCCATAGCACGCTGGAAGACCGAGACCCCATTCGTGACACCAAAAGGAACCCTTAAAATATGGTACAGGCGACCATCCGCCTCAAAGGCCGTGTATTGTCGGTCCTCTGGACAAATGGGGAGCTGGTGATAAGCAGATTTTCAGTCGATGGTGGAGAACACCCGGTACTGCGCAATCTGGTTGACCATGTCAGATATGCGCGGGAGGGGATACGCATCCAGCTGCGTGTATCTGTTAATGGTCTGACTATAGTCTATGACCATCCGGGGTTTGTTCCCATTCTTAACCACCACGACTTGCGCTCTCCAAGGACTAGCGCTAGGTTGGATGATCCCTTCCTTGAGGAGCCGCTGAACTTCAGATCGAATGAAGATCCGATCCTCAGCGCTGTAATGCCTGCTCTTTGTTGCGATGGGCTTGCAGCCTGGCACGAGATTCTGGAATAGGGAGGGTGTGGTAATCTTAAGCGTTGAGAGACTACATGTGGAGCGCGTTGGGCAATTTAGAGGCTGCGGGTCTCCCACTGAAAGCGGAGGGAGTGGCCCATCGTACTGCAGGGTTACACTCTTCAGGTGGACCATAAAATCTAGTCCTAGGAGTATTGGCGCGCAAAGGTGCGGTAACACAAGGAGCCTGAAGTTCTCGTAAACCGTGCCCTGCACCGTCAGATTGACCACACAGCTCCCTAGCACGGTGACAGACCGGGACCTTGATGCCATCGAAATTGTCTGCTTGACAGTCCGAATCTGGAGACCACACCGCTTCACGGTGTCCGGGTGAATGAAGCTCTCCGTGCTCCCGCTGTCAAACAAACAGTAAATCGGGCGTCTGTTTACCTGTATGTCCATCATGGACTTGTCGAGTCTGTGAGGCTTGGCCTGGTCCAGGATGATCGATGCCACCGTTGGTTCGTGGGTGCAACTGCAGGCAGCTGAGATGGTTGATGACGACCCCTGCTGGTCATTCGCGGTCGGTGCCGACCAAAATGGCTGCCCCCATAGGTCGCACATGGACGATGGCGCCAAAACCTGCGGCCCCTGCAGGTTGCACGTGTCTTGCGACTCCGTCGTTCGGAATGGCGACGTCCTGGAATCGCACGTGGTAGAAGACCTTGAAGACGCAGAAGACAAGGAGGCCGGCTCCGGGGAGTCACACGCCGCACTGCTGTTCTTGGATGGAGGTTTGGACCGGCATACCTTGGAATAGTGCCCCTTCTTGCCGCAGGCGGAGCACAACACCGCTTTAGCTGGACATCGCTGCCGAGGGTGTTTCACCCCCCCACAGAAGTAACACCGCGGGCCACCTGGAGCTGCTGCCGTCGTCAGGTCCGAGGCTGGGAACGCAATCGCGCAGTTTTTCGGTCCCGCTGAATGAAGCGGAGTCTGCGACTGCCCCTGCCACGCTGTCTCCACGCGGTCGTCGGGGTACATCACCAGACTTTTGGAGGCCGTTTCTAGAGCGTCAGCTAACTCTATGGTTTTAGTGAGATCGAGGTTACCTTGCTCCAACAGCCGAAGGCGGATGTACGACGAGCCGATTCCCGCCACGAACGCATCTCGAGCTAGGTCGTTCATGTACTGGTCTGCCGACACTGACTTGCAGTTGCAGGCTCTTGCTCGCTGCTGAAGCTCGCACGCGTACTGTTCCGTCGTTTCGCCGGGCTGCCGCCGCCGTCGAGTGGCTAGAAGGTATCGAGCATGGATCTCATTTGGCGGTTTGTTGTATCGCTTCTTGAGAAGCTCGAGGGCCCCTTTGTAGTCGGTGGCCCCACGGATCGCTAAGTATACAGCGTCGCTTGCCCTCGCGTGGAGGACCCGGAGTCTGTCGGCGTCGTCAGTGACCGCTGTGGAGGCGTCGAGGTAATCTTGGAAACACTTCAACCAGTGGTCGAAAGTGTTCGATGCTCCCACCGCACGTGGGTCCAACGTAAGCCGTTCGGGTTTAAGCATTTGCTCCATGTTTTCTTTTGTCGTTTTTTTTTTCAAAAAAAAGAATTTACTTGTTGGCAATAAAATTGATGCGCGATAAATGACACGGGAGGCTGGATGTACCCGGGAAATAAAGGCTTTTATTGCCAACAATAACAGACCTACTATATACAATATACAATCCCAGACTAAAGGGTCACCAGGCAGAGCAATGACCTTTATACCTCTCCCAGGAGGCGGAGCCGACTGGGGTGTACCATAGGACTATATTAACAGGTAGAACAGCCCAACCCTAACCCCAACAGTAACATATCTACAGACTCATAGTACTGGCCAGACCATGGCTCAGCACTACCTAGTGGGAACCAACAATGGTTCACCACAGACACCTCGGAGGGAGGCACTGAGGAATCCTCCGAGGGCAGCACCACTGAAGCGGCACCGGCATTTACCACACAACCCACCAACACAGAGACGATCACCACGGTGGGGACCTTTAATGTTGAGGCTTCTGGGTCACGATCTGGTGAGCACATCACAGACACTGATGCACATCGGGTGGAGGCGGGAACATCCGAGGACTCGGGCACACGGAGGGTCTGCCGGAGGCCAGGATTCAGCTGTCCCCCAAGCCAGCTGCTGGGCCTCTGGGTTTGTTCCTCCCAAGGCTGGTGGAGATCATAGAAATCATAGAAACCCTACAGTGCAGAAGGAGGCCATTCGGCCCATCGAGTCTGCACCGACCACAATCCCACCCAGGCCCTACCCCCACATATTTACCCGCTAATCCCTCTAACCTACGCATCCCAGGACTCTAAGGGGCAATTTTTTTAACCTGGCCAATCAACCTAACCCCCACATCCTTGGACTGTGGGAGGAAACCGGAGCACCCGGAGGAAACCCGCACAGACACGAGGAGAATGTGCAAACTCCACACAGACAGTGACCCGAGCCGGGAATCGAACCCGGGACCCTGGAGCTGTGAAGCAGCAGTGCTAACCACTGTGCTACCGTGCCGCCCTTATGAGATGCATCAGGAAACCCGGGGAGTTGTGGAAGGGCTGTCAGCGACCACGCTGTGACTGCAAGGCTGTTTAGGGGAGTCAGACAGAGCGCTGTTGCAGGAGGTGGCGCCGACACAGCGTGAGACCCAGGCCAACACTGCAAGGGTGGCGACCACAGTGGAAAGTCTGGTCCAGGCCATCCTGGAGACACTACAGGCCACGGACATGGCATCCAGGAGGCACAGCGTTCGATGGCCATGGGTGTCGGGGGCATGAGGGAGACTCTGCTGGCCATGGCTGGGACTCTCGACAACTTAGCCCAGGCTCAGAGGGCTACTGCTGAGGGGCTCCAGAGCCTGGCTCGCTCACAGAATGCTGTAGCGGAGGAGCTCCAGAGCTTGGCCCAGTCTCAGAGGGCCAGGGCTGAGGGATCACACATCAAGGCCTCCAAGACTGGCAGAGCCAGGTGGTGCCGGAGCTTCTGGAGCTCAGTCCAGCTACCCTGGCGTCCCATGGAGTGTCCCCAGGGCCTCTGGGCACCCCAACGGAGGGGGAAGGGCTTGAGCCCATGCTGCCTTCCAACCTGGAGATCTCGGACGCCCAGAGACGTTCCGATTCCCCCTTTCTCACACCGGGGCATCTCAGGGCCAGCGAGATATCCAGAGTGGCACCAAAACAGTGCCATTCGCAAGTCAGCCGGGACCCTCCAGGTCCTGGCCACCCAGGGGGCTTCCACCAAGGGCATCACAGAAAGCGGGGCGTGCATCACAGCTGGACACTCCACCTCCGATGTGCATCCTGGGGTAGCACCTAGAAGAAGCAGTAGACTGCACAAAGTTAGAAAGTTGTAGTTCACTAGAGGGCACGGGTGAAGGTCAGCATTAGTCAGGGTTTGGTAATCATTGATGTTAAGAGCAGAATAAACTGTTAATTGCACATCATACTGTGACTAATGTGGCTTTGATTCTCTTCCCCCCCGCAACAGCTCAGTGTTCCCGACTCCCAAACATAGAGGTACTGTGTGTTGAGCCTTGCAGACTCAGCCACATGTTTCAGAGTGCCCGCCCTACCTTCCCCAGCACCCACCAGGCCCTTGGTGCAAGTGCCCTCCCCCCTGCCGCCCCCCGCACCCCCCCCCCCCCTCCCCACCCGCCTCTTTGGGCCAAATAACTTGTATCCCCAACCTTGACAGCTCCGTGGGCCAGGGTGGCAGTGTGCATTCGGATACAGGTAGGAGTCAGACTTGAGTGACACCAGGGGCAGGATCCCAGTGAGCACAACAGCGAGTCGTCATCATCCTCCAGCCTTCAAACAAGACTCACAACCGTTGCCAGCCCAGGCACATTAACAGGTTTGGATGTTTCTGGGGGATAGGGTGGTGGGATGACAGAGGCTGGGGAAGGGTGATGTGGTGGTTTGAGGGCTCCTGGGGTGTGGTGGGTGTGTGTTGGTTGCAGCCCCCTCACTGCACAGCACCAGCTCGGTGAAGCGGCTGCAATCAAAGCATCCCTAACTGCCCTTCCCTGCCGGACACCTGCCATCGCCGCCCGCTGTCTGTCCTCCGGCTCTTCATGTGGCGGGACGCCCACCTCACCGCTCCCCCTCCTCCTCCCCCCCCTCCTCCTCCTCCTCCCCCCTCCTCTCCCTCCTCCCCCTCCTCCCCCTCCTCTCCCTCCTCCCCCTCCTCTCCCTCCTCCTCCTCCTCCCCCTCCTCCTCCTCCTCCCCCCTCCTCCTCCCCCTCCTCCCCCTCCTCTCCCTCCTCCCCCTCCTCCCCCTCCTCTCCCTCCTCCCCCTCCTCTCCCTCCTCCCCCCTCCTCCTCCTCCTCCCCCCCTCCTCCTCCCCCTCCTCCCCCTCCTCTCCCTCCTCCTCCCCCTCCTCTCCCTCCTCCCCCTCCTCCCCCTCCTCCCTCCCCCTCCCCCCCTCCTCCTCCTCCTCCTGCTCCAGCTGGTCTCCCCGCTGCTGGGTGATGTGGTGAAGAGCGCAGCAAACGATGATAATGCGTGAAGCACGCACAGGGTCAGACTGGAGGCCTCCCCAGAGCGGTCCAAGCAGCGGAACCGCATCTTCAGCAGGCCGAGGCACCGCTCTATGACGGACCGGGTGGCTGCATGGGCCTCTTTGTAGTGAGTCTCCGCCTCGGTCTCAGACCTCCGCACAGGCACCATCAGCCATGACCGTAGGGGGTAACCCTTGTCACCCAGTAGCCATCCAGGGAGCCTGGGCTGGTCTTCAAAGAGCCCAGGGACGTCCAATAGATGGATCACAAAGCTGTCATGGACACTCCCTGGGTGACATGCATCGACCTGCATGATCTTCAGCTGATGGCCGCAGACAATTTGGACATTCAGGGAGTGGAAGCCCTCCCTGTTCACAAATTGCTGCGGCCCTGCATGGGGGTCCCGCAAGGCGATGTGTGTCCCATCCACTGCTCCCTGCACATTGGGAATCCCAGTGATGACGGCACATCTCCTCGAAGGAATTGCGGGGCCTGTACCTCCTTGGCCTCGGCACCCTCCGCCTTCCGTGCACCCTCTCAGGAGCCGGCTCACCCACCTCCTGGCCCTCAGCGGCAGCCCCCTGCCCTCCTTCCTGAGGGTCTGGTGGTGGCTGCTCTTGCGGTGGTCTCTCCACGCCCACCACCTCCTGAGCCGCCGCCTCCTCCTCCTCCGCCCCTGCTGCCACCAACATGGCAGCTCCAGATCGAGCAAACCGAGATCCATCGGCACAGTGGGGTTTGGAAAGAGCTCAGAATGACGGATTATTCTCATTGGCTGCATAGACCCAGCACCACCCCAATCCCTCACTTGGGCCAGAACCCCCACTTGTGGGAGCTGGAAACCCCACACAATCCATGGTGCCGTGTGTGGTTGTGTGAGATTCTCATCGTGACAAATGCTGGCACAGATTATGCCGGTCGGTGTGCGGACCTGGGCAATGCGCACCCTTGAGCCATTGCTATGTGTGTAACTGCAGCATCCGTTACAGGCGTGTGTTGCTGGTCTGTGTCACAGGGCAGGGACAGACTGCAAATCAGCACCAGACGTGTTCCCAGTGACAGCAGATTCCATGCAGTCCGTGTCTGAACCTCAGCACCCCGGCCTGGAGCAGCAGCTGCTTCATCTGGTTAGGCCTCAGTCAGCACATGGTGCACTCCTCCCCCACCCCGGAACACCAGCACCCAGTCAAGTCTCTGACCACACCCTGCGGCAAGACAACGCCACTGCACAGTGCTGTGGAGGGGGAGCGGGAGCCCTCGAGGCTGCTTCCCACACTGAGCTACAGTGCTGCCCTGGAGGGGAGGGGAAGGGGGAGTGGGAGAGTGGCGGAGATTGCCGTCTGGATTCTGATAATGACATGTAAAGGTTTGTAAACTCAAGCCAACCAGCGGCCCGCCGGTTTTCAGCGGGTTCCCAACGGCGCCATGTTTCTCCGGCTGGGAGATGCGCGCGGGTCGTAAAAACTGTCGGAGAACCCGCGAAATGTCCGACAGGCGCATCTCCCAGCCCGACCCACCAGCGGTGGGAGAATCGCGGCCCAGTTTTGTCTGAATTTCATTTATTTGTGTTGTATTTGCACTCAGAGCTTCCTGAGCTGCAGCATGCTTCATCATCACGCTCAGTTCCAACAGGCCACAACCAGCAACAGGCCTCGTCTGGAATCTCTCCTTCCAGCCAGCAACCCACACCTTGACTTGCTTGACGGGATTGAAGGGGAATGTTAGGTGACAAGTTTTTATTTGCTTGTTGTAATTGTTAAATGTATAATATTTTAAACTGAGTTTAACAGTGAGCCCCTATATTAGGGGGCACAGGTTTAAGGTGCGAGGGGCAAGGTTTAAAGGAGATGTTTTTTTTACAGAGGGTGGTGGGTGCCTGGAACTCGCTGCCGGGGAGGAAGTGGAAGCAGATACGACAGTGAGTTTTAAGGGGCGTCTGGACAAATACATGAATAGGATAGGAATAGAGGGATATGGTCCCCGGAAGGGTAGAGGGTTTTAGTTCAGTCGGGCAGCATGGTCAGTGAAGGCTTGGAGGGCCGAATGGCCTGTTCCTGTGCTGTAATTTTCTGTGTTTTTATTCTTTGTTCTTTGTTCCTTACCATTGTTTGTGTCCAGTTTTTGCTGCAAGTCCAATCTAAGCACATGGTCAGTTCAACCGTCCAGTCAAACTTCTTAGCGGGTCTGTTTTTCCCTTGGATAAGGGGGCTGGTGGTGCATCGGTTCTGTGATCTTATGTACTGAACCCAGCAGAACCTGGAACTGGCCTGTCGGGGCTGGGGACAGGGCCAAAGTCACCCAAGTGCCGGCAGCTTGGATTGGAGGTTCAAAATGCATACGCGCGCATCAAGTTCAAAAACGGAAGCTTTCCAGCCAGGAACCCCCCCCCCCCCCCACCCACCCACCCTGTCCTCCACAGACATCACTGACCCTCTCCCACAGTCTCAACCCACTCCCCCACCATGGACCACACTCCCCAGTACGGCTGTCCCTCTCATCCCCTCTCATCCCCTCTCCCCCCGGTCACAGTGTCCCTCACCCGCCTCTCTCCCCCCGATCGCAGTGTCCCGCACCCCCTCTCTCCCCTTCCCCCCCGATCACAGTGTCCCTCACCCGCCTCTCTCCCCCCGATCGCAGTGTCCCGCACCCCCTCTCTCCCCTTCCCCCTCGATCACAGTGTCCCTCGCCCCCTTCCCCCTCTCCCCAATCGCACTGTCCCTCACCCCCTCTCTTCCCCTTCCCCCCGATCACAGTGTCCCTCACCCGCCTCTCTCCCCCCGATCGCAGTGTCCCTCACCCCCTCTCTTCCCCTTCCCCCTTGATCACAGTGTCCCTCACCCCCTTCCCCCTCTCCCCAATCACAGTGTCCCTCACCCCCTCTCTTCCCCTTCCCCCCGATCGCAGTGTCCCTCACCCCCTCTCTCCCCCTCCCCCAATCGCAGTGTCCCTCACCCCCTCTCTCCCCCTCCCCCAATCGCAGTGTCCCTCACCCCCTCTCTCCCCCTCCCCCCGATCGCAGTGTCCCTCACCCCCTCTCTTCCCCTTCCCCCCGATCGCAGTGTCCCTCACCCCCTCTCTCCCCCTCCCCCAATCGCAGTGTCCCTCACCCCCTCTCTCCCCCTCCCCCAATCGCAGTGTCCCTCACCCCCTCTCTCCCCCTCCCCCCGATCGCAGTGTCCCTCACCCCCTCTCTCCCCCTCCCCCCAATCGCAGTGTCCCTCACCCCCTCTCTTCCCCTTCCCCCCGATCGCAGTGTCCCTCACCCCCTCTCTCCCCCTCCCCCAATCGCAGTGTCCCTCACCCCCTCTCTCCCCCTCCCCCAATCGCAGTGTCCCTCACCCCCTCTCTCCCCCTCCCCCAATCGCAGTGTCCCTCACCCCCTCTCTCCCCCTCCCCCCGATCGCAGTGTCCCTCACCCCCTCTCTCCCCCTCCCCCCAATCGCAGTGTCCCTCACCCCCTCTCTTCCCCTTCCCCCCGATCGCAGTGTCCCTCACCCCCTCTCCCCCCCTCTCCCCACCCACCCCAATCGCGGTGTCACTCACCCCCTCTCTCTCCCCTCCCCCAATCGCAGTGTCCCTCACCCCCTCTCTCCCCCTCCCCCACGATCGCAGTGTCCCTCACCCCCTCTCTCCTCCTCCCCCCGATGGTGGTGTCCCTCCCCCCCTCTCTCTCCCTCCCCCCGATCGCGGTGTCCCTCCCCCCCTCTCTCTCCCTCCCCCCGATCGCAGTGTCCCTCACCCCCTCTCTCCCCCTCCCCCCGATCGCAGTGTCCCTCATTCCCTCTCTCCCCCTCTTTCCCCCCTCACCCCCGATTGCACTGTCCCTCACCCCCTCTCTCCCCCTCTCTCCCCCCAATCGCAGTGTCCCTCACCCCCTCTCTCCCCCTCCCCCAATCGCACTGTCCCTCACCCCCTCTCTCCCCCTCCCCCAATCGCACTGTCCCTCACCCCCTCCCCCCCCTACTCCCCGATCGCGGTGTCCCTCACCCCCTCTCTCCCCCTCCCCCCAATCGCAGACTCCCTCACCCCCTCTCTCTCCCCTCCCCCAATTGCAGTGTCCCTCACCCCCTCTCTCCCCCTCCTCCCGATCGTAGTGTCCCTCACCCCCTCTCTCCCCCTCCCCCCGATCGCAGTGTCCCTCACCCCCTCTCTCCCCCTCCCCCCGATCGTAGTGTCCCTCACCCCCTCTCTCCCCCTCCCCCCGATCGTAGTGTCCCTCACCCCCTCTCTCCCCCTCCCCCCGATCGCAGTGTCCCTCACCCCCTCTCCCCCCTACCCCAATCGCAGTGTCCCTCACCCCCTCTCTCTCCCTCCCCCCGATCGCAGTGTCCCTCACCCCCTCTCTCCCCCCTCCCCCGATGGCAGTGTCCCTCACCCCCTCTCTCCCCCCTCCCCGATGGCAGTGTCCCTCACCCCCTCTCTCCCCCTCCCCTCGATGGCAGTCTGTAACTTCCCTCCCCCCTCCGGCTGGGGTTTTCCAGCCTCACGTGAGCAGTGCTGGATTCCATCCGCAGCAACACAGGGCACTGGTTTGCAGAGCTGGTTGCAATGAGGGCCTGCCTTGCTGCCCCAACATGCCGGACACTTGCTGCTCCTGCCCAGCACAGCCTGGCTCTTCCTCCTCCTCCACCACACCATCCTGGGCCGCACCCCACACTGCTCCACCTAACACACTGCCCCCCCCCCCCACCCCCCAACACTGCCCCCCCGGCACTGCCCCCCCCCACCCCCCGGCAGACACAGGTGGCCACTTCCATCGGGTTCTCTGATTTGAATAGAACTTGTTTTTCTTATGATTTTGTAAGGCCAGCCTCAAACAACTGACATCAATTATTCGAGCTGATTAACTTGCATCACACGTCCCCAGTCCACCAAACTCTCAACTCACTTCACAAAAGGGATATTCAGGCTGTTGCAATTTGGGCATCTTTCCAGGTGCCATTAGGCAATGTGAACACTAAAGTCCACTTTCAAATTCCGTCAGCCCCAGTGCCTCGAAACTCAGTTCTGTGGTGTGTGTGCAGCAGTTAGAACACAACAGTAGAGGCGTGACATTGTTGGAGGAACAGATCGGCCAATATGCAGCAGGGACACGTGTCCCCCTCCCTCCCTGGCACAGGTTAAACGGCTGGATTCTCTGAGTCACTGGGGAGACTGGAGGAGGCACCAACGAACTCGGCTAAAGTGGGATGTGAGTCTACCATTCTCTTGTAAAGAGGTTACTCCTGAATTCTCTTTCAGATTAGTGATAATTATATTTGTGGCCCTTCATTCTGGCCTCAACCACAAATGAAAACATCCTGTGGAGGATTTTGTGTTCCTGTCCGCAGCAGGCGTGAACGGTGATGGGAGTGCAAAATATTGCGAGAGGCTCAAAAGATGATTTACACCGGCAGGAATTCCCGTTGGGACTGTCCCCGCCCCTTGCCACTGATGTAATGGGAATCCCAATCAATGTGGGGAAGCCCCCTACAATAAATGTACATCTCATTATGAGAGCTCCCGAATGGTAATCCCCCCTCTGTTATATAATCCATTCACATGAGTGTGAGGGCTTGTCAATGTGCATCACGACAGGGCTCCGATGGCTTGTACCGAGTGAGCAGAACCTGCCAAAGGAGTTCAGAATTGTGCATTGCTCAGAGGAAATAGGGTTGTGCCTTAGCACTACCCCCTGGCATTAGCCCCTGGCACTGCCCCCTGCCAGGCAGCGCTGGGGGTTGTTCTGTGGAGCAGGAGAGGTGTTCTGTGGGGGGATCATTGTGTGGGGGGATATCCCATGGGGGGTGAGGTGGGAATTGTTGTGTGGGGGGGGTGTTCTGTTGGGGGGGGGGAATTGTTGGGAGGGGGATGTCCCGTGACGGCGGGGGGGTGGGGGGGGGGGGGGTGGATGTTCTGTGGGTGAATGTTTGGGGGCAGGGTGGGGGTTCTGTTTTTAATTTTTCATATTGGGGTGCCCTTTGGAAAGGACGCTGTGATGTTTTAAAAGCCGAGTTGCTGGCAGGGTTCGGTCAGAGACAGAGGTACATTGTGGGGCCTGGCCCCTACACGTTTTCTCGACTATCTGATACGATGGGGATGTTCAGTGTGGAGGCGGGGGGGGCGGTGGTGGCGAATTGTGTGGGGGGGGGTGGGGAATTGTTGGGGGGGGAACTGACAGCTTCCATTCGGCTTTTTCCACTTGCTGAAGGGCCCCCGCAGTAACCCAGTCATTAACTGGAGTTGGAGAACAACAAAGTTTAGTCAACACAGTCAGAGATGCTGAGCGAGCAGATACAAGATAATGGAAATGGAAGAAGATACCCAGACAGAAAGAAAAATGCCAGATAGGCTCATTGAAAACACACAGGGACAAAGAAGTAAGAAATTGTTCCTTGATAATGATGATTTTTGATAATCACATACTGATGTGAAGGAAAAACTTTTTTTTTACATCAAACTTACTCTGGCAGTCTTAGTTATACAGTCGCTAACTAGACCAACATTTATTGGCCATCCCACATTGCCTGGAGAAGGTGCTGGTGAACTGCCTTCTTGAACCGCTACGGTCCCTGAGGTGTAGGTATACCCACAGTGCTGTTAGGGTGGGAATTCCAGGATTTTGACCCAGCCCTGTGGCAGGAGATATATTTCCAATTCAGGATGGTGAGTGGCTTGGAGGGGAAGTGGCAGGTGGTGGTGTTCCCAGGTATCTGCTGCCCTTGTCCTTCTAGGTGAGAGTCCCCACAGGTTTGGAAGGTGCTGCCTAAGGAACCTTAGTGAGTTGCTGCAGTGCATCTTGTAAATGGTACACACGGTTGCCATTGTGCATCTGTGGTAGGGGATCGAATGTTTAGAACATAGAACATAGAACAGTACAGCACAGAACAGGCCCTTCGGCCCACGATGTTGTGCCGACCTTCATCTGAAACCAAGATCAAGCTATCCCACTCCCTACCATCCTGGTGTGCTCCATGTGCCTATCCAATAACCGCTTAAATGTTCCTAAAGTGTCTGACTCCACTATCACTGCAGGCAGTCCATTCCACACCCCAACCACTCTCTGCGTGAAGAACCTACCTCTGATATCCTTCCTATATCTCCCACCATGAACCCTATAGTTATGCCCCCTCGTAATAGCTCCATCCACCCGAGGAAATAGTCTTTGAACGTTCACTCGATCTATCCCCTTCATCATTTTATAAACCTCTATTAAGTCTCCCCTCAATCTCCTCCGCTCCAGAGAGAACAGCCCCAGCTCCCTCAACCTTTCCTCATAAGACCGACACTCCAAACCAGGCAGCATCCTGGTAAATCTCCTCTGCACTCTTTCCAGCGCTTCCACATCCTTCTTATAGTGAGGTGACCAGAACTGCACGCAATATTCCAAATGCGGTCTCACCAAGGTCCTGTACAGTTGCAGCATAACCCCACGGCTCTTAAACTCCAACCCCCTGTTAATAAAAGCTAACACACTATAGGCCTTCTTCACAGCTCTATCCACTTGAGTGGCAACCTTTAGAGATCTGTGGATATGGACCCCAAGATCTCTCTGTTCCTCCACAGTCTTCAGAACCCTACCTTTGACCCTGTAATCCACATTTAAATTAGTCCTACCAAAATAAATCACCTCACATTTATCAGGGTTAAACTCCATTTGCCATTTTTCAGCCCAGCTTTGCATCCTATCTATGTCTCTTTGCAGCCTACAACACCCCTCCACCTCATCCACTACTCCACCAATCTTGGTGTCATCAGCAAATTTACTGATCCACCCTTCAGCCCCCTCCTCTAAGTCATTAATGAAAATCACAAAGAGCAGAGGTCCAAGTACCGATCCCTGCGGCACTCCGCTAGCAACCTGCCTCCAGTCCGAAAATTTTCCATCCACCACCACCCTCTGTCTTCGATCAGACAGCCAGTTACCTATCCAATCGGCCAACTTTCCCTCTATCCCACACCTCCTTACTTTCATCATAAGCCGACCATGGGGGACCTTATCAAACGCCTTACTAAAATCCATGTATATGACATCAACCACCCTACCTTCATCAACACACCTAGTTACCTCCTCAAAAAATTCTATCAAATTTGTGAGGCACGATTTGCCCTTCACAAATCCGTGCTGACTATCCCGGATTAATCCGCATCTTTCTAAATGGTCGTAAATCCCATCCCTAAGGACCTTTTCCATCAATTTACCAACCACCGAAGTCAGACTAACCGGTCTATAATTACCAGGGTCATTTCTATTCCCTTTCTTAAACAGAGGAACAACATTTGCCACTCTCCAGTCCTCTGGCACCATCCCCGTGGACAGCGAGGACCCAAAGATCAAAGCCAAAGGCTCTGCAATCTCATCCCTCGCCTCCCAAAGAATCCTAGGATACATTTCATCAGGCCCAGGGGACTTATCGACCTTCAGTTTATTCAAAACTGCCAATACATCCTCCCTCCGAACATCTATTTCCTCCAGCCTATTAGCCTGTAACACCTCTTCCTGAAAAACATGGCCCCTCTCCTTGGTGAACACTGAAGAAAAGTATTCATTCATCACCTCGCCTATCTCTACTGATTCCATACACAAGTTCCCACCACTGTCCTTGACCGGCCCTAACCTCACCCTGGTCATTCTTTTATTCCTCACATAAGAGTAAAAAGCCTTGGGGTTTTCCTTGATCCGACCCGCCAAGGACTTCTCATGTCCTTGTTTAAGGTGGTGAATGGGGGTCCAGTCAAGCAGGCTGCATTGTGCTGAATGATGTCAACTTTCTTGTGTGTTTTTGAAGCTGTACTCATCCAGGCAAGTGCAGGGAATTCCATCTCACTCCCGATTTGTGACTTGCAGGTGGTGGACAGGATTTAGGAAGCTCACCATAGGATTTCCAGCCTCTAAATCACTCTTGTATCCACGCTACTCAACTGGCTAATCCAGTTCAGTTTCTGGTCAACAGTAACCTCCAGGTTAGTGAGGGATTCAGAGCTGATAATGCCAGTGAATATAAAAGAGTAAAGGTTATGTTCTCCCTTGTTGGGGATGGTCAGTGCCTTGAGCTTACATGGCACAAAAGCGACATGTCACTTGTCAGCTCAAGCCTGAGTGTTGTTCCCGGCAAGAAAATCGGTGTGCTTCTCTGAGAGAAACTGGTCGTTTTTTTCTCCAGATTATACAATACTCTGCCAGAAAAAAATCAAGGGGGCATGTTTCACACCATCATGCAGGGGTGCAGGGTCTCAACACATGGGCAAAACCTGGCTCCACAGAGACCGAGAGTGCCATTTTAAAAGGGCATCTTTTGTGTGTTTAACTGTTGAATAAACATTTGCTTAATTATTACAACCAGACTTAAACCTTCCTCACTGGTCTTTACATCTTTCCTCACATTATACCAAATAGCAAAAAATATACAACTAGGAGTTGGCTTTCCAAGTTTCCCTTCTGGAATTTGCAATACGCTGGCAATTAAAATCAACCGGGTTAATAAAAAATGGACATATCCATTTCTGACCTTATGTTGGAGAGAAGGTCATTGATGTGAAGGTTGGGCCGAGGACACAACCCTGAAGAACCCCCGCAGCAATGTCCTCGAACTAAAATGATGGATGTTCAGCCTCTCCCTTTGTGTTCGGTATGATTCCAACCAGTGAAGAGTTTTCTCCCTGATTCCCGTTGAGTTCAATTTTATTTTTTGATGCTACAGCAAGGGCAGTCACTCTCACCTTTGGAGTTCAGCTCTTTCATCCATGTTTGGACCAAGGGTGTGATGAGGTCAGGAGCCAAGTGGCTCTGGTGGAACTCAAACTGAGTGTCAATGAGCAGGTTATTGTTGAGTATGTGCCGCTTGATAACACCTTCTGTCACTTTACTGATGATTGAGAGTAGACTGATGGGTGGTCGTTGGCTGGATTATTTTGTTTGCTTCTTGTGGCCAGGAAGTGCCTGAGCAATTTTTTGCATTGTCTGGTTGATTCCAACATTGCAGCTGTACTAAAACATCTTGGCTAAGGATGTGACTAATTCTGGAACACCAGTCTTCAGTGCAGTAGCCAGGATGTTATTGAGGCCTTTGCAATATCCAGCGTGATCCATCAATTCTTAATATCATGTTACGTGAATCTAGTTAGCTAAAGTTAAGCACTTTATCATGGTGGATAGCTCAAAAGGAGCTGTCATCCACTTGGCTCATCTGCCACCAGGAAGGATAGGAGTGTCCCTGGAGCCTCCTCTTCCCATTTGTTATTCAATTATAACAATTGCATCATTCTGGAACCAAGTAGCATTCCACAGCTGGATTGGTTAGAGCGACGGAGATAGGCGTCAGCAAAGCAGTATGTCAAGAAGCCAACTGACAAGGAATTGTGGGTATTGGCTGTGGATGACACAAAGACCCTTGGTTCAATCCACCATGCAGAGCCTCGGGAAACCCTGAGTGGGTTTGCAGTATGACCTCATCTGGGTCATTCAGAGACTTTATCAATGGACTAAGGAGTGTTACGTGTACTTGGAGACAAGACAGCACCAGTCACTTCTAGCAAAGGAGTTGAATAAGGCTGTCTGCTTTCACCACTACTTCATAATGCCATGGGAGAAAGAGCAGGGGAGAAATCAGCTCTCCTCTCCCAGAACATCATGGGGCCAGCATTGGTACTCACAGCATCTGGAAGGTCAGATATACTGCTGAGACTACTCCAGTGGCTGAAGATAAGCAGGAGCTACTCACGATGACTGAAGAGCTGAGAACGTCAAATCTGAAGTTTGAGTTCGGTATCACCAACAACAAGAGATATCCGATATGTGAAGACACTGGTAATGTCCTCAGAGAGCTAGGCAGGATCAGGAGGGTAAACTTTACACGTGTCTAGTCAGGGCCATTCAGAAAGGTCACTTTATCTCTGTCCCCTTTCTTGTTAATTAGCCTTAGCTCCTCTATTGGAAGTCCAACTCCTTTGTTTTCCCTGGATCTTCACCTTCACTTTCTGCACACTCTTTGGCAAAGACACACAGCAGATTGTCTTCCTTGTGTCAGAACTTGTTGCAACCATGCTTCCAGAGATCACTGTGGCAGTTATATTGATGCAAAAACCACTGTAATTTATTTGAACACCAGCTGTGAAGAGTACAGTTTCACTGGATATCCACGGCTATGCAGACCGTACTGATTCATTATACCAGCAGTTCATTTCGAATGATAGTACAGTTTCAGCAAACAGTCTCATTTCACGTAGTTGTCCTTTTTTTATCTGCAGCAGTTAAATATTTCTGCTCCTCAATCAATCTCCTTTTTGAGATCACACCTGACTTTTGATTCATCTACATTTTTTCACATTGATGATGAGCTGTTTTGACAATCCTGCAGTTAATGTTCAGGTAATTTCAACAACTCAAAACAGTCAACCAGTTTTGCATCTGACTCCACACCTGCTCACTTTCCTTATTCACATTATTGTCCAGTAACTCGTTCTCTTTCTCCACCTTCACCAGTTTTATATAATTGATCGAGAAAGTAAGACTTCGTTTTTAAGGTAATAACATTCTGGTATACACTCAGATTCTTCTTCCGTGTATGCTTTCTGATATGACTGTTTTATTTATAGATCATTTTCCATTGTAATCCTGCCAACTTTCCTGAATTAAAAATTTCTATCTGATCAAAAATGGTTTCTGATAATTGAATTTCAACTTCTTTATCTTCACCCTTTGATTTCTCCTCTTGTCTTCACCTGTGCCTTGTTACCTCACAACTTTCAGCCACAGCCGGCATCACTCCCACCTGTGATCCAGCTATTTCATTACTCAAGATAAACTGTATTCCCGGACAAGGCAATATCTCTATCACTCCTACTATCACTTCACCACATTTCGCTGGACTCTCCAACCCCACCTTGTGTAATGGAACCCTACTCTTCTCACCCTGAATTCCACATATTACCACAGTTGCTGGCAATACTCCTAATACATAACTCCTCATCTCTCACCATCAAAGATTGACGTGCTCCCGTATCTCTTAAAATTTTAACTTCTTTACCTACTCCTCCTAGGTACACTTCAGTAAAATTTATCCACACAAGTAAATTTTTTAAAGAGATCTGGCACATTCTAATCAACAACCCCTGACCAGGCTGTACATTTTTTTGCACCTCTTTAGCTTCAACTAGAGTTTCTTTCACCACTTTAACAAACCCCACTGGCTTATCCTGTTTTACCACCTCTGTCTTCCCAGTGCTTTTCTTAAACCACAAACACAGCAACTTTGTGTGTCCTACTTTATTGCAGTGAAAACATCTGAGGTTTTGTATTTCTCTTCCGCCCTCATGTGTTTCCTTTTTAACCTGAGTTGCTCTGTCTTTATTATCTCCCACAAGATCTCCTTTACCTTTACCACCTGAGGATTCCTCTTTTCCCCAGTTTCTATACCCCTCAGGCTGAAATTGTGCATGTGATGTTGGATCTTCAGCTTTGTAACACCTCTGGACAGAAATCCAGGCCAGCTGTTAGCAGAGAAGGATATCCTCAAAACAGTCGCAATGTTGGTTTAAGAAAAGCACTGACAAGACAGATAACATAGACAAAACAGGATAAACCAGTGGGGTTTGTTAAAGTGGGAAAGGAAACCCCAGGTTGGATTGGATGGATGGGAAACATCAGAAACTCTAAGGAGGAAGAATTGACAGCAGTGACACAATTGCAGTAACACGGACCCCCGTGGAAGAGGGCTAATTATATCTGACTGGAAATCTTGCCACAGCGAGCATGGCGGACATAACACATAGGGCCCGATTTTACCATTTTGATTCTAAGCGCTGAATCTGGGCATAATTCAGATCCGATTTGGAAACCTGTTCTTAGGCACCCCGATACGCACTTAACCTGAAAAACATCGCGACTCTGAATCGCGCTGTGGGCAGGACGTATCGCGCCCGAAACGCTGCTGCTCCGATCGAAGCCTTCAACTGTGCATGCGCAGTGAGAACAAAATCTGAAAAACGCACCCCTGTCACATCACTCCCGGGCTGCAAAAAGCGGATAAAGTGGCCCAGGAGGGAAAAGCGGGAGTGATAGCCCTCACAGACATTGTCCCACACCCTCAACATAACTGTCCCCCCATCCACCCACCCCCAGACCGATCGTGACTCCCTGCTCCCTTGCCACCCCCCCCCCCCCCACCGATCACCCACAGAATGGCAGTGGTCCCCCCTTAATCCCCACCCCCCGCACCAGAGAGCGACCTGGCCTCCCGCCGCCCGCCCCCTCCCCCCCACCCCCGCCCCACCACCAGAGAATGATCTGGCCTCCCTCCTCCCTGCCTTCCCCACCAAAGAATGATCTGGCCAACCTCCCTCCCCCCTCCCACCAGAGATCCATCTGGCCTCCTCCTCCAGCACCACCCCCCCTCTCCCCGGCCCCTCGGCAGAGAACCATCTGGCCTTCCCTCCCCCCACCCCCAACATCAGAGAATGATGATCTGGCCCAACTCCCTCCCCCCCCCACACCACTAATCTGAGTCAGAGAGCCGCCGGAAGCTCTGAACTTACCTCTTCAGAAGCCGGAGCGCCTGAATTTGGACACGCGAACGCGATGGTAAAGGGGGAAATGCCGGTAAGATTGGGCATCCAGCTCATTAACTCCATTTAAATGTATGCAAATGCATTTAAATTGATGTTGCGCCCGTTTCGGGTGTGGTTCAGATTGTGGCCGTTTGTGGGCCTTGGTAAAGTGGGCATTTGCTCGGATGCGGGCACAGATCGCGATAATCGCCTCACGCCCGACTTTACCAAGTTTTCGCGCCCGGCAATGATAAACCCGGGCCCATTGTTTCAAACAAGGAAACTAATGAAGGAAACTACAGAGTTATTGGTTGGAATATTACTGCCCCGCCCGCCACGAGAATCGGAGCAGGCGAGGGGTGGAGAATGGGAAAGTCTGTTCACCTCAGGCAGGATTTTATGGTTTCGAGGGAAGCGAGGCCATTAAATCCCACCCACTGGATATCGTTAACTATTTGCGCCTGTTCAAACAGGTTTGACCACATGCCTTCTCTCTGCCTCTGCACAGGTTTATTCACAACTTTGTCAGTTACGTTTTGTAAATGGTATCGTTGTTTGAAAGAGCTGAGAGGCATTGGGTAATGTGAGAAGGGTTATCGGAGCCACAAAGACAAATATTTCACTGAACTGAAACGTCAGAATTTATTCCTGGAAAATCCGACAGGTAAACTGAGCATTTTTCTTTGCTTTATATCCCTCAGAATCACAGTAAACATCTCAGTTAAGAAGGTTAAACCTGGTGAAATCCATTCATGCTGAGAAATGTGCCTGAGGTGAGACGCCTCTGGGGTTGATGGGTGGGCTTTGGTGAAACTCTGCACTGCTGCAGTTTACACGAATGCAGATCAACAACAGGAGAATAAAAAATAGTTGATGCGACCTTAAGACCTCGTCCCGCCCATCGTCCAGCGAGGTGAGGCGGTAAGATTGGGCAAGAGGCGGAAAACAAGAAACACGCCAGATTTCCTGCCTCCTCCGATCGTTTGCTGGTGAAATATTTTGCCAATTTAAATATTAATGACATGGTTAGCATGCCATTGTGAGTCCCGGACTCTATCATCCGGTCACAGTGACCTTGCCTCCTCACCAGTCAGTGTTCTCCCCGGCAACAATCACAGCAGGTCTTCACCAGCGGAGACCGGACCTGATGGCCTTGGCGGGGAGATCAGAGGCCATTGAAGCCCCTAGGTGGTCGGGGCCAGGGACAGTACACCCATGGGGCAGTGCCAGCCTAGAAGTGCCCACTTGGCACCCTGGCACTGATCAGAATTTTCCAGCTGTTCACGCCCCACCACTGCTGCCAGCGAGAGTGAAGACTTTTGCGCTCAGCCAAATCTCCGTTCACTGCAGTGGGACTGGAGAATCCCAGCCGCGGGCGAGGTCGGAGAATCCAGCCCACAGAGTTGGAGTTAAGCTCAGTTTTTCAGAGAGGTTGGACATGCTGTTGTGACAATCAGTTCAGGAGCTGACTCTTTTCCTTGTGAATGGTTTGGATAAAGATGCAGACGGAATGATACTAATATTTGCAAATGACACCAAAATGAAAGCTGGGCTTAATTCTTTCGGAGAGTGAAGAAAACTTGTGGTGGTTGTCCCTTTAAGGGTCACATGACAAAGAAAACCAATCAGGGACCAGGTTGGGGTTCACCTGGTAAGTAGGGGTTTCTGTTCCAGAAGCTTCTCGGGAGCTGGCTGTCGCCACAAGGTGCAGTCTCTGTACAGATTTACCTGTCAATAAATGTGTTGATTTTCCGAAGCTGTTGCATAAGAATAATTACAGCACTGTAAAGGGATATTGGTAAGATAGTAAAAGGCAAAGAAATGCCAGATAGAATTTAATGTGTGACATGGTAGCTTTTCACAGGAAGCCTCCTAAAAGAGAGACTCCGACTGTTCAAAGGGACATGGTAGCGGAAAACAGAGCAACTCCACCATCCCAACAACTGCCACTCAGGGAGATTCAAAAGTTCCACAAAGGGAACCATAGAACCATAGAATCATGCCACCCCTACAGTGCAGAAGGAGGCCATTCAGTCCATCAAGTCTGCGCCGACTGGAGGATTGGAGGATAGCTAATGTGGTCCCGTTATTTAAGAAGGGTAGGAAGGATAATCCGGGTAATTATAGGCCGGTGAGCTTGACGTCCGTGGTGGGGAAGTTGTTGGAGAAGATTCTTAGAGATAGGATGTATGCGCATTTAGAAAGGAATAACCTCATTAACGATAGTCAGCATGGTTTTGTGAGAGGGAGGTCATGCCTCACTAACCTGGTGGAGTTTTTT
Organism: Mustelus asterias; assembly: GCF_964213995.1. NCBI lineage: Eukaryota > Metazoa > Chordata > Chondrichthyes > Carcharhiniformes > Triakidae > Mustelus > Mustelus asterias. Next base: position 44,920,536 of record NC_135825.1, on the reverse strand, counting down.
GAAGAAGCGACCAGAATGGTTGACAAGGGGAGGGCCGTGGATGTCGTCTGTATGGACTTTAGTAAAGCGTTTGACAAAGTCCCTCATGGTAGGCTGGTGAAAAAGGTTGGATCTCATGGGATAAAGGGGGAGGTGGCTAGATGGGTGGAGAACTGGCTTGGTCACAGAAGACAGAGGGTGGTAGTGGAAGGGTCTTTTTCCGTCTGGAGGCCTGTGACTAGTGGTGTTCCGCAGGGCTCTGTATTGGGACCTCTGCTGTTTGTGATTTATGTAAACGATCTGGAAGAAGGTGTAACTGGGGTGATCAGTAAGTTTGCGGACGACACAAAATTGGCAGGTCTTGCAGATAGTGAGGAGCATTGTCAGAAGCTACAGAAGGATATAGATAGGCTGGAAATTTGGGCAAAGAAATGGCAGATGGAGTTCAATCCAGATAAATGCGAAGTGATGCATTTTGGTAGAAATAATGTAGGGAGGAGCTATACGATAAATGGCAGAACCATAAAGGGTGTAGATACGCAGAGGGATCTGGGTGTGCAAGTCCACAGATCCTTGAAGGTGACGTCACAGGTGGAGAAGGTGGTGAAGAAGGCATATGGCATGCTTGTCTTTATAGGACAGGGCATAGAGTATAAAAGTTGGGGTCTGATGTTGCAGATGTATAAAACGTTGGTTCGGCCGCATTTGGAATACTGCGTCCAGTTCTGGTCGCCACACTACCAGAAGGACGTGGAGGCTTTGGAGAGAGTACAGAGGAGGTTTACCAGGATGTTGCCTGGTATGGAGGGGCTTAGTTATGAGGAGAGATTGGGTAAACTGGGGTTGTTCTCCCTGGAAAGACGGGAGGATGAGGGGTGACCTAATCGAGGTGTATAAAATTATGAAAGGCATAGATAGGGTGAACGGTGGGAAGCTTTTCCCCAGGTCGGTGGTGACGTTCACGAGGGGTCATAGGTTCATGGTGAAGGGGGGGAGGTTTAACACAGATATCAGAAGGACATATTTTACACAGAGGGTGGTGGGGGCCTGGAATGCGCTGCCGGGCAAGGTGGTGGAGGCGGACACACTGGGAATGTTTAAGACTTATCTAGATAGCCACATGAACGGGGTAGGAATGGAGGGATACAAAAGAATGGTCTAGTTTGGACCAGGGAGCGGCACGGGCTTGGAGGCCGAAGGGCCTGTTCCTGTGCTGTATTGTTCTTTGTTCTTTAACTCTCCGAAACAGCATCTTACCCAGGTCCATCCCCTGCCCTATCCCCATAAACCTGTGCATTTACCATGGCTAATCTCCCTAATCTACACATCTTGATTTTTGATTTTATTTGATTTGATTTTTTGTTGTCACATGCATTAATATACAGTGAAATGTATTGTTTCTTACGCGCTATTCAGACAAAACATAACGTTCACAGAGAAGGAAACGAGAGAGTGCTGAATGTAGTGCTACAGTCATAGCTGGGGTGCAGAGAAAGATCAACTTAATGCAAGGTAGGTCCACTCAAAAGTCTGATGGCAGCAGGGATGAAGCTGTTCTTGAGTTGGTTGGTACATGTCCTCAGACTTTTGTATCTTTTTCCTGACAGAGGAAGGTGGAAGAGAGTATGTCCAGAGTGCATAGGATCCTTGATTATGCTGGTTGCTTTTCTGAGGCAGCAGAGGGTGTAGACAGAGTCAATGGGTGGGAGGCTGGTTTGGGTGATTGCCTGGGCTTTGTTCACAACCCTTTGTAGTTTTTTGCAGTTTTGGACAGAGCAAGAGCCATACCAAGCTGTGATACAACCAGAAATAATGCTTTCTATGGTGCATCTGTAAAAGTTGGTGACAGTAATAGTGGACATACCAAATTTCCTTAGTCTTCTGAGAAAGTAGGCACTTGGGACACTAAGGGGCAATTCAGCATGGCCAATCCACCTAACCTGCACATCTTTGTACTGTGGGAGGAAACCGGAGCACCCAGTGGAAACCCACGCAGACACGGGGAGAACGTGCAAACTCCACACAGACAGTGACACAAGGCTGGATGTAAGGGTAAGCCAAGGCAGTATCACCCAGCCTTCACATCTTTTATCATCGATACAGCCTCCACTCTACTTCTCTCTCAGCACCCGGGTGGATACAAATTAGTCACTTATCTCGGTATTATTTGTGGGATCTTGCTGTACGCAATCAGTTGCTGCCTCTGCCAGCCAAACAACAGTGATTACACTTCCAAAGAAACTCATCAGTTGGAGAACATCCTTGGATTCTCAGAGGTCACAGAAAAGCAAATTTGCTTTTTCTTTCGAAATTTCAATTGCTAAATTAACAGTGGTGGGTGAAAATATCTTTCAAAATGACTCCTGAATTCTTCCTCAAAATCTGTGACAAACAACTGGAAAATTCCATGAGCATTCTTTACACAAGCAGTTACAATTCAAAGTGCTGATTTCAAATTATTCTCAATGATCATGCAACAAGTTATAAATCTTGTGGGCAGGTGATGGGTATCTGATCAAATGTAGCACCCAATCCATAATATATTATCTGTAATCTCCAATCATGTGTGGGTTAGGTTGATTGGCTATGCTACACTGCCCCTTCTTGGCAGGGTGACTAGCAGAGTAAATACGTAAGGGGGAGGGCCTGGGTGGGATTGTCGTCGGTTCAGGCTCGATGGGCCAAATGGCCTCCTTCTGCGCTATAGGGATTCTATGATTCTATTCTAATTAACTCAGTGCTGGCCTGTACAGAACAAGGATCAGACACATCTGTAACTAACTGAATTTTCGAGACATTGCTTCAGAGATTTGAATGTGAGGGGGGTGATATAAACACATTTTTAATCTCGTCAATTCATTTCTACATAGACTAGCTGTTATTTACTGGAGAACTTTCCTCTCACAGAATGGCAGAGTCTGGTACAGATGCAGATCATTCTATCCAGAACATTCTCACAGTGTACAGCATCAAGGATCCTGAGGAGAAAGTGAAGTTTTACAACAGTTGGGCAGAAAACTATGAGAAGGTGATTTTGTCCTTTCAATCTCACACATTTTTAAGATTAATGAGTGTGGGAGAGATTGGGTGTGTGTGAGATAGTTGGTATGTGTGTGAGACTGGGTGTGCTGTAGCTGGTATGTGTGTGAGACTGGGTGTGGTGTAGCTGGTATGTGTGTGAGACTGTGCATGTATGTGTGAGAGTGTGAGTTAAAAAGAAGTCATTTCATTTAGAGGACAAAAAAGTGTCATTCAGTCAAAGCCATTAATATATCAATAACAAAAGAAATCAAATCATTGAAACCACTTATCGTTGAGTAAATTCACGTTGTGACATTGACAGCAGAGATCAGAGAGTCTGAGCTATCAATAAAGCAATATTTTCTCTGGGGTTCAGGTGTTTTAACAAGCATAATGGATGTCTGGCCCCTCAGTCCAGATAACAAATGATACAATTTGTAAACATAATGTTTTGATAAACCACAACTCTCACATCACCTTATTTGTGCAGAATTGCAACACCGAGTAAATCAAACATTAAAATAAAGTGTAGTTACAACAGAATATGTTTATCTGACTCTCTGAATTTAAACCCAGAAATATTTAATCAAAGGATAGTATATGGGCTGCACGGTGGCACAGTGGTTAGCATTGCTGCCTCACAGTGTCAGGGGCCGAGGTTTGATTCCCGGCTTGACTCACTGTCTGTGTGGAGTTTGCACGTTTTCCATGTGTCTGCGTGAGTTTCCTCCGGGTGCTCCGGTTTCCTCCTACAGTCCAAAGATGTGCTGGTTAGGTGCATTGGCCATGCTAAATTCTCCCTCAGTGTACCCGAACAGGTGCCAGAGTGTGGCGACTCGGGAATTTTCACAGTAACTTCATTGCAGTGTTAATGTAAGCCTACTTGTGACACTAATAAATAAATTTTAAACAGGAGGAATGTCTAATTGTTGCCTTCATTCAATCAATCACAGACAGCAGCCGAACACTCACTAAATCATCCAGCTGTAAAGACTCATCCAATAACAATTACACAATCATTCAGCATAGTCACAGGCTATTTGGTAAATCATACCTGTGCTGGCTCTTTGAATGTAACCCAATTAGTCTCATACTCTTGTTCATTCCCCAGGCCCCTGAAACTTGCTCCTTTTCAAGAATATCTTTAGCTGTTGATAGTTGCTTCAAATGTGTTTCAACTCGTCCCACCCAGGTTCTCGGTTCACTGAAAAAATCCCGTGCCCTGTCAGAGGCTGGTGGGTTCGGCTTCACCTTTCCTCTGGAACATTGCAGACAGATTTCGGCGGGTGGGAAGTCCAGACTGGAAATGTTAGTGCCCCTCTCCCATTGCCCCCTCTCAATCCTCATCACCTCCTCCTCCTCCTCACTGCCCACCACTTGCCCCCTCATTCCCCACCTTCCTCCCTCCCCACTGCCCTTTCTGTCACTCCCCATCTTCCCCGCTCTCCCCATCACTCCCCACCTTCCCCCCTCTCCCCATCACTCCCCACCTTCCCCCCTCTCCCCAGCACTCCCCACCTTCCCCCCTCTCCCCATCACTCCCCACCTTCTCCCCGCTCTCCTCCTCACTCCCCATCTTCCCCCCTCTCCCCCTCACTCCCCACCTTCCCCCCCTCTCCCCATCACTCCCCATCAGCTCCCAAGCTCTTGGCAGTGGGGGTGAGGGGAGGGGGAGTAACATTCTGCATAACTGATGAAATGAGGTAAGATCAGGATGTTCAAAGTGGCCCCCACAGGGAGTCGGGAGGGTTTTCTGTCCCATTGGCCTGGTGAATCCCCCCTTTCACACCAATGGGATTGAAATGTGGGAGACTGCCCTCGCAGTCACATTAGATTACAACATATCTGACACTCTACACAAATACACATTGGGAACAATTGTGCTCGCTACTGCTGGAAGTCGGTCAGAAGGGAATGGAATGAAATGAAATTAATAAAAAAGTGACATTTTCTTTTCCAAGGACCTTGAAGTGATAAATTATCAAGCTCATACCTTTGCTGCTGACATTCTGGACCCCGTGTTTCCCAGAGAGAGAGACAGCACCCTAGTCCTGGATGTTGCCTGTGGAACAGGAAAAGCTGCTGAACAGGTATCAAGATGATCAGAAATTACATTGACAGTCAGGTATCGTTGCTTCAGGGCAATTTGGCTCGAATCTGAGCTTAAGTCATATTCTTCCTTGTGATCTGCTCAGTTTAAGCTGAGGGCGTGTGATAGACATTCATAGAAACATAGAAACATAGAAAAACAACAGCACAATACAGCCCTTCAGCCCATAAAGTTGTGCCCAACATGTCCCTACCTTAGTGATTACTAGGCTTACCTATAACCCTCTATCTTACTAAGTTCCATGTGCTTATCTAAAAGTCTCTTAAAAGACCCTATCGAATCCGCCTCCACCGCCGTTGCTAGCAGCCCATTCCACTCACCCGTGCATCCTCTGAGTGAAAAACTTACCCCGACATCTCCTCTGTACCTACTCCCCAGCACCTTAAACCCGTGTCCTCTTGTGGCAACCATTTCAGCCCTGGGAAAAAGCCTCTGACTGTCCACTCGATCAATACCTCTCAACATCTTATACACCTCTATCAGGTCACCCCTCATCCTTCGTTTCTCCAAGGAGAAAAGGCCAAGCTCACTCAACCTACCCTCATAAGGCATGCTCCCCAACCCAGGCAACATCCTTGTAAATCTCCTCTGCACCCTTTCTATGGCTTCCACATCCTTCCTGTAATGAGGCAACCAGAACTGAGCACAGTACTCCAAGTGGGGTCTGACCAGGGTTCTATATAGCTGCAACGTTATCTCACGACTCCTAAACTCAATTCCTCGATTGATGAAGGCCAGTACACCATACGCCTTCTTAACCACTGCCAAGGGTCCTACCATTAATATTATATTCTGCCATCCTATTTGACCTGCCAAAATGAACCACCTCACACTTATCTGGGTTGAACGCCATCTGCCACTTCTCCGCCCAGTCTTGCATCCTATCAATGTCTCGCTGCAACTTCTGACATCCCTCCACACTATCCACAACATCTCCAACCTTTGTGTCATCAGCAAACTTACCAACTCATCCCTCCACTTCCTCATCCAGGTCATTTATAAAAATCACAGAGAGTAAGGGTCCCAGAACAGATCCCTGGGGCACTCCACTAGTGACCGACCTCCATGCAGAATATGACCCATCTATAACCACTCTTTGCCTTCTGTGGGCAAGCCAGCTCTGGATCCACAAAGCAATGTCCCCTTGGATCCCATGCCCCCTCACTTTCTCAATAAGCCTTGCATGGGGCACCTTATCGAATGCCTTGCTGAAGTCCATATATACTACATCTACTGCTCTTCCTTCATCAATGTGTTTAGTCACATCCTCAAAAAGTTCAATCAGGCTTGTAAGGCATGATCTGCCTTTGACAAAGCCATGCTGACTATTCTTAATCATATTATACCTCTCCAAATGTTCATAAATCCTCCCTCTCAGGATCTTCTCCATCAACTTACCAACCACTGAGGTTAGACTCACTGGTCTATAATTTCCAGGGCTATCTCTACTCTCTTTCTTGAATAAAGGAACAACATCCGCAATCCTCCAATCCTCCGGAACCTCTTCCGCCTCCATTGATGATGCAAAGATCATCGTCAGAGGCTCAGCAATCTCCTCCCTCGCCTCCCACAGTAGCCTGGGGTATATCTCATCCAGTCCCGGCGACTTATCTAACTTGATGCTTTTCAAAAGCTCCAACACATCCTCTTTCTTAATATCTACATGCTCAAGCTTTTCAGTCCGCTGCAAGTCTGCACTACAACCACCAAGATCCTTTTCCACAGTGAATACTGAAGTAAAGTATTCATTAAGTACCTCTGCTATTTCTTACCGTTCCATACAAATTTTCCCACCGCCACATTTGATAGGTCCTATTCTTTCACGTCTTATCCTCTTGCTCTTCACATACTTGTAGAATGCCTTGGGGTCTTCCTTAATCCTGCCTGCCAAGGCCTTCTCATGACCCCTTCTTGCTCTCCTAATTTCCTTCTTAAGATCCTTCCTATTAGCCGTATACTCTTCTAGATCTCTAACATTACCTAGCTCCCTCAACCTTTTGTAAGCTTTTCTTTTCTTCTTGACTAGATTCATTACAGCCTTTGTATACCACGGTTCCTGTAACCTACCATAACTTCCCTGTCTCATTGAACGTTGCTATGCAGAACTCCAGACAAATATTCCCTGACAATTTGCCACATTTCTTCTGTACATTTCCCTGAGAAAACCTCTTTCCAATTTAAGCCTCCAATTTCCTGCCTGATAGCCTCATAATTCCCCTTACTCCAATTAAACACTTTTCTAACTTGTCTGATCCTATCTCTGTCCAATGCTATTGTAAAGGAGATAGAATTATGATCACTATCTCCAAAATGCTCTCCCACTGAGAGATCTGACACCTGCCCAGGTTTATTTCCCAATACCACATCAAGTACAGCCTCTCCTCTTGTAGGCTTCTTTACATACTGTGTCAAGAAACCCTCCTGAACACACCTAACAAACTCCTCCCCATCTACACCCCTTACTTCCATTCTCACTCAGCAGGAGCTGTGGCTCCCAGGAATCTGTGCTGCTCTCTCCACACTCGCTGTGTCAACACAAAACTGGGATAAGGAAATAAAGAGCTGGACATCCTGAGGACTCCAGGTTAGGTGACACAGAAAATAACGCAGATGAGAGCAGAAAGCTGCAAAGGATCATTGATAGATGAAGTGATCGGGCTAAATTATCACAATTGCTGTTGAATTCAGGAAAATGTGGATGTCTGGACCTAAAAAAGATGATGGGAAGTTAGGAACAGTGGAGGGGCAGAGAATTGAAGAATCCATGCAGACAATCAGCAGAAACTAATGGACACAGACAGAAATAATTCCAAACCCCTCTCAGTGGGATTGGAATACAACAGGTTTATAAAACGTGGTTGAATTCTACCTGGAATTCCACATTCAGTTCTGGATACCAGTCCTCAGGAAGAATAGATTGATGTTGGAAGGGGTACAGTGCAGATTAACTGAAAGCTTATTGATCTGCCAAGCTGTCTGTGAGCAAACCAGACTGTTCACAACCTTAGTGCCATCATTGAGTCTGACTCGGTAAATGCCCTCACCTGGCACCCAAACTGGTACTGGAAATGATACTGGATATACCACCCAGAATCGACAGAGGCATCTTCACTGTCACTGGGTCAAAATCCTGGGACTAACTGCATTGTGGGAGTACCTACACAATGGGCTGCAGTGGTTCAAGAGGCAGTTCAGCACCACCTTTAATAAATGCTGGCCCAGCCAGCAATACTCACGCCCTGTGAAAGAATAAATCATTATTAAAGATCCCCTGCCTGCACCAGCATTGACTGGCCGTGTAGAATAGTCCGTCTCAGAGCTGTTAACCCACACGCCACCATTCAGACTGCCTATTTCCACCGCTGTAGCGTGGGCCAGTTTCAGCTGGTTTATCCAATCATTGCCACTTCTAGACCTGAACTATTCTAACACATTCCCTGCTGACCTCCCACATTCTACTCACTAAACTTGGCCTCATCTAAAACTATGTCCACCTGTGTCCTTACTCACTCCAAGTCCCATTCCCCCCTCCCCCATCATCCCTGTACTCACAAAACTACTCTCACTCTCACTGAAGTCACACCTTCATTTTTATATATTTTTATCCTTGTTTTCCAATCCCTCAATGGCCTTTCCCCATCCATCTCTGGAATCTCCTCCAGCCCCACAACCCTCAGAAATATCCCTATTCCTCTAACTCTGACCTCACTGGCATCACTGATTTTAATCATCTCCCACCCTCACCCCCCACCCTCACCTCCAACCCTCTCCCCATCCTCACCTCCCACCCCCCCGACCCTCACCTCCCAACCCCCATCCTCTCCCCACCTCCCACCCTCCCCCCACCCTCACCTCCCACCCTCACCTCCCACCCTCCCTCCACCCTCACCTCCCACCCTCAACTCCCACCCGCACCTCCCACCCTCGCCCCATCCTCACCTCCCACCCTTCCCCGACCCTCACCTCTCACCCTCCCTCTACCCTCACCTCCCATCTTCCCCCACCCTCACCTCCCCCACCCTCACCTCTCACCCCTCCACCATCCCCTCACCATCACTCCCACCCTTCCCTCAATCTCACCTCCCACCCTCCCCTCACCCTCCACCCTCCCCTCACCTCCCACCCTCCCCCACCCTCACCTCCCACCCTCCCCCCACCCTCACCTCCCACCCTCACCCTCACCTCACACCCTCACCCTCACCCCCGACCCTCACCTCCCACCCATCCATCCTCACCTCCCATCCCCCACCCTCACCTCCCACTCCCCCCACCCTCACCTCCCACCCTGACCTCCCACCCTCCCCCCCCACCCTCACCCCCCCACCCTTCCCCGACCCTCACCTCCCACCCTCCCTCTACCGTCAACTCCCACCCTCCCCCACCCTCACCTTCCCCACCCTTACCTCCCAGCTCCCACCCTCCCCTCACCCTCACTCCCACCCGTCCCTCAATCTTACCTCCCGCCCTTCCCTTACCCTCCACCCTCCCCTCACCCTCACGCTTTACCCTCACCTGCCACCCTCCCCCACCCTCACCACCCACCCTCACCTCACACCCTCCCCTCACCCTCAACCTCCATCCTCACCTCCCACCCATCCACCCTCACCTCCCACTTCCCCCACCCTCACCTCCCACCCTCCCACCCTCATCTTCCACCCTCCCACCATCACCTCCCACCCCCCCATCCTCACTTCCCACTCCCCACCTTCATCTCCCACTCCCCCCACCCTCACCTCCCACTCCTCCCAGTCTCACCTTCCACTCCCCCCACCCTCACCTCCCACTCCCCCCACCCTCACTTCCCACTCCCCCCACCCTCACCTCCCACTCCCCCCACCCTCATCTCCCACTCCCACCACCCTTACCTCCCACTACCCCCACCCTCACCTCCCACTCCCCCCACCCTCACCTCCCACTCCCCCCACCCTCACCTCCCACTCCACCCACCCTCACCACCGCAAGGTTTATAAGAACGGGACTTAGTCAAGGGGATCCACGAGGGTTGCCAAGGTAAGTATAACCCCCGGGGAAGAGAGAGAGACATGCCGGAGCAGTATCCTGGCACCGCTGGGCAGTGCCAACCTGGAAATGCCAACCTGTGCATAGGAGCAGTACCAGGGGTTGGCCCTCCATTGGGGAGGGGTTCACCTTATGTGTTGGGCTGATGCCAGACAAGGGTGGCGATGCCTGGGGGTTGGACAATGGCAATGAGGTGAGGGCGATAGCAGTTAGAGGGGTGGGTGGTGGGGGCGGGAGGAGGGGGCGGTGGTGGGAAGCAGTGGGGGGGGGGGGTGCAGGCGGGGTCAGAGAGACCCGATATTTGTCTGGTTGTGTGGGGGCGGGGGTGGGGGGGGAGTGCCCACGACACATGTGTTGTAGGGAGGATGGTTGGGAGTGGGTTGCCCAATGCAGGTGAAGACCCCATGTCCATGGTGGGCTTCAAGGGAGCTTAATTCCAGTGCTGATCGGTGCGCCTTTAAAATGGTGCCTGATCTCGGTGGAGGCAGCCTTGTCAGTTCTATCAGGCCCCACCCTGCCAGAGTGATGGTGTAAACCACACCCCCAGATTCTGGTGTGGACTGAAAACCCGGCTGTGATTCTGGAGAGAAACAGGCCGGTTTTCAGTCAGCGCCTGACACTCTGACAAATATTGATGAAATCTTGCCCTCATTCTCTCTCTCTATCTCTCTCTCTCTATATATATATATCTCTCTCTCTATCCCTATCTCTCTATCTCTATCTCACTCTCTCTCTATCTCGCTCTCACTCTCTCTATCTCTCTCTCTCTCTCTCTCTATCTCTGTCTCTCTCCAGATAGATATCTCCTCTCTCTCCCAGAAGGTTGTTATGGTTGGGATAATCACACAACTGTGATTAATAGATTTTTTTTCCAGGAACAGTGTTGAGTTACAGCAGTAAGGTGGGTAAACGGAGTTAAGATTCAGATTGGCCATTGAATAGCAGCACCAGCTTGAGGGGTTTGATCGCCATTCTCTGGCTCCCATGTTTCTGAGTGAAGTAAAGGCAGTAAATTCTGTATCATTCATGGATAGGCTTACAAAATAAAGGAGTTGCGAGAGACAACAGAAAATTAGGAGCCCAATGAATATTTTCCTGTTTTCTTTAGCTGCAGAGACTGGGATTTAAGAACTTCCATGGAATAGACGGCAGCGAAGGCATGTTGAAGGTGGCTGAATCCAAAGGCCTGTATCAGAGTCTGAAAAGATGTCTGATTGTTCCAGATCAACAGCTCCCCGTGCCTTCAGGTAACAAATCCACTTCATAGAATTACAAAGGGTAAAGCACTGAAAGAGACTATTCAACACGGCCAATCAATGCCGGTGCAGATATGGGGATTTTTAAAATGATTTATTCTTTCACAGGGCGTGAGTATCGCTGACTAGACCAGCATTTAGACATAAGACCATAAGACATAGGAGCAGAATTAGGCCACTCGGCCCATCGAGTCTGCTCCGCCATTCAATCATGGCTGATATTTTTCTCACCCCCATTCTCCTGCCTGTTCCCCATAACCCCTGATCCCCTTATTGATCAAGAACCTATCTATCTCTGTCTTAAAGACACTCAATGACCTGGCCTCCCTAACTTTCTGCAGCAAAGAGTTCCACAGGTTCATTTATTGAAGGTGGAGCTGAGCTGCCTTCTTGAACCGCCCATTGTGCAGGTACTCCCACAATGCAGTTAGAGAGGGAGTTCCAGGATTTTGACCCAGCAACAGTGAAAGTGCCTCGGTTGATTCTGGGTGGTCCATCCAGTTTCATTTCTTTCTGACTTTGCAGCAGTTTGAGTGGTAGGTGAGGGCATTTACTGGGTCAACCACATTGCTGTAGATCTATAATCACATGTAGACGAGACCAGGTAAAGTCAGCAGATTCCCTTCTCTAAAGGGCCTTTAGTGAACCAGATTTTTATGACAATGGTTTCATGGTGACCAGAATAGCTTTTAATTGTAGATTTATAAATTTAATGTAAATATTGCTGTGGTGGGATTTGAACCCAGGTCCTCAGGATTCACCTTATGTGTTGGGCTGATGCCAGACAAGGGTGATTACTGGGATTTACTAGGGATTACTAGGATTACTGGGATTACTAGCCCAGTGACAATACCACTTCACCACCAGCTCCACACATTGCCAGGTCTGGTTTGGAATATCCCTGGAGATTTGATCATATGACATTAGACCACATGACACTCAATCACATGACCATGCTCAATCACATGACATTTTGTTTTCACATGAGATTTGCCCACTGTTTGCAAATGTTATTACATTTACTTTTATTAAGTGTCTTACTGCCATCCAGACACAAAGTTAAGACTTCCTGCTTTATAATGAAATGAATATCAGAATTTATAAATTAAAGAGACAACATAAAAGCAAAAACAATTTAAGAGTAAGTTTGATGTAAATGGAAACTGTGATATTTCTGTACCATCATCCACAGGTGGGACTTTACAGCCTCACTCATTCCGAAACCGTAAAATCCCGCCCAAGGTCAGCAGACTTTTTATTGTCATCCCCTCGCTCGCTCCCAATCCCTTGGCGGGCAGGGCGGTAAAATTCCAGCCATCGAGTAAATCCATTAATTCACCAAATATATTAATAAGCGAGGGCTAAATACATTTTCTTGCAATTTTACAACTTTTCCAATAGACAGAAAATGATTAAATTAAACCCAAACCAAACCTAATTCATTTCCTCATCTCACCACTGAAGCCTTGTCCTCAGCGGGAAGCTGCTCCTGGTACAATAGCACACTTTGCAGGAATTCTACTCCCTCTTCTTCATGTTTCTTTGGCTGGGATTTTCCAGCCCCATCATCACAGGAAACTCAGTAGCTCAGCCAATGCTACATCACTGATCTGTGACTACGGACAATCCCAGCAGCAGACAGAAAATTCCACCCTTTCTCTCGCTCACTCACTCCCCACAATTTAAGTTTCAAACTTCCTTCCTTCCCAATTTGTGCTCCTCTCTCTCTCTCCCAGTTGTCTCCTATTCTCTCTCTCCCTTCCTCCCACAATTTGTGTTTCTCTCTCACTCCTAGTTTGTTTCTCTCCCTCCCTCTCCCAATATGTCACTCTTTCTCTCCCTGCCCCAGTAAGACATAAGACATAGGAGCAGAATTAGGCCACTCGGCCCATCGAGTCTGCTCTGCCATTCAATCATGGCTGATATTTTTCTCATCCCTATTCCCCTGCCTTTTCCCCATAACCCCTGATCCCCTTATTGATCAAGAATCTGTCTATCTCTGTCTTAAAGACACTCATTGACCTGGCCTCCACAACCTTCTGCGGCAAAGAGTTCCACAGGTTGCAGCACTGGGATCCATGGAAACGCAGTGAGTCCCTTTCACCCTCTCTCAGTGTGTCGCTCTTTCTCTCCCTCAACAGTTTGTGGTTCTCTCTCCCTGCCCCGGTTTGTGTTTCTTTTTCTCTGTCTTCATCCCTATTTGCTATCTCGGGACTCACTGCGTTTCCATGGATCCCAGTGCTGCAATCTGTGGAACTCTTTGCCGCAGAAGGCTGTGGAGGCCAGGTCAATGAGTGTCTTTAAGACGGAGATAGATAGATTCTTGATCAATAAGGGGGTCAGGGGTTATGGGGAAAAGGCAGGAGAATGGGGGTGAGAAAAATATCAGCCATGATTGAATGGCAGAGCAGACTCGATGGGCCGAGTGGCCTAATTCTGCTCCTATGTCTTATGGTTTTATGGTCTAATCCTCCCAGCTGGCAATGAAGCAGTGAATGGTGAACAGTGGAGCCACCTGCAGGCTGCAGACAGTGTGCTTGGGTTGTGAGCTGTGAAAGTTAGAGTACGAAGCATCTGTGAACTTCACAGATAAGGAGCATTTCTCCTGCCTCCCCAGGAGCAATGCTTGGGAGACCAATCACCCATTTCAAAGCAGAAAGGCTGGGAATTCACTGATGTTCCACATGAGCCTCTTTGCACACTCTTGCACACTCCATTATCAAACCCTTTCAGCATTCCCTTCTTTTTCTATCTTCCCCACGTTTATCTACATTTTCTTTCAATGCACCAGTGCTATTCACCACAATTACTCCTTGATTATCTCATTCTAACCACTCACTGAGTAAAGAGGTTTCTCTTCAATTCCAATTACAATCATTTGTGACTATCTGATTTTGATGACACCCAAGTTTTGAACTGCCCACAAGTGCAAACACTTTTCTTCAAAGAATTCAAAAAGGTTGATCGAGTGACCCTCCTTTGTGAAATCTCTGCTCGCTCTTTTTTGTGATATTTTCCTGTTATCGTAGAATCATAGAATCTACTGCACAGAGACAGGCCCTTCGGCCCAAACTGGTCCATGCTGACCAAAAACCCATCTGAGCAAACCCCATTTGCCTGCATTTGGCCCATATCCCTCTAAACCTTTCCCCGTATCTGTCCAAATGCCTTTTAAATGTTGTCAATATCCCGATAGAATCAAATGTCCCAATAGAATCAAAAATGTATTCATGTAAGGATTCCATTATTTTCCCAATAGTGACTGGTTTATCGGTCTTGTTCTGTGTCTATTACGAAATATAAGGATCATATCGGCTGTCCAACAGACATCTGGCATTATTCAATTCTCTAATACATTTTCAACATTTATATTAGATATTTTACAGCCACTGCTATCTCTTCCATGTAAATCTTTAGTGTACATCAGTGCAGCCAATCAAATCGCCGAGTTTTCCTCTCTCCACGTCTGATCAGTTCAGCAATTTATATCTTCCTCTCGATCTCGAATGTGGACGTTTATCTTTTGATCTTTTACTTGGATGTCAGCAGCACCTGTTATTCTCCCCGGTAAACAGTGAATGTGTCCAAAGAAGTTCTTTGTTATATTTTTATCCTGTTTTTTTTTCTTTATGTATCAGTAAAATAATTTAATATTGATTTTAACATTTTTTCATTCAGTCTTCTTATTCCACACTGACTTCATAATTGTTTTTAAATCTCTTTCCTTCCCTTTTCTCATTCTCTCTGTTCATGTCTGTGTAATTTCTGATTGTCTTTTCCTTTAGTTTCAAACTTCCTTTCATTTCTTCATTTATCCGTGTGTGACAGACAGGAGAGGGTCAGTTTAAACTGCCCTCATTTCCTGCTCTCTACTCGTCTGTAAACAGAAGAGGTTTTTTATTCTGATTTCCCTAAATCAGGGCGTGTTTTCCCAAACCCTTACATTCAGAGTGATCCAATCCTCTATGAAAATTTTGCATACCAAACTTGTGGTTGGACAAAATAAAAAAGGTTGCTTTATTTTGCACACACGGAGTTTTGCAATGTTGACCCCTCAGTAATGGGGGATAAAGAAAAAGGAAGAGGATTCAGGTCAGGACCACAATAAAACACCAGTTAGGGTTTTACATGTGTCCAGAGGCTAGAATCGGAAGGCTATTGGAAGGTTTCTTCCTTGGGGAGGTTGATTGATTGTAGGGTGATCCGTCTTTCCAGAACGAGACTTCCGTGGGAAGACATGTAGACTGAGTGAGTCTGGGAGACATGAGTTCCATGGTTCCAGCAGTTTCCAGTTTTGATGTTCTTCCAGCTGCCACCTGCTTGATGGTAAACAGCACAGGCTGTTTGCCCAGAGTTCTGTTCTCATCGGAGGTCAAATAGTAACTGACTATAAGGTCCAATGACTGTATAATTAAAGGAGTTCAGACAACCCAAGTTTTGATCATATGATACTGGTTTCAGCTGGATGGAACAAACCGACCATCTGTGTGGTCCATTAAGGGCAGAACGGTGGCACAGTGGTTAGCACTGCTGCCTCACAGAGCCAGCTACCCAGGTTCGATTCTGGCCTTGGATGTCTATCTGTGTAGGGTTTACACATTTTCCCCGTGCCTGCGTGGGTTTCTACCGAGTGCTCCGGTTTCCTCCCACAGTCCAAAGATGTGCAGGTTAGGTAGATTGGCCATGCTAAATTGCTCCTTCGTGTTCCAAGATGTTTAGATTAGGGGAATTTGCGGGGTAAATATGTGAGGTTATGGGGTTAGGACATGGGTAAGATGCTCTGTCGGAGAATCGGTGCAGCATCAATAGGCAGAATGGCCTCCTGCTGCACTGTAGGGATTCTATGATTCTATGATTAGTTTGGCTGAATTGTTTATGAGTTACTTACAATGATACTGCGGTGGCATGCTAGATGACAGTTGGAGTTGACAGTTGGAGTCCAGGAGCCATTGATTTTACAACCTTCTTCTTGATGTTATAGAATCATAGAATCCCTACAGTGCAGAAGGAGACCATTTGACCCACCTTGCCTGCACAACTCCCTGACAGATCAATTTACCTAGGCCCACCCCCTGCCCTGTCCCTGTAACTTCACATGTTTATCCCACTAATTCACCTTCAAAAACCTGGGCAAATCTTTGGAGTGTGGGAGGAAACCGGAGCACCTGAAGGAAGCCCACACAGACACGGGGAGAACGTGCAAACTCCACACAGACAGTCCACCTGAGGCTGGAATTGAACCCGGGTCCCCGGCGCTGTGTATATAGTTATTTTTCCGAATAAACCTCCTGTTTGTTTCTCTGCCTTGCGGTTCATCAATTCTTCACAGTCAGTTACAGTTACGTTCCAGATGTTTGAGCTATTAGCCTTTATTCACTTTGAAATGGCTAAGAAACTTCCAGAAGCCAACATGTGACCAGCTGGAGCCATTGGGGGCGATGTTGCCAACTTGTCCTGCTGTTCGTTTGGCATGGCAAGCTGGTCAGATTGGGCAAGAGGCACAAAATCAGGATCGCTCCCGATTTTCTGCCTCTTGCAAACTTACTGGCCCTGTTCTGTTGGCAAAATCGGCTCTGCACCCATAAAGGCGCAAACCGATTTCAATATTCACTACATAATTAGTGAGTGCTGGACACCCTTACCCATTCTCTGATCGAAGTCCTCACCAGCAAGGATCATATCTGGTCCCCACTAATGGAACCATATCTTCACTGGGAACGGAGACCATTGAAGCCCCCTGGGTGGTCGGGAGCAAAGCTGGGCAGTGCCCCTTGGGCAGTGCCAGACTGACAACCTGGCACTGCCTGCCTGGCACTCTGGCACTGCCCACTGGCACTCTGGCACTGCCCACTGGCACTCTGGCACTCCTCACCAGGCAGTGTTTAGGAGGCAGGTACTGAGGGTGTGGGCCCTGGGGGCAGGGCCTGAGGGGTGGGGCCTGAGGGGACAGGTACTGAGGGGCCAGGGTAATGACAGGGGGAGGTGGGGGAGTTCTGAATGAGAGAACAGGGGAACTCTCCAGGGGGGCGGTGAATCAACTGGGGCAGCAATCGGGCGGGATTGCTCAGCCAGGGTGGCGATCAGGGGTGTGGGGCAATGTCCGGGGGGTGATCGGCTGGGGTGGGGGGGAGGGGGGAAGTTAATGTCTTGGGGGGGACGGGGTACGGAGGTCGACATCCGGGGGAGTGGGGGAGCCTGGCAGGGAGAGATCGGCAGTGGTTCTCGATGTCGGTGGGGGTTGGGAGGGATTGACAGGAAACCTCCCAGTGTTCTCTTTTCTTTAATACTTAACTTTTCTTGCTTTTAGTAGGACAGAAGGCTCCTAAACTTTATCAACCACCCTTTAAATATATCCTACTGCAGTTCTATCCTTTCTGACTCGCTTATCTGCCCTAATTCCATCTTCATTCACTTTTAGTTTTCATCCGATCCATTATTTTAGTCTTCATCTTATGTTTTTCTCATAAGATGTAGCACAGTGGTTAGCACTGCTGCTTCACAGCTCCAGGGTCCTGGGTTCGATTCCCAGCTTGGGTCACTGTCTGTGTGGAGTTTGCACATTCTCCTCGTGTCTGCGTGGGTTTCCTCCGGGTGCTCCTGTTTCTTCCCACAGTCCAAAGATGTGCGGGTTAGGTTGATTGGCCATGCTAAAAATTGCCCCTTAGTGTCGTGGGATGTGTAGGTTAGAGGGATTAGTGGGTAAATGTGTAAGGATATGGGGGTGGGGCCTGGGTGGGATTGTGGTCGGTGTAGACTCGATGGGCCGAATGGCCTCTTTCTGTACTGTAGGGTTTCTATGATGATGATGATTTCAAACAATTTCTTGAGTATTTTTCTATGATAACTGTTATTGCCTCGATGCTATTAAGAATTTGGGGAAGTTAATGAGTTTAACAGCTGATATTGAGATGAAAACAAAATAACAGACAAGTAACAAGATTACCATGTGTCTGGAGGAATAATGAGATGTGATTTACCCAATAACAAGATTGGCAAGCGTCTAGAGAACTTGGGGTGTGAATGACCATATCAGTAAAAATGGTTGACCAGAGGTCCGTGGAGCTATACAAATGAGAGATAGATAACCGAATCCACAGGGTATCATATCAAAGCAACTAAATGGTAATTGCTCGCACCCTCACTGGGAAGCAGGGTAGTTACATCCCGAGAGGCGAGTTACATCCAACGGCCTGAGAGGCTACTTACATCCAACAGCCCAAGAGGCTAGTTACACCCTACAGTTAGAATGATTCTCCTCTAAAAGATGCAGTTTTGTACCTTCACTGAAACAGCAAAAGACAGTTTCCCAGACCTGTGCATCTAAGCTGTATTGTGCAGGAACTGGGAGCTGGATTTGAGTGGAGTTACTGAAGTAGATGATGCGGTAAAGTGAAAGGTAGGCAAATGTACCCTGACTAACCTTGACCAGTTTGCAATAACCCTTTTTAACTCAGACACCTTACACGGTGAGATAGACAAAGGGAACAAGGTAGAGGTCCAACACAACTTTATTGAACACTTTATTAAGGACAAACAATATTGATCAGACTCTACTATTTTACTTTAATCGAACTCTATCAAACTCTATCAATCTCTTCACAGGACTCTTCAGTAAACAGTCTTAAATCCATAAGCAAATAGTCTCAAATCTACACTAGTTTTTTTCTTCTGACACATATTTCCGAGGATTCACTACACCTTATCCACAGGTCCCGATCACTGCATTTGAACTCTTTGTCTGAAAAGACAGGGTAATACCCATTCAATAAGGCTGGGACAGTCTGTTCCTCGGTCTTTGAGGGTTGGCTAATGTTTCAAGATATGCAGTCCTCGATCTGGGCTTCCCCTCTCGTCTAGGGCTGGTTCTGGTCTTTGGGTCACCTCACCAAGGTGGTATTCTATTTCTGGTCAGTCTGATGATGCCCGCCACGAGGTACAAGGAGCTGGAGATGCTGTGCTGCTCAGCCGTCAGTCGAAGGTACAAAAGCAGAGAGAGCTGCGGCTCCGGGTTGCCCCCTTTATCCCCCTCTTCAAGTCCTTCCCAAAGATTCTGTGACCTGTGTCCAATGTTAGCATCCAGCAGGGGCAGGAAAATCCAATGAGGTTACTTCTTTCCGTATTTGGAGATTGCAGAACATTTGGAGGTTTTGAACCTTGAACTGCCAAGCACCATCCTTGTCATGCTCTGCCTCTGGCCGTCTCTGTGAGCTGGGTGTCACCAAGTCTGCGTCACATCCTTTTAACAAGCTTCACTGGAGGTGTGAACAACGGTTTGTTCTGAAAGAATGTGGCCATTAGCACCTGGCCAGGCAGTTCCAGACTTGCCTTGTTTCAACGGGCAGTTGATTGTCCAAGGCCTGTCTGCATGAAAACAGTTTATTCCAGCTCTGTAATTTGCAAATTGCAGTTGGGCTGGGTTTAAACTCAGCTTCCACATTTCGAGTTTTTATCCATGTTCATGAAAAATATCAATATTTCTGTAACAATCCTGGGAGTTATGGGTCACCTGACCATAATAATATTTGGGAAAAGGTGTGTCTTAGTTCAGGTACTGTGGGTATATTTTGGGAACAAGCTGTAATTTCAGATATAACAGTGCGTTTAGTTATTAAGCGTCATTGTGCACATTAGTCTTTCTTGTTCTGGTTTTCTTGTATTTTAATAAATATTTTTTATTATTTCTTTACACAGAGACTGTTCAGTTTTCTCACTGGGTTGTACATGGCTCCTCACATTCATCCAAACAAATATACATCACTATGAAACAGTGTTCCAAGTTGGGACACTCTCACATATACAACATCAGTGGGCTTTGTAACAATGCTCCCTGAAACTTAGGTTTCTCATCTCTTCTTGTCCATTTCCTATTATTAGATACTTGCTCAATACAACCCCCACCCTGCTGGTGAGTTCATCCTGACAGATAGTTCCTGTGTTTCAGTTCTTGTTATTTTGCACATTGGATCAAGTATTTGCTCAGAAATATCAGCAGGAATCTTTCCAAACAGTAGAAGCCGCAGTCTGAGTCACATTCATTTCAGTTCCACATCAACGCAAGATGAAGATTGTGGCACTGGCTCCAGTGCCGTTTCCATTGCAATATCATTGAAACATTTGTCAGGCCAGTAAATCAATAATCAATGTCCTAGGAAACAGACATCAAGGGAACTCATGCTTACTGTAATGTGAAGTTTATCACTGAGAAGCTTGTCCAACATTGTGTTTTGATATTTTTTAATCTTGTGCAGGGGAAAGATGTGGAAGCTGCTGACAGTTTGGGGTTTTTGTTTTGTAATGTTGCAGATACCTATGATTTAGTCATAGTGACTGGTGCTCTGTCCTGTGGACTACTGTCTTTGGATGTCCTTCCAGAACTGTTGAGAGTCGCTAAGCCAGGTGAGCAGAAAACTTTACTGATGCAAGACCGTAAGGCAATGTGGTCATTTAAATCTGGCAAACATTCAACACAAAGAGGTGAAGGAACGCATGGTCACGCAAATTCAAACAGGGATAGACAAAGTCAAGACAATGGTCACTTTCTCTCCTCACTCTCTCTTCCGTTGGTGGATCAAACCATCCTGCTATCATTCCTGATTGTCATTGCCCATCTCAGTGGAACTTCCCTCACCTAATTACAACAAGAATATCAATGGTTTCTCTTCCATACCATTACTCCTGGAATTATGCATAAGACCAAAAGACATAGGAGCAGAATTAGGCCATTCAGCCCATTGAGTCTGCTCCGCCATTCAATCATGGCTGATATTTTTCTCATCCCCATTCTCCTGCCTTTTCCCCATAACCCCTGATCCCCTTATTAATCAAGAACCTATCTATCTCTGTCTTAAAGACACTCAATGACGTGACCTCCATAGCCTTTTGCGGCAAAGAGTTCCACAGATTCACCACTCTCTGGCTGAAGAAATTCTTTCTAACCTCTGTTTTAAAGTATCGTCCCTTTAGCCTGAGGTTGTGCCCTCTGTTTCTAGTTTTTCCTACCAGTGGAAACATCCTCTCCATGTCCACTCTATCCAGGTCTCGCAATATCTTGTAATTTTCAATAAGATCCCTCCTCATCCTCCAAACTCCAACAAGTACAGACCCAGAGTCCTCAACCATTCCTCATACGACAAGCTCTTCATTCCAGGGATCATTCTTATGAACCTCCTCTGGACCCTTTTCAAGGCCAGCACATCCTTCCTTAGATATGGGGCCCAAAACTGCTCTCAATACTCTAAATGGGGTCTGACCAGAGCCTTCTACAGCCTCAGAGGTACATCCCTGCTCTTGTATTCTCGCCCTCTCGACATGAATGCTAACATTGCATTTGCCTTCCTAACTGCCGACTGAACCTGCACGTTAACCAGAAGAGAATCTTGAACAATGACTCCCAAGTCCCTTTCTGTTTCTGATTTCCTAAGCATTTTCTCATTTAGAAAATAGTCTATGCCTCCATTCCTCCTTTCAAAGTGCATAACCTCACACTTTTCCACATTGTATTCCGTCTGCCACTTCTTTGCCCACTCTCCTAACCTGTCCAAGTCCTTCTGCAGCCCCCCTGCTTCCTCAATACTACCCGTCCCTTTACATATCTTTGTATCATCTGCAAACTTAGCAACAGTGCCTTCAGTTCCTTCTTCCAAATCGTTAATGCATATTGTGAAAAGTTGTGGTCCCAGCACTGACCCCTGAGGCACACCACTAGTCACCTGCTACCATCCTGAGAAAGACCTCTTTATCCCCACTCTCTGCCTTCTGCCAGTCAGCCAATCCTCAATCCATGCCAGGATCTTACCCTTAACACCATGGGCTCTTAACTTATTTAACAGTCTCCTATGCGGCACCTTATCAAAGGCCTTCAGGAAATCTAAATAAATCACATCCACTGGTTCTCCTTTATCTAAGTTCCTTGATACCTCCTCAAAGAACTCTAACAGATTTGTCAGACATGACCTCCCCTTGACAAAGTCATGCTGACTCAGTCCTATTTTATCATGCACTTCCGAGTACTCCGCGATCTCATCTTTAATAATGGACTCTAAAATCTAGCCAATGACCGAAGTCCGGCAAACCGGCCTATAATTTCCCATCTGCTGCCTCCCTTCCCTTTTAAACAGCGATATGCATGGGCCCACCATCTTCCTTATTTACACACTGACCCTCGGTAATGTCTACTGTAGTGGGATCTTTCTCTTTACTCCACTTACAGGCCGGTATTTGGGGGTCTGCCGATAGCTGCGAGTGTCTCTCTCTTACAGGCCTTGAAATTTCAAAGGCCGGGGAATGCTGCACTGGGACAACTCTGCAGGAGAGTGCACTGAACCAGGCTCACCGTTTATACCTGACCGG
Organism: Mustelus asterias; assembly: GCF_964213995.1. Taxonomy (NCBI): domain Eukaryota; kingdom Metazoa; phylum Chordata; class Chondrichthyes; order Carcharhiniformes; family Triakidae; genus Mustelus; species Mustelus asterias. The sequence goes on along the minus strand of NC_135825.1, from coordinate 44,897,802 downwards.
TAACCTGATACTTATATCACACAGCCATCCCAAAACCGCCACCAAGGCCTGAGTGATTCTCTCCCTTGTCGGTGGGACAACGGCCACCCTGCACCCACTCCACTCGAGTAGGTCTCCAAGAGAGAGAACAGAGAGTCTCTGTCCTTTTTATCTCCTGACCAGCAGTCTCCCTTGAGTGAGCGGGTTCGAATCGCTCAGATCACCCTCGGTTCTCGACTCTGGATTTATGGTAAGGGATATTGAAACTGTGACCTCGTCAGAGTGCGCTGATGAGAGAACAAGAGGCAAGACGGACTCCAAACGAGTTTCAAAACTTACAGTGATTTATTTAACAATAGAATCAACCTCTCCAATACCCCACCACACATGAATAAAACTTATACTTTATACTATCACTATGGGAGAAATGCTAACGGGTACAACGTAAAATCTTACTTTACACAGTTCAAGACAAGATTACTGAACTTTAACATTACAATACATCACCCCCTCCCCTTGCCTCAATCTCTATCCTATCCTCGGGAGCTTCACAAGGTTGGCTGGGATACTCACAATTCTAAAAGGGGTTCCTTTGTGGTGGGCTCGAATGTCTTAGTGCAGGGTCGAAACTGGGCTGCTGTTGGTCTGCACCTCTGCACATCAGCTTGCGATTCTGGAAGAGAGCTCGGTCTTGCTTGTCTGCCTGCCTTGATCTTAACTTCCGCCCAATTTAACAACCAACTTCCCTGCCCCCGTAGGTGATTTTCGAGGACAATGGGCTTCCGATCACCGGCAGTCTCGGGTTTAATTGAGTCAAGTCCAAACACAAAAGGCTGGAACTGCCTTGACCCCCGGGGGTCGTTATTTTAATGTCTTGTTAATGCTCCTGCAGAGCTTCCTGAACGGTATCCCATTAGTGGGATGGGTCTTCTTGTCTTCTGTGGATGGGCCGATTTCCGTGGCCATTGTCTCCCTGCTGGTCTGTTTACTGTTCGTCTGTTGGCCTCCATCTCCCTTTGTCCTCCTGATGATTAGATCACTGGTGTGTCTGCCTTTCTGGCCACTTGTATATTCAGGGGACTCACACCTTTTTCTCAGCACAGTCCACAGGCAGGTTATGTTTGTCCTGCTGAGCCTTCTGGGAGGTTTCTATCAGCCAGCAGCCAGAGTTGGCCACTTTTAAACTGTCAGGTTTCTCCCACCACCTTTGTGGTGGGCTCGAATGTATTCTCCTAATACATTCGAGCCCACCACAAAGGAACCCCTTTTAGAATTGTGAGTATCCCAGACAACCTTGTGAAGCTCCCGAGGATAGGATAGAGGTTGAGGCAAGGGTAGGGGTGATGTATTGTAATGTTAAAATATGTAGGATTGCCCTGAAACTTACACTACGGACATGGGATCACAATTCACAATTACACTAGTGACATCCAGCTCAATCTCCCCTCCACTTCCTTCAAATCTGCCATTACTTCTGCATTTGCTGTCACCCAGTCCTAGACCAGCAGTGTTATCCTTTAACACAACACTGAAAAGACAAAAGCTGTTGTCTTCAAGCCTCCCCACAAGTTCTATGCCCATGCCACCATTCGCATTGTCTGGCCATCGTCCCAAGCTGGACATGACTATTTATAGAATATGAAATAATATAATAGAATTACATTCACTTTCACCCCAAGCTGAGTATCCCAGTTCACATCTGCTCAAATACAAACATAACATGGCCTGTGCCACCGCCAAAACTCCATCCACTCATTTAAATTCTGATGTCTATTTTCTAACCTGCAACACCCACCAACCCTGCGCTCACTAACTCACACTGACTGTCAGTTCCCCAGAACCTCAAATTTAATTACCATAGGTGCCAAGAGCCTGCCCTTTATCTGTCGCCTCCAGCCCGATAATCCCCCTGAAAGCTTCCATCTGCTTCCTCTGACCTGGATAACTCACCTGGCCAATAGTTATCATTCAGCCAACACCGAAAATAAACAATTGTGCACTTTAATTCTTGTAAAGTTCTTTGCGACACCACAAGGTTGCAAGAGGTGCATTTTAAATGCAATTCTTTCTTCTGTTTTCATTTTTCTGTTACAAACTCTGATTGTGCTCAGAAAATTGAGCTAGAAAGTAGCTGTGAGAGACTTTGCAAGTTTTAAGTACCTCCATTGATTAGACTATTATTTGAATTTAGAATTTAGCATCTTGAAATAAATGTAAGATTGTTGCTGGTTTGATGTGAATCAAGATACCAATCAGCTCCTCACCAACCAGCTCCTTACACTGAGGACACAAGGTCACTCTTTCCCCTGTGTGTTATTTCTGCTCTTTAACTCTACATTATCTAGCTGAGGGCAGCTCCCTGAGGTTTGCTATTTAAAAAGCTCCTCTGACTCTGAATTCACTCAGGGCTGTGCCCCCTTCCCTCTGACTCTGAGTGTGACCCACTCTCACAGGCTTGTGACTAAAAACTCGCCCACCACCTTTTTCATCTCTTGTTTTTTCTCTCATCATCCAATTCCTTCCCTCCCTTAATTTCTCTTTCAATTCCTCATTCATCATTGTAGTCATCCAGCCTAATTCACCCTCCTCAGTCCTTCTGCTCTTTATTTCCAATCCTTAAATCTTATAGGTTGAGGAGCTATCCTGTAGCTTCCTTTCTTCACCCAGGTTGATTGGGACCCCATCCACCTCCTTCAACATTCACTCCCTCCATCACTAACACAGAGTGGCAGCAGTGGATGCCATCTACAAGATCTACTGCTGGTACTCACCCAGGTTCCTTAGGCAGCACCTTCCAAACCCACACCACTACCATCTAGAAGGACAAGGGCAGCAGATATATGGCCTGGAGAATTCAGTCCCGTGCCCAATAATGACATTTAAATTACATTACAAATAGATTAAAATCATTTCCTGGTCTTCCTGCCGGTTTCCAGCGTGGTCTTGACTGCTCTCCGGCCGACACACGCATCTCCCAACTCGACACGCCAAAAAATTAGCGTGTCGTAATGGGAGAATCAGGCCCATAGTGTTTCCTTCACATCATCGGTCAAACAATTAAAATCTGATAGCGATTCCACCTTGCAGTAATTCCAGGATCCTGATATTCTGTTTATGAATATCATTTGCTGTAAGGTGGATGTGGTTTAGGATGAGTGGAGAAACTGAGTATCACACATTGCAAAACTGTTTCCTGTCCAGCTAATAAAAGCTTTCCTTTTCGTTTTCCTAATCCTTCACCCCTAATAACCCATCAAGTTTTTTTTTTATTCATTCGTGGGACATGGGCGTCGCCAGCTGGCCAGCATTTATTGCCCATCCCTAGTTGCCCTTCTCCAGAGTGCATTTGAGAGTCAACCACTTTGCTGTGGCTCTGGAGTCACATGTCGGCCAGACCAGATAAGGATAGTAGATTTCCTTCCCTAAAGGACATTAGTGAACCAGATGGTTTTTTCCGACAATCGACAATTATTTAATTATCATCAGTAGATTCTTAATTCCAGATATTTTTTATCGAATTCAAATTTCACCATCTGCCGTGACGGGATTCGAACCTGGGTCCCCAGAACATTAGCTGAGTTTCTGGATTAATAATTTAGCAATAATACCACTGGGCCATCACCTCCCCGAAAGTAATGTAATGAAAGACTTTGGACTGCAAGTTGACAGCTTCTGCTGTCAATATTTTCCACTTGTCTATAAGAATGTGAGCGCCAACACTGCTGTTTGCTAAGTGATGCTTTTTAACACAGCTTTCAATCCCTTTCGCCAACATTTACAGGGGGACACGTTGAGTTGGAACAATAATTGATTGGGAACTTGTAAATAAGGAGATATTGGGTCAGTGTTTTCCCCTTTTCCAGGTGCATTTCTCTGTTTATCAGCAAAAGATGAAAGGGACAGTGAGTACATGCAGGAGCTCCTGGTGTCCATGGAAGACCTGGAGAAGAAGGGCCTGTGGATCCCAGTTGTGAAGCAGAAGATCAATCATTGGCAGAAGGTTGTTGTGCCCACGGAGCTGAGCTCAGAGTACATCGCTGGACTTGTGGCCATTTATAAGAAAACTGGTCAATGACGGTGCTGCTGTCCTGTCAGTTGTGTTTTGGCACCAATGCTGTTTTTGAGAACATGGATCCCGAACACATAGTAAAATAAAACCTTACTTAAACCAATGCACAGTGACTTTTTGTGTGACATTCTTACACAGATTTGCTGGGGTTTCACCCCCCACACCATTGCCTTGCTGTCAAACACAAACATTTACCATTTTCACTGGGATGGGGTGGATGTTAGGCCAGGGTTCCAGCTGAGGCAGCTGACCAGCTAAATCACCCGCCGCTGCCTCACTGAGGTGGAACTTTTAGTTGGCCTGGAATGTGAAATCCAGTATCTGGAAATTAGTCCAGGTAAGAAATGGTTTGAACATGGTGCATCTGGTCCAGGGACACCTTTGGGGGAAGCAAAGCACACTTTCGGATTGTTAAGGATAAACATGATTGTTCATAAAAAGTGCATAAACCCATGGTAGTGATCAAAAGTGTCAAAGAACTGTCTAACTGCTAAAGAACTGTCAAAGGAAAGAAGGAAAGTTGACATGGAGGAAGTAAGGGAAATAGTGGTGGGTGTGGGCATGGGTTGGCATGAATTGACACTAAATTGGCATAGGGGCTATAAAGGTTCATGAGGGCAAATCAACATCTTGCATGTGGGAGGCTTTCAAGTGTAAGTTGATAGGGATTCAGGACTGGCACATTCCTGTAAGGATGAAGGATAAGTATGGCAAGTTTTGGGAACCTTGGATAATGAGAGATATTGTGAGCCTAGTCAAAGAGAAAAAGGAAGCATTTGTCAAAGCTAGGAGGCTGGAAACACATGAAGCAAGTGTGGAATACAAGGAAAGTAGAAAGAAACTTAAGCAAGGAGGAAGAGGAGCTAAAAGGGGTCATGAAAAAGCATTGGCCAGCAGGATTAAGGAAAATTCCAAGGCTTTTTATACATACATAAAGAGATTGAGGGTAGCCAGGGAGAGGGTTGGCCCACTCAAGGACAAGGGAAAGAATCTATGCGTGGAGCCAGAGGAAATGGGCGAAATATTAAATGAGTACTTTGTGTCAGTATTCACCAAAGAGAAGGACTTGGTGAATGATGAGTCTGGGAAAGGATGTGTAGATAGTTTGAGTCATGTTGAGATCAAAAAGGAGGAGGTATTGGGGTTCTTGAGAAACATTAAGCTAGACAAGTCCCCAGGGCCTGATGGGATATACCCCAGAATACTGAGAGAGGCAAGGGCGGAAATTGCTGGGGTCTTGAGAGAAATCTTTGTATCCTCACTGGCTACAGATGGAGTTTAATCCAGACAAATGTGAGGTAATGCATTCTGGAAGGTCTAATACAGATAGGAAATATACAGTAAATGGCAGAACCCTTAAGAGTATTGACAGGCAAAGGGATCTGGGTGTACAGGTACACGGGACACTGAAAGTGGCAATGCAGGTGGAGAAGGTAGTCAAGAAGGCATACGGCATGCTTGCCTTCATCGGCCAGGGTATTGAGTTTAAAAATTGGCAAGTCATGTTGCAGCTTTATAGAACCTTAGTTAGGCCGCACTTGGAATATAGTGTTCAATTCTGGTCGTCACACTACCAGAAGAATGTGGAGGCTTTGGAGAGGGTACAGAAAAGATTTACCAGGATGTTGCCTGGTATGGGGGGTATGAGCTATGTGGAGAGGTTGGAGAAACTTGGTCTGTTCTCACTGGACCGACGGAGGTTATGGGGAGACCTGATAGAAGTCTACAAGATTATGAGAGGCATGGACAGAGTGGATAGTCAGAAGCTTTTTCCCAGGGTGGAAGAGTCAATTACTAGGGGGCGTAGGTTTAAGGTGCGAGGGCCAAGGTTTAAAGGAGATGTACGAGGCAGATTTTTTACACAGAGAGTAGTGGGTGCCTGGAACTCGTTGCCGGGGGAGGTAGTGGAAGCGGATACGGTCGTGACTTTTAAGGGGCGTCCTGACAAGTACATGAATAGGATGGGAATAGTGGGATAAGGTCCCCGGAAGGGTAGGGGGTTTTAGTTAAGTCGGGCAGCATGGTCGGTGCAGACTTGGAGGGCCGAAGGGCCTGTTCCTGTGCTGTAATTTTCTTTGTTCTTTGTTCTCTTTGTTCTTTGGGTGTGGCAAACATAGAAGGTAAACGGAGCCATAGGGATGTTTAGAAAAGGTGTGGGTTGCTATAAGGGGTACGACAGGCCATGTGGGAGGTGGTAGAGGATCATGGATCACCTTCAGTGGGTATAAGGGCTGATGGAATGTTGGTGGGGGCGTGAGGTGGCCTAGGTTTCACATGGAATGGATGTGGGGAATGTTGGGGGGGATGAGTGGAGTGAGGGGTATTTTTGTTTTTTTCATTTGATTGAACACATGCCAGAGCACAGGGACAGCCCTCCAGCCAGCGGGCATCTGTATAAGCAGCCTCTGCACTCGTTAGAACAGCGCCAGGTCTGCCTTTCCACCCAGCCCAGAGAAAACGTAACCTGGGGCCAGCCCATCTGCCAACCTGAGAGCGAACATCTGGCCCTGAATCTCACAGCTTTACAGCTTGAAACTGTCTCCCAAAATCTAGCTGAAACTTGGAATAACAATATCCCTAAACATACAGTCAGGGGTGATTGACAGTGAAGGGAATGAAGTCGGCCATTTTCCAAAAGCCATATTTTTATTATCTCATCAATATTCACCTCATTAAACATATTCATTTATTGGACTGATTGGCACCATTCATAACGTGCCCACAATGCAGAGGGGAACACCCGAATGGACATTCGTTTAAATCCCCCTCTGCACAGCTGAGAGACCTTTACTTTCAAAGCCGACAAAAGATCCTTATTCTGCCCAGCAACAGCACGAAGCTGCATTTTAAACCGGCCTTTGGCCAGAAGATCGGGATATCTGCGAGTCAAGACCTGGAGTGGGCTATATGGCATAACTGGACTGTCAATAAAATATTACATGAATAAAATGGCCAAGGCAGGCAGAGAAACTTAATCAACTAGGATAAACAGAATAAAAGATTAGATTAAATCCCCCTACACACAGCAGGACAAAATGACATTAACACCTAATCTTGCAAGCATAGAATACAGACACAAAACAGTAGAGATCGATTTAGATAAGGGGACACATCGAGAGGATAATGGGAAACACATTAAAACACCGGGGCAAGAACAGGCAGTCCCATTAACACGGACCCACACCATACAGATGCAAATTGACAAGCCTCCCAGGGAACTGCCTGACCAGACAGGCCACTTTATAAGTATTGTAAAAATGTATGAGCAAATGTTCCCGCTCGAATTTGGACCCCTATAAATATCCAGAGCAAATGTATAACCATTGAGATCAACGTGGCCAAGCACTGTTTCTAAGCTGGCTACAGGGGTCTCCCTGGGTACCCAGTAATTGTACAATAAAGAAAAACTCTTTGAACCTTGCCTTGCGACTCGACTCCCTTGAATGCACTGGTACAAGGGATTTTTCCCTACAACAGGGAAATTGTGCAGAAATTTTGAATACATTTGACTGCAATTCCTGTGCTAACAGGATTGAGTAACGAGTACTGGAAAACTCAGCTTGGAGCTGGTGTCTGAGTGTCAGCAGTGAGTCTGTGGGAGTACTCCTTCCTGTGTGCTGGAGTACAATTCGAGATATCTCGAGGCTTTGTACTCTAATCCAGTCTCCCTGGCTACATTCTCAGTATGTTTCTCAATACTTTAATCCTAATACTTGCATTGCATTTTGCTATTTCATCCCATTTCTCAGTTTATACTAGTTCTATTTTCCTGCCCTTTTCTATTTCCTTTTATAGTCCTTATATATTACAGGGATATCTGAGTTTCAATTAGACAGGTTTATTTAAACAGGGATACCTCTGTCTAAACAGCATTAGATGAATGTTTAGAATCATAGATTCCCCACAGTGCAGAACAAGACCATTCGGCCCATCGAGTCTGCACCGACAACAATCCCATCCAGGCTCTATTCCCATAGCCCTATTTATTTACCCTGCTGGTCCCCCTGACACTAAGGGGCAATTTAGCATGGCCAATCCACCTAACCCGCACATCTTTGGACTCTGGGAGAAAACTGGAGCACCCGGAGGAAACCCACACAAACATGGGGAGAACGTGCAAACTCCACACAGTCACCCAAGACTGGAATTGAACTCAGGTCCCTGGTGCTGTGAGGCAGCAGTGTTAACCAATGTGCCATCCATTCCATTTATCAGAATTGCCTTTTTGATTATATTAGGTCAATGAATGTGGCTGACTCTTATGTACCTAGTTATATTACACATTGAGGTTGATGCAGAGTGTTTAGTATTGAATATTGGTCTATTGATCAACTCCATAATGTCTCCAATCTTCGTGGGCTCAAGCACATGTGGAGCTGATGTAAGATTGAATGTAATAAATTTAGAAGATTATTTCACACAGATGGTTCAGAAGCCTTCTCAAATAAAGCTCTTGTCAATATTTAAGAATAATCTTGATAGATGACTGAGTGGGAAAGGAGTATTAAGATCTGGGACATGGGTGAGCGTACATGGTAAGTATTAATCATAGAATCATACAATCCTTACAGTGCAGAAGGAGGCCATTCGGTCCATCGAGTCGACACTGACAACAATCCCACCCACGCCCTATCCCACAACCCCACATATTTACCTCACTAATCCTGTAACCCACACATCCTTAGACTGTGGGAGGAAACCAGAGCGCCTAGAGGAAAGCCAGAGAGCATCAGTTCTTGTTTTTGATGCTTTTGCGGAAGGGATAGAGATGTTGTTGGAAATACCAGATGAAGATGTTTTTAGCTGTGGTCTGGAGTGATTGGCTTGTTTCCATTGGTTTCACTCAGACACGGGAAGAACATGCAAACTCCATACAGACAGTGACCCAAGTTGGGAATTGGACCCGGGTCTCTGGCACTGTGAGGAAGGACCTAACCACAACTAACCACTGTGCCACCGTGCCGCCCTAATGTTCATATTGAGGAGAAAGACCAACAAAACTAGGTTGGAATGAGCGGCCAGGTGTCATTTCTATTTGAAGTTACACATTAACGGCGATGGAATTTGATGCCTCTCTGCTGAAGGATTAAATGTATGCGTTGGGCTCCTCGAACAAAACAGCAAAGATTAAAAATCAGTTTTCAGTTAATGAGAAACTTGATTTGCCATTTGCAGGCACAGAAGGTGTTAGGAAAAGAACATTTTGTGGAACACAGAATTACTGTCTACCAGGGGAACGTCAAATAGAGTCATAGAGTCATAGAGGTTTACAGCATGGGAACAGGCCCTTCGGCCCAACTTGTCCATGCTGCCCTTTTTTTTCAAAACCCCTAAGCTAATCCCAATTGCCCGCATTTGGCCCATATCCTTCCATACCCATCGTACCCATGTAACTATCTAAATGCTTTTTAAAAGACAAAATTGTACCCGCCTCTACTACCACCTCTGGCAGCTTGTTCCAGACACTCACCACCCTCTGTGTGAAGAAATTGCCCCTCTGGACACTTTTGTATCTTTCCCCTCCCACCTTAAACCTATGCCCTCTAGTTTTAGACTCCCCTACCTTTGGGGATATTGACTATCGAGCTGATCTGTGCCCCTCATTATTTTATAGATCTCAATGAGATCACCCCTCAGCCTCCTACGCTCCAGAGAAAAAGGTCCCAGTCTATCCAGTCTCTCCTTATAACTCACTCCATCAAGTCCCGGTAGCATCCTAGTAATGATGGAGAACATGACCCAGAGGCTAAACTGCTGGTTGATGAGGGTCATCACATAACTGAGGGGAGTCTGGTAACATTTTTCAGAGTGACTTTTGTTTATGCCATTGTGAAGTGCTTTGAACAATAATAATGTTACCCTAATGACACAGTGGCACATCAGTTAGCACTGCTGCCCCAAAACACCAGGGAACTGAGTTCAATTCCAGCCTTTGATGCATGGAGTTTGCACATTCTCCCCGTGTCTGCGTGGGTTTCCTCTGAGTTCTCCTGTTTCCTCTCACAGTCAAAAGATGTGCAGGTTAGGTGGATTGGCCATGTTAAATTGCCCCTTAGTGTCCAAAGATGTGTAGGTGAGGTTGTTTAACCACAGGATTAGTAAATATGTTGGGGGGATAGGCCTGGGGAGGGCCTGGGTGGGATGCTTTTTGGAGAGTCAGTGCAGGTTCGATGGGCCGGATGTCCTTTTCAGCACTGTCGGGATTGTATGAGTCTAATCTCTGGAAGGTTCTCTTCTTCGAAAGCCTATCTTTTTGATCAGTTGCTCCAAGATCTCCTCCTGGTCACGTAGTATTCAGTTGCACTCCTGTTCAGTAACTTTTTTATAACATTAAAGGTGCTATATAAATGCAAGTTGCTGCGTTTTCAAAGTTGTCAACAGTGCACTCTCATTATGGAAACCAATGGAAACAAGCCAATCACACCCCACCACAGCTAAAATTCATCTTCATCTGGCATTTCCAACAACATCTCTCTTTTCCACCCACAAAGCATCAAAAACCAAAACTGATGTTCTCTGTGGAATCTTACTGTGCTGCAACAGGGTCCATACCAGCAGGGTACATACCAGCACAGTCCATACCAGCAGGGTACATACCATCAGTGTCACTAGCAGCAGGGTACATACAAGAAGGGTCCATACCAGCAGGGTCCATACCAGCAGGGTCCATACCAGCAGGATATATACCAGCAGGGTCCATACTAGCAGGGTACATACCAGCAGGGTACATACCAGCAGGGTATATACCAGCAGGGTTCATACCAGCAGGGTGTATACCAGCAGGGTCCACACCAGCAGGATATATACTAGCAGGGTCCATACCAGCAGAGTACATACCAGCAGGATATACACCAGCAGGGTCCATATCAGCAGTGTATATACCAGCAGGGCCCATACCAGCAGGGTACACACCATCAGGATATATACCAGCAGGGTCCATACCAACAGGGTCCATACCAGCAGGGTCCATACCAGCAGGATATATACCCGCAGGGTACATACCAGCAGGGTATATACCAGCAGGGTCCATACGAGCAGGGTACATACCAGCAGGGTACATACCAGCAGGGTATATACCAGCAGGGTCCATACCAGCATGGTGTATACCAGCAGGGTCCATATCAGCAGGGTATATACCAGCAGGGTCCATACCAGCAGAGTACATATCAGCAGGATATACACCAGCAGGGTCCATATCAGCAGAGTATATACCAGCAGGGCCCATACCAGCAGGGTACACACCATCAGGATATATACCAGCAGGGTCCATAGCAGCAGAGTACATACCAGCAGGATATACACCAGCAGGGTCCATATCAGCAGGGTATATACCAGCAGGGTCCATACTAGGAGGGTCCATACCAGCAGGATATATACCAGCAGGGTACATACCAGCAGGATATATACCAGCAGGGTATATGCCAGCAGAGTCCATATCAGCAGGGTACATGCCAGCAGGGTACAAACCAGTCGGATATATACCAGCAGGGTACATACCAGCACTCATTGGGCCCTATTTTACCATTTTGATTCTAAGTGCTGGGCGGATTTGAATCTGGGAGTGTTTCAGATCCGATTTTTAGACCCGTTCTCAGGTGCCTCCATACGCACTCTGCCTGAAAAAATATCAGCGATTCTGAATCGTGCCGCATAAGCCTGTGGGCGGGGCATTAATACACCCAAAACGCTGCAACTCCGATCGGCGCCTCCAACTGCGCATGCGCAGTTAAAAAAAAATAGAAAAACTTCCCCTGCCACATCGCTTCCAGGCTGGATAATGCCTCCCCCCTGGCCCCTGCGGACATTGCCCCACCCCAAAACATAACTGACCCCCTTATCCCCCCACCCTCCCCCGCTACACAGACCAATCGCGACCCCCTGCCCCCCTTTCCCCCCCGGTCACATGCAGAGTGGCAGCGGACACCCCCTGCGGCCCCCCCCCCGATTGCACACAGTGTGGCAGCCTCTGCCCCCCCATCAGAGAGCCATCTGACCCGCCTCCTTCCGCCCCCCCCCCCCCCCCCCCCACCCCCCGGCTGATCTGAGTCAGAGAGCTGCCAGAAGTTCTGAACTTACCTCCTCAGAGGCTGGAGCGCCGAATCTGGACGGGCGAACGCGGTGGTAAAGGGGGAAGTGCCGGTAAGGTTGGGCGTGCAGCCCATTAAGTCAATTCAAATGCATGCAAATGTATTTAAATCGCACCTGTTTCAGACGCGATCCAGACGGCGGCCATTTTAGGCCCTTGGTAAAGAGGGAACCGGCGCAGAGGCGATTGTGGATCACACTACTCACCTCACGCCCGACTTTACCAAGTTTTCACGCCCGAAAACGGGCACAACGCACTGGTAAAATCAGGCCCAGTGTGCTTCATTGTGATTGATATCCTTTCACCTGACTCAGATTCCACAAAATCGTTTTGTTCAGCTTGAAGTTAAATTGGTGCAACGATAATAATCCCATTCACCCGGTTCTGGGGGGAACCAAGGCCTCAATATTTGCTCCTCAGCCGGATCACAGAATCAGGAAATTTCTCTGCTCATCATATCAACCTCAGGAAAAACTCCCCCGCTCCTCGCATGCTGCAATCTTCGGTCTGGGGTGGTGCTGAATAGTCGGATGGATCCATAGGCATCCACAGAGGTGGCTAAATCCTCAGGCCAGATGTTAAAAAAGGCCTGCCTTGGTTCTCTTTTGTCAAATATTAGGCCCTTTAGCCCTCACCCCCTCACACATCCTCAGTCCCACACCCACTCCTGATGCCCCATCCACACCAACTCTTGCCAACCCATGCCCCCCACCCAACACCAATGGCCCCTTACAGTCCTATTCCAATTTAAAGACAAATTGTGCCAAACCACCCACCACCCTTTAACCTTTGCATTCGAACTTCCATGCCAGCCTAACCAATATGCAGCATGAACAGACATCAGTAGCCATGTTGTGGTGAAATACAACACAGGTCTAAATATCTATTTACAGCTTTCACTATAACTAAAAGAACACTCCCATTCATGAAAACCCATTCACAACATTAAATCACCTCAAGAACTTAATCCCCTTTTAAAAACAGATTTGCCTTCAGAACCCCACATCAAAAACAACTAATCCTTTAAGAACTTACTTGAGCTGTAAATCAATCTTAAACTTAGGATCCCCTAATGAGATAATGATAGGTTGTGGAGAGCAACCAAGCATTAATAATGATGGTCCTTGTATAATACCAACAAATGGCTGTTGTAACTGCTGGAATAGATTCCTTTCAACTTTCACTGACATAGGCAGCCAAACGTTTAAAGGACTGGGGATTTAAAGAATTTCAGAGTTTCACGGTTCAACTGTATTCGACCTTCAAGAACATTTATAACAACTCTGAATATTTTTAACTTCTACACTGCAGGATAACCTATCATTATCTCTTTAGGGGATCCAAAGTTTGTAGTTTGGGAAGGCAAAAATAGGGTCTGTTTGAATTCAGCACTGAATTCATGAGCAAGTTAAGTGTGGAGATGCCAACGTTGGACCGGGGTAAGCACAGTAAGAAGTCAAGTGTGCCATCCCCTTTTCCCTACCAGCAAACATGGGATCTGTCGGAAATAGGGGCAGAACCCAGAGGTCCAGGTCCCGCCTGTCATTTTGGAGCCTGTACAACTCTGAAAACCTGAGGCAGGTTGTCTGAAGAGAGATGGGACAAAACTTAAGTGAAATCTGCCCTACCCTTCGAAATAAGGGAGACTCACTGATGGTGTTTTCAAAACAATGACCTTCACTGAGAAAGAAAGATGTGATTCACAAGCTTACAGCTATCTTGTGAACTATGGCTCAAGGGGATCATTCCCGTGCTCTGGGTTACAGGGCGTGGGTTCAATTCCCACTCCAGGGATTGAGTACACAGTTTAGGCTGACAGTGCAGTGCGATACTGAAGGAGTGCTGCACTGTCAGTAGGTGGCGGAAGAACACAAGGAGTATACCTGTGGCTCGTTGAGCCTGCTCTGCAAAGGTGATCATGTCTGACCTTTGACTTTGGTATCACTTTCCTGCTGTTTCCCCTGCGGTTGTTCCTGTTCAAAAAAAACAATGAGAATTATTACACCTCCTTCCCCTGACAGTGTAGCCCCTTCCAGCCTGTAATCTGGATATTTCTGTGTAAAGTCTGTTTTCTTACCCTAAGAGTAATTTCTCTTTATTTTACAATAAATCTCAGCAGCCGGTGGGATTGCAGGTGATTTTTAAGGACGAAGGAAGTTACTTATTATCACACACGAACCCTGGACGTTTGAATTTAACATCTCGATCAGCCGCCTCATTCACACAATCAAACACACAAGGCTGGGGACAGTTGAATGCTGGAATTCTCCGACCTCTCCGCAACTGGAAATTTCCAGTTCCGCTGCAGTGAATGGAGTTTTGGCTGAGGGCCAAATTCTCCCTCCCTGCTGGAAGTGAGGCAGGGTAAATAAGATCAAAGAATTCTGCCCAAAGTTAAAGTCATAATTATAAAGATGGAATTTCTAACTCAGTCTTTGATGGTTGAATTACTTTGGTTGGAGCGAAGATCTCTTAGAAACAAAGGATTCTCTTGAAGCTGCAAAGCCTCTTGTAGACGAATAGCCCAGCAGTTTGTTCTCGGGTCACCGTGGAAACAGGAACAAGCGCAGTGCTTCAGCTGCTCTCAGTTATGATGGTTCAGCTGGCCAGATGTTTCCTGGTGCTTCAGACATTTTAGTTTCAGTCACATGACTGCAGCATTAACCCCTCTGGGGCCCAGAACATCCTGATACACTAACAGGTAACAATGGGCACTCACTCTTATATCTGGCTCAACCTGAGCTCAAATAGTCTTCCTAATTCAGTATGAGTCTTGGAGACCCAGCGTTTAGAGATTTCATTCTTTTTTAGGTTATTCCTTTCTCAGAATTACAAAGCCAGTGCTCAGAGTGGACCGGGAAAACTATTAATCTGCTAATCACCAGGCAAGACTGTTCTCTTCCTGTTGGGGAGCACTTCAGCGGTCACGGGCATTCGGCCTCTGATATTCGGGTAAGTGTTCTCCAAGGCGGCCTTCACGACACACGACGGCGCAGAGTCGCTGAACAGAAACTGATAGCCAAGTTCCGCACACACGAGGACGGCCTCAACCGGGATATTGGGTTCATGTCACACTATTTGTAACCCCCACAGCTTGCCTGGACCTGCAGAGTTTCACTGGCTGTCTTGTCTGGAGACAATACACATCTTTTTAGCCTGTCTTGATGCTCTGTCCGCTCATGTTGTTTGTATCTTAAAGACTTGATTAGCTGTAAGTATTCGCATTCCAACCATTATTCATGTAAATTGAGTCTGTGTCTTTATATGCCCTGTTTGTGAACAGAATTCCCACTCACCTGAAGAAGGGGCTTGGAGCTCCGAAAGCTTGTGTGGCTTTTGCTACCAAATAAACCTGTTGGACTTTAACCTGGTGTTGTTAAACTTCTTACTGTGTTTACTTACCCCAGTCCAACGCCGGCATCTCCACATCATGACTCCACAAAAGAGACATAGCAGATCCAAGCTGACAAGAGCAGGCATCACCTGATCTCCGGTTTGATCTAACACCTGATAGTCTGGAGGTTTCATATTTCTCAAATGCTGGTTCACCCTTACTCAAGGAGATGTCTAAATTTCACAGGTAACTGGGAAATGCCCTTATGTGGATTCATGCTTAACTAAATATTGCCCACAGAATTGAATACTGTATTAGTTTAAATTCAGTAAGAAGTCTAACAACACCAGGTTAAAGTCCAACAGGTTTATTTGATAGCAAAAGCCACTAGCTTTCGGAACAGGCTGTTCCTTCGTCAGATGGGTGGGAGTTCTGATCACAACAGGGCACAACGATACAAACTTAATTTACATGAATAATGATTGGAATGTGAGTCTTTACAGCTAAACTGTAAAGGCTCACATTCCAATCAGCATTTAACAGGTTTTGTAACCCCTTTCACAAAGGATGATCTTACAGCCCATAATACGCAATATCCTTATGAGCATGGCACCCAGTTTTAAATATCCGGTGGAATTTTCGGACCCCCTGCAGTGTGTTTCTCATGGCAGGAGGCAGCGCGCCATTGGCCAGCAGTGGGATCTTCTGGTCCCACCACTGTCAATGGGATCCATTCCCCACCACTGGGAAACCTTCAGTGGGGGGGGCCGCTAATCGGCCAATGGGCTGAAAACCCCATTCATTGTCCACGATGGAAGATCCACAACACCTGGATTGGGAATTCCAAAGATGCACAATCCTCTGAGTCAATTAGCACTGCTGCCTCACAGCGCCAGGGACCCGGGTTCGATTCCCGGATTGGGTCACTGTCTGTGTGGAGTTTGCACGTTCTCCCCGTGTCTGCGTGGGTTTCCTCCAGGTGCTCCGGTTTCCTCCCACAGTCTGAACGACGTGCTGGTTAGGTCATTGATCCAAAATGGCACCAGAATGTGGGGACTAGGGGAATTTCACAGTAATTTCATTGCAATGTTAGTGTAAGCCTTACTTGTGACTAATAAATAACCTTTAAAAAAAGAACTTACTCCCTTGTCACAAAATCTCTCTCTGAAAGCTTCAAGACTGTTAACACAATTTCTTGCAAGCATGCCTGGGTTTGCTAACTGTATTTATTTAAACATGGATTTGATTAATGCGTGAATGGGGCTCATTTGGAACTGGAACAGTCATAAGCCAAAAAGTAAAGTTGCTTCCTTTCATTTTTAAATATTATTCAACTGTTAAGCTGCTTCATTTATTAGAGTTGTATTTAAATGTGTTATTAAATAAAATTTTACTGGAAAAGATACCGACTTTGTCAGTGAAATCACTCCTGGGGAGAAATATCCTCTCCTCACATTAATGCCAAAATAGAAAAATTGTTGGAGTCTAGTTTGGCCTCATAACCTTGGAGTTCTGGTCTGGGACCGTAACAAGGCTCATTTATTGCAGCTCTCGCCAGAATCACCCACATATGAATCAGACAACGGAACAAATAAAAAATGTCCATTACTTACTGAAGGAGGACAGGCAGTCCAGAGTTCAAACACCGGCTCAGTCTGACTGAAGATTTCGAGGCCTCTTCAGTGAGGCATGTATTTGCCGGCTCAATATCCTCCAAGGTCACCATCTTATACTCTCCATATCTTCAAGAAGCTATCACATTGCAGTTCCTCAGAGTGCCAGCACCATATAACAACTTGAATTTACGTAGCATCTTTAACATAGGGTGCTTCACCAGAGGTGTAATCAGACAAAAAATGAAAACCAGCCTGATGCGCGACAATCAAGCACGAGGTACAAGGCTTCAGCGATTGAAGGCTTTTATTGACAAACAATGGAACTATCTAACACGAGTACACCAATCCAGACTGGAGGGGTCCCGCCTGAGCAGAGGGTCTTATACCTCTCCCCAGGAGGCGGGGCCCGACCGGGATGTGCCATAACAGCATCCACCACAGGTATATTAATCCCACAGTGTAAACACCCTAACCCAACAACAACATTATAACAACCCCACAGTGGCAACACCCTAACCCAACAGTAACATTGGAATAACCCCACAGTGGTAACCAACGATGGTTCACCACATTCACCCCTCCTTTGAAAACAAAGGCCGGCGGGGTGCGAAAACAGATTACATATATACAAAATCTACAAGTCCAGACGGTCTGGAGGACCGCACCGTCGCTGTGATCTCCTCAACACCGGTTGCGACACCGGAGCAGGTGCTTGCGGTGGCGTTCTCTCCAAAACAGCGTCCGGCTGTCCCCTCAAGGACTCACGGGCCGGTTGACCCTGGTGAAGCGGTGGTGCAGGGGATCCTGGTACCTTCTGTGGTGGCGCCGATCTCCGAGTCTCAGGCAAGCTGTACATGGGAGTATAACTGTTATGCACTGGTCCCGGTGCTGACCGCGCCACGTCTGGGGAAGAAAGAAGTGAAAGGGGGTTCGTGACAGGGGGTACAGGAGCGACAGGAGTTGCTACGTCCCCTGCGGGCGCCAGGTCTCAAATCAAGACTGCGTCCTCTCGCCCGTCAGGATATGCCATACTGAGGGTTGGCGTGGAGGAGTTGGACCGGTTCGACCAAGGGGTCGGACTTGCGGGCCCTCACATGTCGCCGCAGAAGGACGGGTCCTGGGTACGTCAACCAGGCTGGTAAGGAGATCCCCGAGGACGACTTCCGAGGGAATGAGAACATCCTCTCGTGGGGAGTAGCATTGGTTGCCGTACACAGGAGGGAGCGAATGGAATGAAGCGCATTTGGAAGGACCTCCTGCCAACGGGAGACTGGAAGGCCCCTGGACTTCAGCGCCAATAGGACAGCCTTCCAGACTGTAGCATTCTCTCTCTCCACCTGTCCGTTGCCCCTAGGGTTGTAGCTCGTGGTTCTACTAGAGGCAATCCCGTATGAGAGCAGGAATTGCCTCAAGTCGTTACTCATGAACGACGAGCCCCTGTCGCTATGTATGTAGCAGGGGTACCCGAACATGGTAAAAAGATCACGGAATGCCTTAATCACCGTGGCAGTCGACGTGTCCGCACAGGGGACAACAAACGGGAACCGGGAGTATTCATCTATGATATTGAGAAAATACACATTCTGGTCCGTTGAGGGAAGGGGACCCTTAAAATCCACACTCAGCCTCTCGAAGGGGCGAGTGGCCTTGACCAATTGTGCCCGGTCAGGTCGATAAAAGTGCGGTTTGCATTCCGCGCAAATCCGACAGCTTCTCGTTACAGACCTGACATCCTCCACCGAGTAGGGCAGGTTACGGGCTTTTATGAAGTGGTAGAGCCGAGTGACCCCAGGATGGCACAGGTCATTATGGAGGGCGTTCAAGCGGTCCTCCTGCATGATAGCGCATGTTCCGCGCGAGAGGGCATCCGAGGGCTCATTGAGTTTCCCTGGACGATACATAATATCGTAATTATAGGTGGAGAGCTCAATTCTCCACCGCAAGATCTTATCATTCTTGATCTTGCCCCTCTGCGTATTACTGAACATAAACGCCACAGATCGTTGATCCGTGATCAGGGTGAACCGCTTCTCCGCCAGGTAATGGCGCCAGTGTCTGATGGCCTCCACAATAGCCTGAGCCTCCTTCTCCACCGCTGAATGCCGAATTTCGGGACCTTGAAGGGTGCGGGAAAAAAACGCGACGGGCCTGCCTGCCTGGTTCAGTGTGGCGGCCAGGGCGAAATCCGATGCATCACTTTCCACCTGAAAAGGGATGGATTCATCCACCGCGTGCATCGTGGCTTTCGCAATGTCACTTTTCAAAGCCTTGAAGGCCAATTGGGCCTCCGGCGTGAGTGGGAAAGTCGTGGACTTGATGAGCGGACGGGCTTTGTCAGCGTAGTTGGGGACCCACTGCGCATAATAAGAAAAAAAGCCGAGGCATCTCCTCAGTGCTTTTGCGCTAGCGGGCAAGGGAAGTTCAGTAAGGGGGCGCATACGGTCTGGGTCAGGGCCGATGACCCCGTTTTCCACCACGTATCCCAGGATAGCTAACCTGCGCGTACGGAATACACACTTCTCCCTGTTATAGGTCAGATTCAGGCGAGACGCAGTGCGCAGAAAGCTCCGGAGGTTTGTGTCATGGTCCTGCTGGTCATGGCCGCAGATGGTGACGTTATCCAGGTATGGGAAGGTAGCCCGCAACCCGTTCTGGTCCACCATTCGGTCCATGGCACGCTGGAAGACCGAGACCCCATTGGTGACACCAAATGGAACCCTAAGAAACTGATACAGACGACCATCCGCCTCAAAAGCCGTATATTGTCGGTCCTCTGGGCGGATGGGGAGTTGGTGGTAGGCGGACTTAAGGTCTATGGTGGAGAACACCCGGTACTGCGCAATCTGATTGACCATATCAGATATGCGCGGGAGAGGATACGCATCCAGCTGCGTATAACGGTTAATGGTCTGACTGTAGTCGATGACCATCCGGGGTTTGTTCCCGCTTTTAACCACCACGACCTGCGCTCTCCACGGACTAGCACTGGGCTGTATGATCCCTTCTTTGAGGAGCCGCTGAACCTCAGATCTAATGAAGATCCGGTCTTCAGCGCTGTAACGCCTACTTTTAGTAGCGATGGGCTTGCAGCCTGGTACCAGATTCTTAAATAAAGAGGGTGTGGTGATCTTTAGTGTGGAAAGATTGCATGCGGGGCGCTTTGGACAATTTGGAGGCTGCGGCTGATTCCCTACTGCCAGCAAAGGGAGTGGCCCACCGTACTGTAGGATCACACTCTTCATGTGGACCATAAAGTTTAGTCCGAGGAGAATTGGCGCACAAAGGCGCGGTAACACAAGGAGCCTGTATCGCTCGTAAATTGTGCCCTGCACCTCTAGGGTTACCATACAACGTCCTTGGATCGGTACAGACCGGGACCGTGATGCCATAGAAATTGTCTGTTTGGCAGGTAGAACCCGGAGTCCACACCTCTTTGCAGTGTCAGGGTGAATAAAACTCTCGGTGCTCCCACTGTCAAACAGACAATACACAGTACGACCATTTACCTTGATGTTCATCATCGAACAGTCAAGCCTGTGATGCTTTGTCTGGTCCAGAGAGATCGACGCCACCGTTGGCCCTTGGACGTCACTGCAGGCAGCCGAGGTTGATACTGAGGACCCCTGCTGGTCGCTCCTGGTCGTCGTCGACCACGATGGCCGTCCCCATGAATCGCACGTGGGTGAGGGCGCCAAGCGTAGCGACTCCTGGTGGTCATCTTCCTCCTCCGCCAGCCACGATGGCGTCGTCCTGGATTCGCATGTGGTCGGACCTCGTGGATACTGCGACGCCGAAGGAGATTGTCTCCGCTCTGGAGGGTCACAGGCTGCACTGCCGTTCTTGGGCTTCGATCTGCAGACTTTCGCGTAGTGCCCCTTTTTACCGCACTGACTGCAGATCACTGTTTTAGCTGGACACTGTTGCCGTGGATGCTTGGCTCCTCCGCAAAAATAGCACCGCTGGCCGCCTGGAGCTGCCGCCGTCGTCGGGTCGATATGGGAGCGCGAGCCCGTGGGGCGAGGAGGGATTTGTGCTTGCTCCTGCCACGTTGTCTCCACGTGGTCTTCGGGGTACAGAGCCAAGCTTTTCGACGCTGCCTCCAGCATCTCAGCCATCTCCATCGCTTGGGTCAGGTTGAGGTTCCCTTTCTCCAGTAGCTTAAGCCGGATGTACGAGGACCCTACCCCTGCTACAAACGCATCTCGGGCGAGGTCGTACATGTACTGCTCAGCCGACACAGCTTTGCAGTCGCAGCCCCTGGCAAGCTGCAAGAGCTCATTGGCGTAGTCCTCCATGGTTTCGCCCGACTGCCGACGTCGTGTAGCGAGGAGGTAACGAGCGTGAATCTCGTTGGGTGGTCTCGTGTATCGTTTTTTCAAGAGCTCGATGGCCCTCGGGTAAGTGGTGGCCGCACGAATCGCGAGATAGACCGTGTCGCTTACCCTCGCGTGGAGGACCTGGAGTTTGTCGTCGTCCGTAGTAACTGCTGCAGAGGCCGCCAGATAGTCCTCGAAACACTTCAGCCAGTGGTCGAAGGTGTTAGAGGCACCGACCGCACGTGGGTCCAGCGTCAGACGCTCTGGTTTCAGCATTTGCTCCATACTCTCTTTACTGTCGAGAGTTTTGTGTTTGTCAATAAAATTGATGCGCGACAATCAAGCACGAGGTACAAGGCTTCAGCGATTGAAGGCTTTTATTGACAAACAATGGAACTATCTAACACGAGTACACCAATCCAGACTGGAGGGGTCCCGCCTGAGCAGAGGGTCTTATACCTCTCCCCAGGAGGCGGGGCCCGACCGGGATGTGCCATAACAGCATCCACCACAGGTATATTAATCCCACAGTGTAAACACCCTAACCCAACAACAACATTATAACAACCCCACAGTGGCAACACCCTAACCCAACAGTAACATTGGAATAACCCCACAGTGGTAACCAACGATGGTTCACCACACAGCCCAAGAAAGGCAGATGACCAGATGCTTTTTAAAAGCGGTCTCACTCTCTAAGATAATACCGCAAAAAGTTTCAAGAGTCTGCAGTCAATATTTTCTTGGTTTTAATATCAGCAGGCAGTCCCTCACCCAACATTACATCATTTATAATCAGGAGTATACATATCCTGCTCGATATTCAGTTAAACAATGTAACATGCTTATGTTAGCCTCATCGTTGATGACGCCACACTGTATTGTGTAGAGTTTTGGTCACCCTGTTATAGGAAAGACATTGGTAAACTGGAAGGAGTGCAAAGAAGATTTATGAGGATGTTGCCAGGATAGTGGGCCTGAGTTATAGGGAGCAATTGGCCAGGCTAGGACTTTATTCCTTGGAACGTAGGAGAATGAGGGCTGACCTTATTGAGGTGTATAAAATCATGAGGGGCAGAGATAGGATGAACGCACGTACACCAGAATTCTACCATCCCATGGGAATCGGAGTGGGCGAGGGGCGGACAATGGGAAGGTCCGCTGACCACGGGAGGAATTTTCTGGTTTCAGGTCGAGCAAGGCCGTAAACTTCCGCCCATTGTCTTTTTCCCAGGGAAGGGGAATTGAAAACTAGAGGGCACAGGTTTAAAGTGAGAGGGGAAAGATTTAAAAGGGACCTGAGGGGCAATTTCTTCATGCAGAGGGTGGTACGTGTAAGGAAAGAGAAAGTGGTTGAAGCAGGTACAACAGCAACATTTAAAAGGTATTTGGATAAGTATGAATGGAAAGGATTAGAGGGATATGGGACAAACGTGGGCAATTGGGACTAGCTGGGAGGACACCATAGTTGGCATGAACTGGCTGGGCCGAAGGGCCTGTTTCCGTGCTGTTCTATGACTCTATGTTAATCATAGCTCATCACTCTAGTTGGATACAATGGATACTATGACCTCGCAGAGCGAAGAGAGAAATGTTTGTATTTCCACAGAACCTGTTATGATTGAAGAAAATTGCAAAGTCCTTTCCAGTCAATGAAGTGTTTTTTTGAATTGTGGTGACTGTTCAAACACAGCAGTCAGTTTCCACCCAGCATGCAATCTGATAATGACCAGGCCATATTGATTAAGGGATAAATATTGGCCTGGACGCCAGGGCTAACTCCCCCGCCCCTCTTCGAAACATAGTCATGGGATTTTTCCCATCCATCTGGGAGAGCAGACAGAGCCTTGCTTTATGATCTCATTGATAAACACCCAGTCAGAGGCTGCTTCAGTAACAATACTGAAACTCAGTCTAAATGTTTGTGTGTAAGTCTCTGGAGTGAGCTTTGAACTTGCGACTGAGGATCAAGAGTGTTCCAACAACAAGAATTTATCTTTATATAGCACCTTTAACTAAACTAAACATCCCAAGGTGCTTTGCTGGGGCACTATAAAACAAGGTGTGACACAAAGACGCAGGGGGTAGAATTCTCCCCCAAAAATTCTAAGGATTGAATTTGTGTGAAAACTGGAGTAATTCACGTTGTTTTTTTCAGTTGGAGTTCAGACTAGAATCTCTCACACTCTGTACAATGCAGAGGGCACCAGCATGAATATCATTAACTTTCAGGGGGCGGGACCTATTCACGTTGGAGAGGCTGAAATCGCCGCGCTGAGCGGGCCATTGCTGCATGCGCCGATCTGTCAGACCGAGATTGACGCATGCTCAGTAGCCCCATACTGTCGGCCTCCCAATCGCTGGCCAGCCCCGCGAACTCTGCAACGACGCTTCTCCGCACCCCCCCCCCCTCTCCCCACGGCATGATCACTGGTCCCCCAAACATTCTGAGGCCCAGCCCCAATTCCCCCCACCCCTCCACTCCCAGTCCGCCGCAATCTCCAGCCACCCCCCTTGCAGTCCCGACCCCCTCCCCCGCAGTCCTGACAACCCCCCCCCTCCACAGTGCTGACCCCCACCCCCAGCAGGCTGACCATTCCCCATGGCTGTCCCCTCATCACCCCAGCCCACCCCGATCGCTGAGCCTCCCTCCTTCCCCCACCGATCCCAACTGCAGAATGGCAGCAGGAACCCCCCACCCTGGTCAAAGAGGCATAGTGGCTTAAAGGAAGAAAAAAAATAGGTGGAGAATTTTCAATGAGGAATCTTACTGCGATGGATACAGTAGTGTAAATACAGCTATAAATATCTTCCTGGACTTTTCACTATCTTGGAGTTTTAATGACTTCATTAACTACTTAACTCTGGCGCTCCTTGTCAAACAGTTCCATGACAAAGGAGGACAGACAACATTGCTCTGACAATATTTCTTCATCACCTGTGGTCAGAAAATTACAGCCTGTGACCAGATTGAGCAGGTATATTTTCATTCCTCTCTACTTGAAACAATTGCCCATGTCAAAGAGAAGTTAGAGAGCCCTGTCTTGTCAGCTTGGATCGGGAATGTCTCAACTTGTTGAGACTCTGAATTGGATTTGATTTGATTGAATTGGAATAAAAATACAAAAAGAGAAGTTAGCATGCTGCGTGTGTCATAGATTGAGGGTGACTCAATGTGGCTTGAATCAACAAAGGCTTTATTGCCAGCAATAAGATTGATATATATCCAAGGTCAGGCTGAATTACAATGTGACCGCTCTACTCGACTCCCTGGCTCCAACTGCCAATCCCTCCTCAACCCAGCTTCCCACCGGAGCGCTCCATAGGGTCCTCACTGATCACGCGGTCCTTGGGAGATGACCCCTCCCCCCCACAAAACTACAGGAGCCAATGAGCTAAATTGGTTTGATGATCAAGTGCAGTCCACAACAACAGCAGCGCAATGTGGACAGATGTTGGGAGGGAATTCCAAAGCTTGCCATCTAAACAATTGAAGGCACAGCCACCAAGGAATTATGTTTGGGAAAAAAATAAGGGGCCAGAATTTGAGGGATGCAGATATCTCAAAGGTTGTGGAGTTGGAGGAGATTTGGAGGAGAAGTGTGAGGCCATGAAGGGATTGAAAAGATCGATGAAATTTTTAAAATCAGAGTTGCTGGATTGGGAACCAATGTAAACAGTGAGCAGAGGGGTGATAATGAACAGAACTTACTGCAAGTTACCACACATGGAGCAGAGGTTTGGTTCAACTCGAGTTTACAGAGGATAGAATGTGGGATCGCAGCCAGGCATGTGTTGGAATGGTCAAATCCTGAGGTAACAAAACGCCTGAATGAGGGTTTCAGTGGCAGCTGATTTGATTTGATTTGAGTTGAATTGATGTGATTTATTATTGTCACATGCATTAAAATGCAGTGAAAAGTATTATTTCTTGCGCACTATACAGACAAAGCATACTGTTCATAGAGAAGGAAGAAGGAGAGTGCAGAATGTAGTGTTACAGTCATAGCTAGGGTGTAGAGAAAGATCAACTTTATACAAGGTAGGTCCATTCAAAAGTCTGATGGCAGTAGGGAAGAAGCTGTTCTTAGTCGGTTGGTACGTGGCCTCAGACTTTTGTATCCTTCCCCGGACAGAAGAAGTTGGAAGAGAGAATGTCTGGGTCTGTGGAGTCCTTAATTATGCTGGCTGCTTTGCCGAGGCAGTGGAAAGTGTAGACAGGGTCAATGGATGGGAGGTTGGTTTGCGCAATGGACTGTGCTACGTACAAGACCCTTTGTAGTTTCTTGCGGTCTTGGACAGAGCAGGAACCATACCAAGCTGTGATGCAACCAGAAAGGATGCTTTCTATGCGGCATCTGTAAACGTTGGTGAGAGTCGTAGCAGACATGCCAAATTTTTACTCATGTGAGGAATAAAAGAATGACCAGGGTGAGGTTAGGGCCGGTCAAGGACAGTAGTGGGAACTTGTGTATGGAGTCAGTAGAGATAGGCGAGGTGATGAATGAATACTTTTCTTCAGTGTTCACCAAGGAGAGGGGCCATGTTTTTGAGGAAGAGAAGGTGTTACAGGCTAATAGGCTGGAGGAAATAGATGTTCGGAGGGAGGATGTACTGGCAGTTTTGAATAAACTGAAGGTCGATAAGTCCCCTGGGCCTGATGAAATATATCCTAGGATTCTTTGGGAGGCAAGGGATGAGATTGCAGAGCCTTTGGCTTTGATCTTTGGGTCCTCGCTGTCCACGGGGATGGTGCCAGAGGACTGGAGAATGGCGAATGTTGTTCCTCTGTTTAAGAAAGGGAATAGAAATGACCCTGGTAATTATAGACCGGTTAGTCTGACTTCGGTGGTTGGTAAATTGATGGAAAAGGTCCTTAGGGATGGGATTTACGACCATTTAGAAAGATGCGGATTAATCCGGGATAGTCAGCACGGATTCATGAAGGGCAAGTCGTGCCTCACAAATTTGATAGAATTTTTTGAGGAGGTAACTAAGTGTGTTGATGAAGGTAGGGCAGTTGATGTCATATACATGGATTTTAGTAAGGCGTTTGATAAGGTCCCCCATGGTCGGCTTATGATGAAAGTGAGGAGGTGTGGGATAGAGGGAAAGTTGGCCGATTGGATAGGTAACTGGCTATCTGATCGAAGACAGAGGGTGGTGGTGGATGGAAAATTTTCGGATTGGAGACAGGTTGCTAGCGGAGTGCCACAGGGATCAGTGCTTGATCCTCTGCTCTTTGTGATTTTTATTAATGACTTAGAGGAGGGGGCTGAAGGGTGGATCAGTAAATTTGCTGATGACACCAAGATTGGTGGAGTAGTGGATGAGGTGGAGGGCTGTTGTAGGCTGCAAAGAGACATAGATAGGATGCAAAGCTGGGCTGAAAAATGGCAAATGGAGTTTAACCCTGATAAATGTGAGGTGATTCATTATGGTAGGACTAATTTAAATGTGGATTACAGGGTCAAAGGTAGGGTTCTGAAGACTGTGGAGGAACAGAGAGATCTTGGGGTCCATATGGATAGGCACATGGAGTAATTTGGGATGATAGGGAGGAAATAGCTTGATCTGGGTTTCAGACAAAGCTCGGCACAACATCGTGGGCCGAAGGGCCTGTTCTGTGCTGTACTGTTCTATGTTCTATGTTCTATATTCACAGATCTCTAAAGGTTGCCACTCAAGTGGATTGAGCTGTGAAGAAGGCCTATAGTGTGTTAGCTTTTATTAACAAGGGGTTTGAGTTTAAGAGCCGTGGGGTTATGCTGCAACTGTACAGGACCTTGGTGAGGCCACATTCGGAATATTGTGTGCAGTTCTGGTCACCTCACTATAAGGAGGATGTGGAAGCACTGGAAAGAGTGCAGAGGAGATTTACCAGGATGCTGCCTGGTTTGGAGGATAGGTCTTATGAGGAAAGGTTGAGGGAGCTAGGGCTGTTCTCTCTGGAGCGGAGGAGGCTGAGGGGAGACTTAATAGAGGTTTATAAAATGATGAAGGGGATAGATAGAGTGAACGTTCAAAGACTATTTCCTCGGGTGGATGGAGCTATTACAAGGGGGCATACCTATAGGGTTCATGGTGGGAGATACAGGAAGGATATCAGAGGTAGGTTCTTTACGCAGAGAGTGGTTGGGGTGTGGAATGTACTGCCTGCAGTGATAGTGGAGTCAGACACTTTAGGAACATTTAAGCGGTTATTGGATAGGCACATGGAGCACACCAGGATGATAGGGAGTGGGATAGCTTGATCTTGGTTTCAGATAAAGCTCGGCACAACATCGTGGGCCGAAGGGCCTGTTCTGTGCTGTACTGTTCTATGTTCTATGTTCTAATTTCCTTCGCCTCCTGAGAAAGTAGAGGCGTTGGTGGGCTTCCTTAACTGTAGTGTCGGCATTGGGGAAACCAGGACAGGTTGTTGGTGATCTGGACACCTAAAAACCTGAAGCTCTCGACCCTTTCTACTTCACCCCCATTTATGTAGACAGGGGCATGTTTTCCTTTACGCTTCCTGTAGTCAATGACTATCGCCTTCATTTTATTGACATTGAGGGAGTGATTATTGCACCACTTCACCAGATTCTCTATTTCTTTCCCGTAATCCGTCTCGTCATTGTTTGCGATCCGACCCATTACGGTTGTGTCATCAGCAAACTTGAAAGTTGAGTTGGAGGGGAATTTGGCCACACAGTCACAGGTGTGTAAGGAGTAGAGTAGGGGGTTGAGGACACAGCCTTGTTGAGGATGATCATGGAGGAGCTGTTATTGCCTATCCTCGGGTTAGGAAATCTAGGATCCAGTCACAGAGGGAGGAGCTGAGCCTCAGGCCATGGAGTTTGGAGATGTGTCTTGTAGGAATAATGGTGTTGAAGGCTGAGTTGTAGTCAATAAATAGGAGTCTGACATAGGTGTCCTTGTTATCTAGGTGTTCCGGGGTTGAGTGCAGGGCCAGGGAGATGGCGTCTGCTGTGGACCTGTTGCGGCAGTAGTCAAACTGTAGTGGATCCAGGGCAGTCCGGGAGGCTGGAATTGATTCATGCCGTGAGTAACCTTTCGAAGCACTTCATAATGATGGATGTCAGAGCCACAGGACAATAGTCATTAAGGCACGCTGCTTGGCTTTTCTTTGGCACTGGGATGATGGTCATCTTCTTGAAGCAGGTGGGGACCTCAGATTGGAGTAAAGAGAGGTTATAGATGTCTGTGAATACCCCCGCCAGCTAGTCTGCGCAGGACCTGAGTGCTCGTCCAGTTACCCCATCTGGGCCAGTCACTTTCCGTGGATTGACTTTCGAGAAGGCTGCTCTGACAGGCTGGTGACTCCAGATACAGGTTCATAGAATCATAGAAACCCTACAGTGCAGGAGGAGGCCATTCGGCCCATCGAGTCTGCACCGACCACAATCCCACCCAGGCCCTACCCCCATATTCCTACATATTTACCCGCTAATCCCTCTAACCTACACATCTCAGGACACTAAGGGGCAATTTAGCATGGCCAATCAACCTAACCCGCACATCTTTGGACTCATCCGAGGTTTTCGGGATAGAGGCCGTGCTCTCGCTGACCTCTTGCTCAAAACTGGCATAGAATGCATTGAGCTCATCAGGGAGGGGTGCACTGGCGCCGGCGATTCTACACGCCTTCATCTCGTAGCTTGTTATGTCTTACAGACTTTGCCATAGTCAGCGGAAGTCCGTGTGGCTATCCTGGTACTCTAGCTTGGTCCGGCACTGTCTTTTGGCATCTTTGATGGATCTCCGTAGGTCATACCTGGATTTCTTGTGTAGGTCAGTGTTGCCTGACTTGATCTGAGCTGAGTCAGGGGGAAGTCAGGAGATGTTATGGAGATGGAAATAGTCAGTCTTAGTGATAGCATGAATACGAGGCTGGAAGCTCATCCCAGGATCAGATGTGACACCAAGGGCTCGATTTTACCAACAAGGTGGATCAGTAACTTTGCAGGGTGGATCAGTAAATTTGCAGGGTGGATCAGTAATTTTGCAGGGTGGATCAGTAAATTTGCTTGGGTGGATCAGTAAATTTGCTGATGACACCAAGATTGGTGGAGTAGTGGATGAGGTGGAGGGCTGTTGTAGGCTGCAAAGAGACATAAATAGGATGCAAAGCTGGGCTGAAAAATGGCAAATGGAGTTTAACCCTGATAAATGTGAGGTGATTCATTTTGGTAGGACTAATTTAAATGTGGATTACAGGGTCAAAGGTAGGGTTCTGAAGACTGTGGAGGAACAGAGAGATCTTGGGGTCCATATCCACAGATCTCTAAAGGTTGCCACTCAAGTGGATAGAGCTGTGAAGAAGGCCTATAGTGTGTTAGCTTTTATTAACAGGGGGTTGGAGTTTAAGAGCCGTGGGGTTATGCTGCAACTGTACAGGACCTTGATGAGACCACATTTGGAGTATTGTGTGCAGTTCTGGTCACCTCACTATAGGAAGGATGTGGAAGCGCTGGAAAGAGTGCAGAGGAGATTTACCAGGATGCTGCCTGGTTTGGAGGGTAGGTCTTATGAAGAAAGGTTGCGGGAGCTAGGGCTGTTCTC
The DNA here is from genome assembly GCF_964213995.1 of Mustelus asterias. Classification (NCBI taxonomy): domain Eukaryota; kingdom Metazoa; phylum Chordata; class Chondrichthyes; order Carcharhiniformes; family Triakidae; genus Mustelus; species Mustelus asterias. The sequence continues at coordinate 44,867,837 of NC_135825.1, read as the reverse complement.
TCTGGAGCGGAGGAGGCTGAGGGGAGACTTAATAGAGGTTTATAAAATGATGAAGGGGATAGATAGAGTGAACGTTCAAAGACTATTTCCTCGGGTGGATGGAGCTATTACAAGGGGGCATAACTATAGGGTTCGTGGTGGGAGATATAGGAAGGATATCAGAGGTAGGTTCTTTACGCAGAGAGTGGTTGGGGTGTGGAATGGACTGCCTGCAGTGATAGTGGAGTCAGACACTTGAGGAACATTTAAGCAGTTATTGGATAGGCACATGGAGCACACCAGGATGATAGGGAGTGGGATAGCTTGATCTTGGTTTCAGATAAAGCTCGGCACAACATCGTGGGCCGAAGAGCCTGTTCTGTGCTGTACTGTTCTATGTTCTATGTTCTAAGTGTGAAAACTTGGTAAAGCCGGGCGTGAGGCGAGTAATGTGATCCTCGCCCACCTCCGCGCCTGCGCCCCCGTTACCAAGCGGCTAAAATGGCCACCATCGGCACAGCACCCGAAACGGGCGCAACGTCAATTTAAATTCATTTGTATGCATTTAAATTGACTTAATGAGCTGGACGCCCAACCTAACTGGCATTTCCCCCTTTATCACTGCGTTCGCCTGTCCAGATTCGGCCCGAAACTGACATGCTCGCCAAAGGTCTGTTTTGGGCATTCCAGCTTCTGAGGATGCAAGTTCAGAGGAGGAGGGTGAGATGGATATCTGGTGTGAGGGCGAGGATGAGGGAGGTGGGCCAGATCATTCTCTTGTGGGGGGGGGGGGGGGGGGAGGAAGGTGGGCCAGATAGATCTCTGGTGGGGGGGTTGGGGGGGGGGGGGGAGGAGGGTGAGATGGATATCTGATGTGAGGGGGAGGAGGAGGGAGGTGGGCCAGATCATTCTCTGGTGGGGGGGGGAGGGACGGAGGTGGGCCAGATCGATCTCTGGTGGGGGAGCAGGGGGTCCGCTGTCACTCTGTGGGCGATCGGTGGGGCTGGGGGTCGCAATCGGTCTGGGTAGTGGGGAGTGTGGGGGGATAAGGGGGACAGTTATGTTGTGGGTAGGGTGACCATTTCCAAATTTCCAAAAAGGAGGACATTGCATATGTGGTCATCCGCCCCAGCCGCCCGCCAACAACAACAACAACAACATCCGCTCAGCCAGCCTCCCTGCGTCGCGTCATCATCGGAAACCGTACAGAAACAGCCGAGCGCACCATTGCGTCATCCTCGGCAGCATCTCCCGCCCCCCCCCCCCTCCCGAGTCAGCTTTGGCCACCCGCCGGAAATAGCCGAAAATCTCCAGGAGAGTCGCTCCGACCGATTCCACCCACCCCCAACACGTCACCTTCGGCAGTCTCCCCCTCCCCGAGTCAGCTTTGACCAGCCGCCCGAAATAGCTGAAGATCTCCAGGAGAGCCGCTCCGACCGATTCCATCCCCCCCCACCAACTGCGTCATCCTCGGCAACGTGCCGGCTCAGACCAGAATGTCATCGCGTCACCATCCGAGCTCCCGCCGACTCATCTTCGGATCCCTCCGGAAACAACCGAGCGATTGGACACTCGCCCATTGCGTCAGCTTCAGCAAGCGCCTCCACCCAGCCGAGAACGTCACCACCCACCCGAGCATTCCCCACTCATCTTCGGCCACCGATCGGAATGAGCCGAGGACGCTGCGTTCCGACCGAGCATTGCGTCATCTTCAGAGGCGCGGAGGTTGCATCACCGGCCTTCGAGCACTCCACGGAACGAAGCTGACTTCGGAAATCCTCCGGAAAGAGCCGAGGGTCTGCCCTTTTTTAGTCAGACCCAAAAAAGGACAAATTAACGTCCGGCCTGAGGTGGCGCCGGACGGAGGACAGAGTGCTCAAAAGCCGGACTGTCCAGCCTAAAGCCGGACGTCTGACCTCCCTAGTTGTGGGTGGGGCAATGTCTGTGGGGGCCATCGCTCCCAGGCCACTTTGTCCAGCAGGAGAGCGTTTTTCAAATTTTTTTTTACTGCGCATATGCAGTTGAAAACTCCGACCGGAGCTGCAGGATTTCGGGCACAATAAGCCCAGTTTGTGCAGCGTGATTCATAATCACTGATTTATTTTCAGGCACAGTGCCTATGGGGGGGTGCTTGAAAACAGGTTTACAAGTCGGATCGGAATCACGCCCAGATTCAGCACTTAGAATCAAAATGGTAAAATCGGGCCCCAAGTTTGCAAACAGACTGGTTAATGTCAGACTGTTGCCAGGGACGGGGATGCAGTTGGTCGCGAAGGAATGGAATTTGAAGTGGGGACTGAAAACAATTGCTTCAGTTTTAGCAATATTTCATTGGAGGAAATTGAATAAACATTCTGTGGAGGAGTCTGGAGAGGTGGACCTGGCTGTCACTGGCAGACAGGTGAAAACTAACACTCTGTCTTAGGGTTGCCAAGAGACAGCGTGCAGATATAAAATAAGAAGGCGTCAAGGATTGATTCAGAGGTGAGGGTGTGGGAAGACAAGCTATTGTTCCACTTGCATATTTGATGTGTTTAGCCTCCCAGGCACTTTGAATGAAACCATAGCACCCAGGGCGTGAGCAGCTGGGGAATGTATTGAGTAACAGTCAATTACTGCTAATTAATATTTTAAAGGGTTAGAAATATTCAGTCAAAAGAAATGTTGTTGCTCTGAAAAATATCCCTCTGTAAACTGGTTCCAAGTATAACCATAACATAACAACAATGAAAATGAAACTGGAGTGGGGTATTGGAAGTTAGAGTCCTGTCTCAGAGACCCTATTTCCTCTATAGTGTCAAGGCCTGAAAATGAACCAAGTCTAATTTCCACCCCTGAGCTCCTTCTATTATTAGATATTGGTGGTAGGAATATGAAGGCTACATGTCGACAGTCATGTCCTGCTGTGTGCAAAAGCGGTGGCCTCCTGTATGTTTTGTATGTGGGTGCACAGGGAATCAAGGCCTCGGTTACTCATCCAACGTAGCTTCTGATGAAATAATAAATGATTCCGAAGGCACCCATTCAGGATCTGTTGTATAAAAGCTGAGGACAGTGCTGATAGACCTGGAATTATTCGAGATCAGATAGCAGTCCTGAGGCACAACCTTCCCATTCAGACTAAAGCTAGATATGCTGTGCCCTCCACAAGGCCCAGGCGGTATCCAGCGAGCCTGCTGCCTAGGGAAGCTTCCTTTCTGATTGGGACATATCTCAGCAAGGATTGAAATAATTAGCATTCATCGAGTAACCTCAACGCATCCCAATTCAGTGCTTAACGTAAGGCCACACTGCAGCACTCCAGCACTCCATTGCACAAACAATGACATTGCTGAGCAGAATTTTTCTTTCAGTGAGAGATGAAAATTGGCCAGGACATCAGGGACCAGCAGTGGATCCATCCCCAGGTAGAGAGCACCAATAATGACTCCAGCATGTTAGGATCATTATTCATGGACTGGGCACTGATATTAAAGGATCGCTTGTCAGTGAGTCCAGAATTGCTAACGCTCCATCTTCCCCCTCTATCTATCCCAGGGCAAGATTTTTCAGATGGTGATGTTCCCTGCCCCACCATTCAAAGGGTCAGGGGGGAACGCACTAATTGTCATGTATTGTCCACTTCAGGATGTAACTGGGACAAGGGCAGGCCAGCCACGAGGTACCTCTGTGAAACTGCAGACAGCTCAATGCAGGTGGGAAGGCTACCTGGGAATCATATAGGTTCCCCCACAACTCCCCACTCTAGGAGTATAAAATTCGGCCCTGTGTGAGCTTGTAGCAGGGAATGTGATGTGGAGTAATAGTAATGATGTGGAGATGCCGGCGTTGGACTGGGGTAAACACAGTAAGAAGTTTAACAACACCAGGTTAAAGTCCAACAGGTTTATTTGGTAGCAAAAGCCACACAAGCTTTCGAGGCTCTGAGCCCCTTCTTCAGGTGAGTGGGAATTCTGTTCACAAACAGAACAGAATTCTGTTTGTGAACAGAATTCCCACTCACCTGAAGAAGGGGCTCAGAGCCTCGAAAGCTTGTGTGGCTTTTGCTACCAAATAAACCTGTTGGACTTTAACCTGGTGTTAAACTTCTTACTGAGTAATAGTAACCCACACACTGCTGAAAGCAGGACCCTTTGTATTGTGCTCACCATGTTGGGACCGTCTGACTCAGGACAAGACCACTCCTGGAAGGTGCATCAGTCTGTGTTAGTGTACAGTTTAACTGTGTGTGTACATTTTAATTGTGTTAGTGTACAGTTTAACTGTGTGTGTACATTTTAGTTGTGTTAGTGTACAGTTTAACTGTGTGAGTGTACATTTTAATTGTGTTAGTGTACAGTTTAACTGTGTGAGTGTACATTTTAATTGTGTTAGTGTACAGTTTAACTGTGTGTGTACATTTTAATTGCGTTAGTGTACAGTTTAACTGTGTGTGTACATTTTAATTGTGTTAGTGTACAGTTTAACTGTGTTAGTGTACATTTTAATTGCGTTAGTGTACAGTTTAACTGTGTTAGTGTACATTTTAATTGTGTTAGTGTACAGTTTAACTGTGTGAGTGCACAGTTTAACTGCATTAGTGCTATTTTCCACCTCCAACCTATAAGGAGGTCTGCATTTTGAAATAGCATTGCGTCAGTGGATCAAACATGGCATGGGGTCAGAACCCCAGTGTAATGTCCAAACTATGTTAGGAATTGTGGGTTTTAACAAGAAGAAAAGATGTGGTTTGCACCTATATATTCAACTAACAATGACATTGATTCTAGGAGCTCTTGCCTGTAGAGTACAACTGAAACTGAAAGCAAGGGCCTGTGAAACACTCCAATCACATCACCATCAAATCATGTGATCAGCTCTTGAAATAACCATACAACCATTTAAAAATGTAACACGCAGAAATGACCCGGCATCGGGGTGGCTGCACCGGGTTGTAAATCAAGCCTCAGGTCTCCCCGTGTTCCTCCTCCGACATTGGCCAAGCAGGTGATCTGGTGACTTGGAATTCAATTCCTATATTTTGAAATAATGAATATTGAAACCGCTTTGTTCATTCAGCTCGACATCACAGTCATGTTTAGTGAGTTCACCTTGAGCAGCAGGTCACAGCAAATCCCTGTTAGAATTTCAATCTAACCGTCCAAAGGCCCGGTCATGTTAGCAGCGGGATGAAAGATTGTTTATGATGTGGAGTGTAACTATCAGAATCTGATACATTATTCCAATCTTTAAAGCTTTATTTGATTCAATGGGAGTAGAATGTCCTGAGATCAAAGCTCAATAACAAATAGTTCCACCTACTTCAATTCACACACACATTTGGAGAGAACTGCTCCCTATCCCTTCTCCCAAAAGCTTCCCACAATCTCTCATCCCTGGTCACAATTCCGATCCAGGTCTGAATCCCACCCACTGCAATTTCTTTCCTCACCCATTTTCACTGATTACGCTGGCGCAGAATCTCTACCTGTTCACTCCAAACACCGTGACCATGAGATCCCTGCACATTGCCACCCCAGCATCTATAATCCATCAACATCACCCTTCAGTACGGGGGACTGGTCATGCCGTTGGGACTATAAAGTCAGGGGCTCTTTAGGGAGGGAAATCTGCCCACCTTACCTGGTCTAACCTACATCTGACTCCAGAGCCGCAGCAATGTGGTTGACTCTTAATTGCTCTGTGAAATGGCCGAGCGAGACATTCAGCTCAGGAGCAATGAGTGTTGGACAATAAATACTGGCCTAGCCAGCCATGAACAAAATAAAGGGAAACAGGAAGTGCTTCTAAGCACAATAAATAACCCAACATAAAGACTTCAGAGGGAATTTTAAACATCTTGGATAACGCACCCTCCTCTCAATACACACACATGCGCAATTAGAAACAGTACTTGTGATTGGGATGAGATATGCTGTGGCGATATGGACCCAGGCCATCAGCTCTGCTGACGCAGGGACCAGTTCCAGCTTCGCTACTTCTCCTGCATCTGTAAACCATGTGACCTGGGGGTACAGGCTGCTCCACTTAGAGCTCAAATAACCCCTAATAACTGCACTGAGGCTGTTCAGTTATCTCCCTGTTTCCTGTTGTGTGTGTCAATAACGAGTTACAGGAATGATGCAGCCCTCAGTAAAATGAGAAGCTTAGTTTATTTATTAGTGTCACAAGTAAGGCTTACATTAACACTGCAATGAAGTTACTGTGAAAATCCCCTCCGGCACCTGTTCGGGTACACTGACGGAAAATTTAGCATGGCCAATGCACCTAACCAGCACGTCTTTCAGACTGTGGGAGGAAACTGGAGCATCCGGAGGAAACCCACGCAGACACGGGGAGAATGTACAGACTCCGCACAGACAGTGACCCAAGCTAGGAATCGAACACAGGTCCCTGGCGCTGTGAGGCAGCAGTGCTAACCACTGTGCCACCGTGCGCCCAATGCTCGGCAGACACTGTGAACATACAGACAACCCACTGTTAATACTGCAGGACCATGTTTTAAAGCAAGTATCCAGCTCTGGACTGCCTCAGCTTTTGTTGGTGATGGAATATGAAACTCCAGGCCCATTCTGCAACTAATCCCACCCTCTGGTCCAGGGAGGCTTCAGAGCTGGTGGGAAGATTCCCCTTCTAAACATTATAATTAGAGCAAATACATAGTAAGTTCTGGCCTTGACAATGTCACATTGCCCAACACAGGGAGTTAACACAGAATCTGTTGACCTCGGCTGTGCGAGCTGGTGTGGAGGCTGGGAAATACTGGAGGTCGAGTGATGGTGTTAACAGTCATTTTCTCAGCCTGGGGATCCCACTTCCTGTCATTACAGGAAACGATGGATGATTCAATCCAAATCAATCTTGCTGAGCCAGCCCAAGGCAAGGATTTTCCAGCCTGTGCCATTCCACAGTATCAGGAGGTGATAGTCATCTCCAGACAGGAAAACCAATCATCCGTTCAATCCGGACTTGGGATGTTCTCTGTGTTGTTTGCTGTTTCTTGCTGAAACGATGGACAGATTTCACAAAGTCAGTAGTGTGGTTATGTTACTGGGCTAACAATCAATGAGGCAGAATTCCACCATGACAGGAAGGCTCTTCCCAAGTTCCCAGGGGCAGGAATGGGATGGGGTTACCCGGAGGCAGATGGTCATTTAAATCATCAGCTGCTTTCACTGAAGTGAGATTTTGGTCAGCCAGGAGTGTGAAACACAGAATGTGCACCTTCGCACCCACACATCCTCCCCCCCCGCTCCCCCACACACCCACATACCCTCCCACCCACCTACCCACCTCCCTCCCACCCGCTCACCCTCCCACCCACCTACCCACCTTCCCTCCCACCCACCCACTCACCCTCACCTACCTTCCCACCCACCCTTCCACACACACACCCACCCTCCCACTTACCCACCCGCCTTTCCACCTGCCCTGGAGCTGACCCCTAATATCCGCAGCCCACCTGCCATACATAAATAGCTAATGAAAGGTCAATTAGGCCTGTGAGCAACATTATACACGGCCCATGCCGTAATGGAGGCGGCCATGCAGGCGGGAGTGGCAGGCAGGAGTGGCAGGCGAGAGTGGCAGGCGAGAGTGGGCAGGCTGCTTTTTTGTGGCCTGGGTGAAAAACGGCAGGAAAGAAGAAGGCTCACCCTATTCAGAGAGTGCCCTGTGTACATCGAGGGTTCTCCAAAATGCACCAATCCCCTTCCTTCCTCACTCTATGCCTGCCACAAACTGGCCCTTTGCACTCCTAGTCCTTGGGGGCATTGGAGGATACACTAAAAAGAATATCAGATCACTGGAGACCGTGTTGGAAATATTTCCAAGGAGTTGAAAGAATGCAACAATGAAGAAAGGTTGGCATTTGGAAAACGAAGTGGAAACTTGGTAGAAGTCTTCATTGGGCTTTGATAGGATGAATGTAGATAAATTATTTCCATTGTCAATGAGTTCAAGACAATGGGATTTAAATATGAGATTGCCATTGACAAAGCAATTGAAAAACCTCGGAGCGTCTGATTTACCACAGAGTGGTTAGAGCATTGATGCTGTTAAGGGGAAGTTTGATACATATGAGAGGGATTAAGTCATCAAGGCTTACAGGATCAGGATGGGAAGACGTAATTACAGTAAAAGGAGGCTTCTGTGAAGTATTAACACAGGATGGGCTGAATGGCTTGTTTCTATGCTATAGCTAATTATATTGCTGAAAAAAGACACGTTGTCGAAACTTTTCATCTTGCACCCATCAGGACAATTCGAAAGAATACCAAATGTGAAGGAAACAACAATTTATACTTCAAGAAGAGAGTGCTGATTGGTTGTCAGGTGAACTCTGATTGATAGAGGCGTTGCCATGGAGAATGCACTCATTAACTGATGACTGACATAAACATGATAACTGATGCTTTCTCCATGAAAAGCTTCAATAGCGTGCACTTTTTCTCAGCAATACCCAAGCTCTGTGCTACAAAATGATTATAGATAATTCTAAATAATCTCATGCTGAATATATTCCAATCTTTGGTAACTCGGAATTTATTGCCACATTTCCAGATGACTGGCTGTGCGAGATAGAGATGGTACCCACCTGTCCACTGAAACTGAGCAGCTGCCAACATGTCTCCTGGAGATACTGGCTCCCAAAGCCAGTAATGCGTTTGATCTGATGGTTGCAAATCCCCGCCACCTTCGCAGTAAAGTCAAGCGTGAAAGCAAACTTGACAAAGTCGGCGTTCTCTTGCGTCACCTTGCTGCTCACTTCACGTTCGATATATTGGTCTGCCAGCTCCTTGAAGGAATTGTAGCTGATGTCCTGGAAGAACGTGGAGACGAGTGGGTTTCCTTGGAGCTAGCAGGGACAGATGAGAACTGAAATCAGGAACAGGTACAACATACCATGGTGCAAATCCTTCCCAATTGCCGCTAACCTCAATGTATCCGGTTATCTGACACAACTCCAGGAGAAACTGAAGCTGCAGTTATAAGTTAGAGTCAAATCTGTAAATTTTAAAAAGCTAATGAAAACTAAGGGGTGGGATTTTCCTTTCCCGTTTCCCGAGGCAGGATAGACGGTCCAGAATACGATTTACGCTGGCAAGCTTTCCTGTTCTGTCCCTGCCAAATACATTTAAACATACTTAACAGGCCTCACAGCACCCCCTCCCCGCACCTCCCCTCCCCCCATTAGACTATCCATTCATGTTGGCGTGAGGGGATCACCACAGGTCAAGTCGCCCATAGCGTGCATCTGGTGAGTAGAACCCACTAGAGAAGTTCAGGAGAGTGCTTGAGTCAGGGGGGAGAGGGTCATGCCCCCTGTGGCATGGGGCAAGGCCAGTGGGATGTTCCATGTGGGAGGAAGGGGGAGTTGCACGGATGGCTATTCCACGGCAGTGCCAGGGTGTGGGGGTTCTATGGGGCTGGGGATGGTTTCATAATGGGGGCTTGTTCTGTGGATGCTTTGGGACTAGGGAGCCATTTTGTCTGGATCCAGCAGCACTGTATTGTTTCTCCAGCAACATAATTGATCTTAATTGATGCAGTGTTTGTTTTGATTTGAATTAACACAGGGTTCTATTGTTGTGTGTTTTCCCCTGGGATATTGCAGAGTGGGGCTTGATTAGGTTGATTTGACAGGTAAGATCATATGACCGGGTAATTTCACAGAGAATTCACATTCAGTCTGCTTTTTGGGAGAAGATGTGCCTCTCTCTTCCCGTCTGAGGTCTGGAGCCTGGAATCTGCCAAGAAATAAGCTTTTCTCTCTGAGATTCTACCGTTTGGAAGTGGAGCTTTCTCTGGAAGTTGTTGCATGAGAATTAGAAGACCAGTATCTGTCTCGATCACTCGAAAAGAGCTGGAAATCTAACACTTACATAAGTATCTTTGGTTTCTGTGCTAACTGGTTCTAAAGAAGGGATTCATATCTGTGGGGGTTGCTGCTAAATTGGAATAGAGATAGCTAGTTGTTAAGAATTACACTTTGTCATGTTTAAGTACTTTAATTTGTAAAAGTTATGGTAATTCTTTTTGCTATATTCTAACAATGTTCTTAAATAAAGTTTCTTTTGATAAAAGCTTCCTTCACTTGAATCATACCTGGAGTGAAATACTTCATGCTCATCCTAATGCTAAAATCAAATGTAAAAGTTAGGGTTTGGCCTAACTTCATAAAATACCTTGGAGTTTCTGATCTGTTCCTTAACATTATCCAGTCTTGGATGTGTATCTCAAACATATATATCCATTACTTATTGAAAGTCAAGCAGCTGCACGCATTTTCTGTCAATTAAATTTTACTTCCGGCTGCTGTGACACATTTTTGCATAATTTCCTCCCCAAACTGCTCACATCCAATTGTAAAATGGAAATTGCCTATGTAAACATTACATTAATTTCAAATCTTTAGATGGAAAATCACCTTTCAAGCCAGGCTTCCTCCAGGATTCATTAGCTTCTGTGTATCAGGTCAATGTTGATGGAAAGGGTCTACAGCTGTAGCCCCCAATTTCATGACCTCCATTACTGAGAAAGACACAAGGGCATGAAGCGCGTAGGAACACTATTACCTCCAAACCGCACATCATCCTGACTTAGAAATAAATCTCCATCTCTTCATTGTCAGCAGATAGGAGGTGCTGGAACTCCCTCCCTAACAGCACTGTGGGAACACTTTCACCGCATGGACTGCCGCGATTCAAGAAGGCAGCTCCTGACCAGATCCAAAAAGTGAGCAGAAGGAGTTCACACATCTTACCTCAGTATCAACGCGATCTCCGACCTTTTGCAGTATTTCAATGATTTTGCAAATGGAACTGTCCACTGTTGGAAAGATAAAGCAGATGATTGTCATTGGTCGCATCCAGGGTGAATCCAGATTAGAATCAAATCAAAAACACAGACGCGTTTGGCCATTCCCATTGCTGTATCTGCTTTGTGGACCAGGCCAACCAATAATAAAGGGGAGAAGCACCCCAATCTCAGAACCTCTCATTCTCTTTTTCTAAATAATCTCATTAAAGATTGTGAAAGGTGAAATCTCCTGATGCAAGCAAATACCACGATCGAAATATTTGCTGACAATGTTGATGACAAATCTTTTATGTTGATTGCCCAGAATCTGATAAACAGTACAGGAAAATAACTTGCAATTACAGCACTTTTTATGATCTCAGGAAATTCCAGAGTTTTTTACAGTCCCAGAAGTTTTGCTGTGGTTACTGACACAATATGACGCAATGGTGATATGACTGGAATAATAATTCAGAGGCCCAGGTTAATGCTCTGAGGACACAGGTTTAAATCTCACCATGGCAGCATGAGGAACTTGAATTCAATTTATAAAATCTGGAATAGAAAGTTTGTCTCAGTAGCAATGAAACTATTGTCATAAAAACCCATCTGGTTCACTAATGGCCTTTAGGGAAGGAAATCTGTCATCCTTACCCAGTATGGCCCACATATGATTCCAGACCCACAGCAATGTGGTTGACTCTCAACCGCCCTCTGAAATGGCCCTAACAAGCCATTCAGTTCAAGGGTCAAAGTTGTGCAGGTGGGTTGCTAAATTGCCCTTTAGTGTCTAAAGTTGTGTAGGTTAGATGGATTGACTATGGTAAATGTGCAGGGTTACAGGGAAAGGGTGTGCGGAGGGGGTGGGGGGGAGGTAAGATGCCCTTTCGGAGAGTTGATGCAGACTCAATGGGTCGAATGGCCTTTTTCTGCACCACTCTCTTAGTCAACTGTGCGAACAGACCCCACTCTACTATACTTTTGGTTTTAGGATGCTTTTTGTTGTTTTCCTTTAGTAGGGATTATATTATTTTTCAGACCAGCTATGTTAGGATGAGGACATGATCTATCTCCCTTCCCAATGATAGGAATGATGTTAGTTTTCCCTCAGTCCTCTGGCACTACACTTTTCCCCGACAGGTTATTCGAATGTCCAGCAATGCCTCCACTATCTCTCTGTAAATTCTCTACATGGATTCACTCCATTCAGAGTAGGGCTTTTATTTGATTTAGTTTATTTTATGATTTTCCTCTCTTTATTTGCAGTTACTATTTTATGGGTGGATTTTTCTCTCTCTCTCTGCGGCGTGTTTCGTGGTGACGGAAGGCAGGGCACCGCTCGCTGGCAGCAGGATTTTATGTTCCCATTGGATGTGCCCCTCACTGCCAGGAAACCTGCGGAGGGGGGGGCACCATCGGCAGAATGGCGTCGGTGTGAAGAGCAGTAAACATTGGTGATAATTTGTAATCTCACTTTCTGATCTCTCTCTCTGGTAAATACTGAAGTACAGTAATTCTTTAATATGTTTGAAACCATCTGTAAAGAAAATGAAGACTGCTCACATTATTATATATTGATAAGAACTGGAGATGAGGAACATGGTTTATTCCTGTTTGCAGAGATCTCCTTACCCTACTCCAAGAACAACTGACGTCCCCAGGCTCAATCCCAGACCTGTCCTATTCGCTCATCTCAGTGGCAGGAGCTATAGGGGAGGTACAATTGCCCTCAGAGTCCTGGGCCTTGACCAATCAGTACACTCTGCCAAAGTGGGCATTGGAATGGTGGGAGGGGGTGCAATGCGAGGAGAAGGATTGGATTATGGCAAACTCTGCTGTCATTAATGGTCAAGGTTGAATATGATCAGCTATCTGAAGCATGGAAGCACGCTACTGCACAAGTGGAAATCTTCAGGAGACAATTGCCAGAAAACAAAAACAACAAATAATTTTAGACTAATTTTGGACAGTGTCACAATTGGCAGAGTAGTCCCAGACCAGGAACTGTTTAAACGAATCATCCAAATCGAGTTCTGGACAATCGCTGCTTAGGCATTTACACTGCCTCAATCCATGGGGAAAATTCAAACTTGTATTCATGTCACACCTTTCACCACTGCCTGATTTCTCAAAATGCTCCACAACCAATGAAATACTTCTGAAGTGTAGTCACTCTTGTAATGTAGGAAGTGCAGCAGCCAATTTGCACACAGCATGCTCTCAAAAACAGCAATGTGATAATAACCAGATATTCTGTTTAGTGATGTTAATGGGGCATCAATGTTTTAATTTATTGTTTCGTGGTTTCTGGGTGTTTGCCCATCCCTAATTGCCCTTAAATGGGAGACATGCCACACAATTTCAGAGCGCAGTTAAGAGTTAATTACATTGCTGTTGGTCTGAAGTCACATGACGGCCAGACCAGGTAAGGATGGCAGATTTCCTTCCTTTAAGAACAATCTTGGACCAGTCTTAACAACAATGAACACAGATTAGCTTTTCAATTCCAGATGATTTTTTAAAAATTCATTCATGGGGCATGGGCATTGCTGGCTGGCCAACATTTAGTGCCCATGTCTAGTTGCACTGAACTAATTGGCTTGCCGGGCCATTTCAGAGGGCAATTGAGAGTCAACAACATTGCTGTGATTCTGGAGTCCCATGTAGGCCAGACCAGGTAAGGACGGCAGATTTCCTTTCCTAAAGGACATTAGTGAACCAGATGGGTTTTTCCGACAATTGGTAATGGTTTCACGGTCATCAGTAGATTTTTAATTCCAGAATTTTTTATTGAGTTCAAACTCCACCATCTGCTGTGGTGGGATTCGAACCTGGGTCCCCAAAACATTATCGCTAGATTATTAAATTTAGCTAATCACACTAGGCCATTGCCTCCCCTAAATTGAAATTAAATTTCAGCCACCTTGGTAAGATTTGAACCCATGTCCCCAGAACATTAGCCTGAATGTCTGGATTGTCAGTCCAATGATATTACCATCATCCTCCCCAAAGATACTGCTCTTCTTCTAAATAGTGTCACAGCTTCTTCTACCTTCACCCAAGCAGGCGGACAGAGCCTTGGTTTAACATTCATCCAAATGGTGGCACCTCTGACAGTGCAGCACACCCTCAGCACTTCACTGGAGAGTCAGCCTTGATTTTTGTGCTCAAGTATTGGAGTGGGACTTGAACCCAGAACCATATAACTCAAAGACAAGGCTAACCAAGCCACAGCTGCCATAATGGAACATGGCAAATCGCCATCACAGCAAAGGTGTGCGAATCCATTCAATTTTTACATGACTCTAAATGATATGGTTAGAATGAATACGGAGATTCATTTGGATGTTTATTGAAGGAGGTGCCTCCAACTGCAGAACAGTCAATACACTAAACTGACCAATGGTTTACATTTTCAACATCTTTGTCAATGTTCCTACCATGATCAGAAGCTAATGAAGTAACTGGTCTGTCTGGGAGAGCTTTGTGTAACTGAATTGTAACTTCATTAATGCAGAGCTTGCTTCTAATTCTATTCTGAATCGGTAGCACAGTGGTTAGCATTGCTGCCTCACAGCGCCAGGGACCCGGGTTTGATTCCCGGCTTAGGTCACTGTCTGTGTGGAGCCTGCACACTCTCCCCGTGTCTGCGTGGGTTTCCTCCGGGTGCTCCAGTTTCCTCCCACATTCTGAAAAGCGTGCTGGTTAGGTGCATTGACCCGAACAGGCACCGGAGTGTGGCGAATAGGGGAATTTCACAGTAACTTCATTGCAGTATTAATGTAAGCCTTACTTGTGATTAATAAATTAACTTTAACTTTGTACACAGAGGACAGCTTCCTACAAGATGCTTATTCTGGTGAATGAATGGTTATTTGATGGGTACAAACCAGAGGTTCAGTTTGTCCAGTTGGTGACGATGGTATGTCACACACTCACCAGATTCTCTTTGTTCCTCTGTTCCGGATTCTACTCCCAAGCTTTTTCCATTCAGATTATTCTCACTTTCCTCACTCAACTCCAATGTCCGGACAAACCGGTCCACTTCCTCGGACACCTGCTCATACAAGTGCTCGGAGTCTCGGTCTGGAACACACAAAGGTCACATTGGCTTCAAAGTGGCTTTTTGTTTGACAGGAAATGCTTTGAAAAGCAGGATTAGAAGATGCAGGAGAGATCAGTGCAGGATTCCTGCTGTCAGGAAGATTGTAGGTTACTGAAATTAATCTCTTCCACACATGGATGCTAAACATTATTTAAAGATCATGCAACATATTTACTCAATATTTCTAACCTATGCGTTCTCACATCAGAAAGCAAATCCTTTAGGAATGAATTGAACAGCTGGATTCTGTAGTTAAAGTGAACCGTGGATTTAATTATAAAGATCCACCAACAATATATTTCTATCAAATCTTAAACTTGATACGATCCCACCAAGATAGGTCTCCAAACTCGTCAGAAGGCATTCTGTTGCTATTAGCTATGCGACTGCTGTGAGTGGCTTTGTTAGAAACCTCACAAATGAACATTGTCACCCTGCAGGGATCATTTTCCCTCAGACTGAGAGAAACTGTCCCTTTAACTATTGTGGTTCAGCACATTGTGTATTCACGCTACGTAAAAATGCGGGATCCGAGTCCAAAGATAGTTCAATGCTGATGAACTTACTGTCAAAAGGAGAATGTGAATAATAAGGAATTTGTTAACTTATCTTCCTGATCAATGAACACCTCACACTCTTTGTACAGGGAAGCCTTTCCCCTTCTGGGTGTGAACAGTGAGAGAATGCCCACATTGCCACTGATAGTCAGTCAGGTTACTGTAATGGAATACTATGGCTCAGGGTTAGGGTTGGGTTAGAGTCAGACTCAGACTCCAGAAGCTTTTAAAAATGGTGGACAAGGTTTGATATAGAACTCCTGCCCCAATTTCCTGCAGATCCCATTTTTGGCCACAGGGGAAGGGAAATCACACCGGTGGGAAATTTGAACTCAGCAGGTCCATTTGAAATTAGTGTTAAGTTCAAACAAAGCCACAGTGTGGGAGTCTCAAATTTATAGAGGAGGCATAAACACACTTGAACAGCAGATTCATTTTTTTTTAAGTGTCATGATCTGAAGTTATTTAAACCCCCAGGCCTTTAAACATGAAAAGCTACAACTGACAGTTAGAGTATAAAAACACACCCTCTGCTGAAGTGCATTGATCGACAGGCCATCTGGTGTGGCTTTTAAAAATGACCTGCAGTTTCAATGGGCTTTTGTTGACTTTTATCCAGGGCCATTATTACAGGCCTCTATGAATGCTTGACTAAGTTTCAAAAAGTACACAACCTCTGTATGCGGGGGAGGAGTTCACACTGGCATTGACAGCAAATATTATTCGATATATTTGCACAAATAACTTTGCAACACTAGTTTATACTCAGAAAGAAGGTTTATTTGATTAATTAGTGGTTTTAGATGTTGATTGGCTCCAGGATATTTATCCTGCAGAAGGCGCTCTCAAACATGTCTTACCTGCTGTCCTAGGCCTGGGCCTGGAGACATCTCGGAGATCCAGATGTTTGGGTCGCACTGCTTTACTCTTGCTGGTTCCTGGGCCACCAGATCCAAAGCCTTTAACTTCAGGATTATTCCTCTTGAAGGAGAAAACTCTCCGGAGACTACTTTTCCGTCTACTCTTCGATTTGTGAATAGTGACCAAGCCTTCAGGTGCCTCCTGGGTGTCAGGCTGATCTCTCGTCTCTTCCAGAGGACCTTCCCCTTGCTGAGGAGCAGATTCCTTTGAAATTTTACATCCCTCATCTCTCTTTTCCTCACCTTTCTTTCTCCACAGGAAACCGGCAATCTTCCCCAAGAATGTTTGCGACTTTTTCCCTTTTTTTTTATCCTTGCTCCTTCCCTTGCTGGCTTCCTTCACCACGTCTGGCTCAACACTCAGTGTGTTGCTAACCGGAGTGTCTGGCTCATCTCCAGGTGCCTGGCCCACACCGCTGTGGACTGCCAGTTCACTTGGCACAGTCCCTTCTCTGTGCCTCACCCTTCCTATTGGGATCTTTGTTGGAAGAGATCTCCACTTCAGCTCCTTCTGCCTCGCACCATCTTCCCTCAGACTTAAACTGCGTTTGATATAGACTTCGATCACCCTCCTGGGCTTCAGACCATTCACCTTCATATTGAGGACATTCTCTGCAGGATCATGGCAGCCACTGACATGGGCTTCGGGCACTGACTCCATTAGTTTATGTCTGAGATCTTTTAATAAAAACAAAATACATTCATAGAACATAGAACAGTACAGCACAGAACAGGCCCTTCGGCCCACGATGTTGTGCCAAGCTTTATCTGAAACCAAGATCAAGCTATCCCACTCCCTATCATCCTGGTGTGCTCCATGTGCCTATCCAATAACCGCTTAAATGTTCCGAAAGTGTCTGACTCCACTATCACTGCAGGCAGTACATTCCACACCCCAACCACTCTCTGCGTAAAGAACCTACCTCTGATATCCTTCCTGTATCTCCCACCATGAACCCTATAGTTATGCCCCCTTGTAATAGCTCCATCCACCCGAGGAAATAGTCTTTGAACGTTCACTCTATCTATCCCCTTCATCATTTTATAAACCTCTATTATGTCTCCCCTCAGCCTCCTCCGTTCCAGAGAGAACAGCCCCAACTCCCTCAACCTTTCCTCATAAGACCGACACTCCAAACCAGGCAGCATCCTGGTAAATCTCCTCTGCACTCTTTCCAGCGCTTCCACATCCTTCTTATAGTGAGGTGACCAGAACTGCACACAATATTCCAAATGTGGTCTCACCAAGGTCCTGTACAGTTGCAGCATAACCCCACGGCTCTTAAACTCCAACCCCCGTTAATAAAAGCTAACACACTATAGGCCTTCTTCACTGCTCTATCCACTTGAGTGGCAACCTTTAGAGATCTGTGGATATGGACCCCAAGATCTCTCTGTTCCTCCACAGTCTTCAGAACCCTACCTTTGACCCTGTAATCCACATTTAAATTAGTCCTACCAAAATGAATCACCTCACATTTATCAGGGTTAAACTCCATTTGCCATTTTTCAGCCCAGCTTTGCATCCTATCTATGTCTCTTTGCAGCCTACAACACCCCTCCACCTCATCCACTACTCCACCAATCTTGGTGTCATCAGCAAATTTACTGATCCACCCTTCAGCCCCCTCCTCTAAGTCATTAATAAAAATCACAAAGAGCAGAGGACCAAGAGGATTCATTGTGAAAGGAAACTTACATTAGCAGAGTTTCTGCTTCAGGGCAATCAGCCAGCCAGTCACACATTCAGCTCAAAATTTCACTCGTCTTCAGAACAGACTTTGGCATGGTGGTTAACACTGCTGCCTCACAGCGCCAGGAACCCGGGTTCAACTCCTTGTGTCACTGTCTGTGTGGAGTTTGCACATACTCCCCATGTCTGCATGGGTTTCCTCCGGGTGCTCCAGTTTCCTCCCACAGTCCAAAGATGTATCGGTTAGATTGATTGGACATGCTAAATTGCCCCTTAGTGTCAGGGGGTTAGTAGGGTAAGTACGTGGGATTATGGGGATAGGGCCTGGGTGAGGTTGTTGCCAATGCAGGCTCGATGGGCCAATCGGCCTCCTTCCTCACTGCAGGGATTCTATGATCTTGTTTTTACACACATTTTTGCTCTATCTCATTTGTATGATCAGAAACCTAAAATCTTCCATAAAGCAGCACATTCAGACAGCTTTGTCTCGCATTAGAAAATATTCTCTGATATATTTAAGTGTTAATGTGCAGACATTTAAAGAAAATAGGTGTTTCTCAAAACAAAAGCATTCCAACACATCATCTGTGAGTAACCTGATTTTAAATAGTCAAAAACATCTTTAAAAACAAACTATCCAGACCCACTGGTCGAAACTCAACATTGCAATCAACGACTTCACTTTTTTTTAACACTTAAAAGCTTTTAAAACATCTTTACTAGTATCCTCACATCTAAAAATAACTTAATGTTAAAAGCCATTTTGAAAGCAAACAGGTTTCATTAGCAGCAGGTCACCATGGTGACTTGTTTTGTCGGAGGGGGTGTAGCCAGTTTCAGTGCAATGTTTATCAAACAAATGCAAAAGATCACTCGATGCTGGAGTAATCTGCCCTTGAAATTCTGTGCTCGCTTGGGCAGTTTTCACTGATTAGCATAACCAGTGAAACTCTAAGCCATTGTATGGACTCTGTTGGTAACTCATGTCCTATCTCAGTAATATCCTGGCCAATGTTCAGGTTAAATGTTTCCTCATAACTTCAGCTAGGTTTCTGTAAAGCACTGAAAGAATGTGAGCGCAGTGACCTGGATTGTTTGGTCAATGGTAATAAACAATGTTCCCTTATCCCTCATGGTGACATATATCCACGTTTTGCTCTATAATAATAGTGAACACGGATAGCCTCATCATTACTCACATTGGTACAGTGGTTAGCACTGCTGCCCCACAGTGCCAGGGACCTGGATTCGATTCCCAGATCGGGTCACTAGCTGTGCAGAGTCTGCACGTTCTCCCCATGTCTCCGTGGGTTTCCTCCGGGTGCTCAGTTTCCTCCCACAGTCTGAAAGAATTGTTGGTTAGGTGCATTGGCCATGCTAAATTCTCCCTCAGTGTACCCGAACAGGCGCCGGAGTGTGGCACTTAGGGGATTTTCACAGTAACTTCATTGCAGTGTTAATGTAAGCCTACTTGTGACACTCATAAATAAACTTTAAATTTTGCGGTTCAAGAGAAATTGAGTTCGGGAACAAATGCTGGCCTTGTTAGTGATGCAAGAAAGAATAAACAAACATAAATGAGAATCCATCACCAATGATGCTGCATTTTCAGGCCTCTATCTCCACTGTCAGACAGACACTAGAGACCCCATCCTGGACAGGTCGTTCCCGACTGCTGATTATTTTCCAGCAAATTCTTCTCAGAATTGTGAATTTGTGTTGTCCGGAAAAGGAGCAAGTCCTGCCCTCTGGTACGCAAGGATTTCCCTTGAATAAAGACCTATTGGTTGTTACCAGAGGGGTGAGTATGTGTCGATGGAGTTGTGAACAGGATCAATACTCAGTTTTACTGAGTTTTTCTGTACAAGGAGCTGCACTACAGAAACTTTGCAAACTGCAGAGAAAGACATTACAACAAGTTAAATCTCTAGAAAGCTTACCTGTGTCACTGAAGCAGTGCAGAACGAACCCTCTGGCCCTTGATTGTAGGAAGGCTGATATCAGTGTACTTGGGCTACATAAGATATTTATATGCACCTTGTTTTGTATTTAGATTGTAAAGAACAGTATTCGTCTCGATGTGTGATCAAACTGCACCCTTAAAAGGACATGCTGGAATTAGTCAGAGGGAGGAGCAACTTTAACAGGATAAGGTTTGAGTTATTTTAATCGGCTGACTCTGCTTTATATTCTCCCGTAAATCACCTGATATGAAATGCCCGACTCTGTTTACCAGACTGGACAGGGAGGAAGCAGTTTCCTTTCAACTCTGGTCGTGTATAATTCAAACACTTCCTCATCTGAGCAACGTGGTTCAAATGACTGCCCATTGGAAAGAGAGGCCAAGCTCCAGCACAGCATAACCGCACCCCAGAATTAAACTCAACAAAAACAACCTGAATTCCAAAGCACCATACACATCCTCTCCAGTCAATGAAGTGTAGTCAGTGTAATAATGTAAGAAATTAGACTGTTAATTTGTGCACAGCAAGCTCCCACACATAGCCATGTGACCAGATCATCTCTTTTAGATGCTAGTGGAGGGGTAAGTATTGGATAGGACACTGGGGAGATCCCCCCCCCTGCTCTTCTTCAGAGAATCCCTACAGTACAGAAGAGGCCATTCAGCCAATGGAGTCTGTACTGGCTCTCTGTCAGGGTATCTTACTCAGGCCCTCCCCACCTGTTTCCCATGGCTAACCCATCTATCCTACAGACCTTGGGATACTAAGGGGCAATTCAGCAAGGCCAGTCCACCTAACCCACACATCTTCGGACTGTGGCAGGAAACTGGAGCACCCGTAGGAAACCCGCACAGACAGGGGAAAACATGCAGACTCCACACAGACAGTGACCCAAGGCCGGGATTGAACCCAGGTCCCTGGCGCTGTGAGGCAGCAGTGCTAACCACCGTGCCACCACGCCACCTTGATAATGCCTGAATTCTTTATGTCCACTACACACTGTGCCCTGACAGGGCAGATGTTTAACATCATTAAAACAGGAACTCAGCATATTTCTCGATGAAAGATAGTCATCTCCCCCCAGCCCACCTGTGCTGGTGATGGTGTTTACGTGTTCAGGCCTGTAAGTTGGTATATGGTGCAATCACCATGACAATAATCTCTGACACTGTGATTCAGAATTTACAGAAACGGACAGGTGGAATTTCCAGAGAGATTACCTTTTCTATAAACCTGATGGGGGGGGGGGGGCTGTTATTTCTCATTGAGCAAGTTTCATGTTCCAAAAAGAAATAAGAATTCTTATCAGGAATTTAGACTGACAGGAATCCCTTTACCTAAGTGTCCCGTCACTGAGATCATCTATCTCAGTACAGTCTAGTTTCGTTTTCTTGTAGTATTTCCAGGTTTGCTGATGACACCAAAATGGTAGAAACATAAATTGTGAGGAGAATGCAGGGATGTTTCAAGCGAATGTGTTGGAACATAACAGATAGAATATAATGTGAACAATTGTGAAGTTATTCAGTTTGTAGGGAAAACAGAAAGGCAAGGTATTTCTGAAATGGTGAGAGATTGGGAAGTGTTGGTGTCCAAAGGAACCTGGGTGCCCTTACCCATGAGTCACTGAAAGCTAAGAGGTGCAGCAAGCAATTCGGAAGTAAATGGTACACTGGCCTTCATTGCGAGGGATTTGAGTACAGGAGTAAGAAAGTCTTGCTGCAGCTGTGCAGAGCCTTGGTTAGACCACATCTGGAGTATTGTGTAGAGTTTTGGTCACCTTATCTAAGGAAGGTTATACTCACCATACAGGGAGTGTAACCGAGGTTCACCAGACTAATCCCTGAGATGGAGAGATTGAGGAAACTGGGCTTGAATTCTTTGGAGTTTCGAAGAATGAGGAGTGAGATCATTGAGACTTACAAAACTCATACATAGAGGTTGTTAGGGTGGATATAGCTCAGACGTTTTCCCTGGCTGGTGAATGTGGAAAGAGGGGACAAATCACAGGATCATTTCAGATTGAGAAGAGGAGGAATTTCTTCACTCAGAGGGTGGTGAGTCGCTGGAATTCTTGACTCCTGAGGTACTGCAGAAGCTCAATCATTGAGCATGTTGAAGATAGAAATTGATGGATTTCTGAATATTAAAGACATTGAGTGATATGGAGAGAGTGCAGGAAGGTGGCAATGAAATAGATGATCAGCAATGATCTCATTAATGTCGAAGCAGGCTCGATGGGCCGAATGACCTACTCCTTTTCTTTTGTTCCTAACGTGAGTATCATAGATCACAGGGTATAGTCGAGACAGCAAATAAGACAACACCATCTTCCTGGCTCCAAAGTCATGTTTAGGACAATATTCAGCGGATATGCTGACCCTCTCTTTCCTGTTAATGTAATATCGGCGTTAGGAGTCAGCCTCAATATTCCACCTCACAAATGCCTGTTTTATTCACCTTGTGGCAGGAATGTTCCAGACCCCCCCCCCCCCCCCACTCTCCCCACCCCCGCAGTGGGTTCTCCCGTAGTGGGACCAGCAAGCCATTGAAATCTTTGTTCACATCAGCGGGCCTGGACGATCCCGCTGGCGTGAAGGCTGGAAGATTCCAGCCTGTAAATCAGTGTATGAGGTTGAGCGAGGGATACAGACCATGTTGCCATGAAGATGTGCAAGAGATTAGACAGTCCCACACAGCACAGACCATGTGTGGTGTCTAATGAACCAATATAGCTCCTCTGGCAAAAAGAGTGATGAACAAAGCTGATTTCAAACTAAAAGTAGCATTTGTTAATGCGACAAATAACCATGTTGCAGTGAGGGCATTCGATATGAATGAAAATAGGAAGGAATCTGCCCTGAAGGTACCCAAGACGAAACGCGTCATAGGTGTGGTGTATTGCCACTGAACCAGTAATCCAGAGACCCAACGTAATGCTTAGGGACCCGGGTTCGAATCCCATCACAGCAGTTGGTGAAATTTAAATTCAATAAAAATCTGGAATTAAGAATCTACTGATGACCATGAAACCATTGTCATTATCGCAAAAACCCATCTGGTTCACTAATGTCCTTTAGGGAAGGAAATCTGCCGCCCTTACCTGGTTGGGCCTACATGTGGCTCCAGAGCCACAGCAATGTGGGCTTTAAATACCCTCAGAGCTGGGCAAGAAATGTTGGCATGACCGAATAAAAAAAACCCAAGAACCTGATCTGGAGAAACATGTATTGGAATTGGGTGCCCAAAACCCATCAGAATGATTATCACCTCACCAGAAACGCAATGTGTATATAGACACATAAATGGGACAAAACAAACTGAGTCTGACAAAGATTTCAGAGCAACAGCTGGTTGGTGTAGTTACTTTATGGAATGAATATTTCTAGTGTTGCGGCAGAAGACCACGATGTCTCAGGCATGCAATCATACCAACTCGCTGTGCCAATTGACCAGTGCGGAGAGCCAGTAAGATCACCCCCACTCTCCTTTTTCCAACAATCAGTAATAGCTTCACCATCGCCACCACTGAGACTAGTTTATATTCCAGATTTCATTAATCACATTTAAATTCCACCAGCTGCCACGGTGGGATTTGAACCCGTTTCCCCGGGATATTAACCTGGGCTTCTGGATTGCCAACCCAGGGCATTGCCACTAGCTACCATCTCCCCTAAACTTTAGCCTCTTCTACTGAGTAAGGGCATGGTGGCACAGTGGTTAGTACTGCTGCCTCACAGCGCCAGGGACCCGGATTTCCGGCTTGGGTCACTGTCTGTGTGGAGTTTGCATGTTCTCCCCGTGTCTGCGTGGGTTTCCTCTGGGTGCGCCAGTTTCCTCGCACAGTCCAAAAATGTGCAGGTTAGTTGCATGGCCATGCTAAATTGTCCCAAACCCCCCCCCCCCCACCCGCACCTACAACCCCACCCTCATAACCCCATCCCCCACACATCCCCACCCCCACACATCCCAGTCCCACACCCCCCCACAACCCCACCCCCACATAACCCACTCCCTACCCCCCACAAACCCCCACCCCCACACATCCCACCCCCACACACACCCCCACTCCCCACACCTCCACACAGCCACACCCTCACACTCCACCCTCCCATGCCTCCACATATCCCCCACACCCCAGCTCTCCCAATGGAGTTCCAAGTGTTGAGAAACAATAGATGAGAACAGTCATCGGAAAGATGTGTTGATCGATTTAAATCTCAGATGGCGTTCAGAGTGAGTGAATGTGAGGATACGCACTTTGCAAAGGTAGATAAATCAGAATATGTTCTAAATGGCAGAAAACTAGGAACTATGGATGAAGCACTAATTGCCAAATCAGTCATTCCTTAGCCAAGCAAACTGAAAATGACCCTAACAAAAACTACAATGAAGCAATTTTTAAAAGCAGCATCTCGGCCTTTTGGCTTAGATGCAAATGAGATCAAGCCTTGGAGGAGGAAACCTCCCCCTCCTCCAATCAGCTTGGCTCATGTAGATCAGGTCCAGGACAGGGTAATTTGGTCGCTCGCCCTGTCTTGTCAGCCTGGGTCGGAAATGTCTCAACTTGTTGAGACTCTGAATTGGATTTGATTTGATTGAATTGGAAAAGTATAAAACAAAACTACAATTATCTGACCAGAGCAGATACTCACCCACTGAGCTTCAACTTACAAACTCTGAATTCCTTTCTGAGAGACTGAGGGAAGAATTCACCTTTGAATTGAGTGTGTGCAGTGTAAGGGAAGGTTTTGTTCTTTCAACATACAATCAGTTTGATTGCCGGAACATAAAGGCAAATGAGCCATAAAGGCCTGTTGCCATGGGAGACACATTTTTAAAGTGAACAGCCAATGAGTTTGGCAGCTTCGTGTCTGGACTGAGGAAAGGATTGCAAGGCCTGACGCACCTGAGCTGCATACCAAGCTGCCGGCGTAATCGCCTCCCTCCTGTCCCGACAGGGTAAGCTGGTAAACAAGGTGAGAGAGGGAATTATAGTGACGGCATGGTCACGCAATGGCCTATAGCAACTGGGGCCAAACTCCTTACTCCAAGTTGTGTAATGGAAAGCAGATCCTGTGATCTGATATTGAACGTGTTACTTCACTGTAAGCTGTTATTGTTCCTTTCCATAACTTGACACCACCTGGAGGGAACACTGCCTGTGGAGAATTAGGAGGAGGCAGGGCAGGAGGAGGGGGAGGAGGAGGAGGCTACAGGCACAGTGTGAGGGCAGAGAGGGCACTCCTGCCCCCAAACTGTACCTTAACCTTCCCCATAACACCACGTCCAGAGCCCAGCCTCCTCATTGCCTCCATTAGCTCCACCCAGTGTAGGCAGTCTCAGATCTGACTGTGAATGAGTGCACATCTTAAAGAAACTGCTCCCAGTATTCAACTTCTCAAGCCTACCTAGTGATTCTTTATGTCCCTTAGTCCACAATAGTGACCACTGCTGCAGTACATAGGTCAGGAATGGTTATCCACTTAATGTGGACAGTGCCACAATGGAATCATTCTCAGGTGCCAAGGAAAAGCATCAACCAGACCTGATGCCAATGTCGATTGAGGCACAAAGATTAAAATGGCCCTGGTTCTACCACCTGGGCAACTCAAACGTCCAGCTCCACTTGGCCTCCAGCTCACTGAATGGCTGAAGGTGGGGCTGAGGGAATTCTGGTCATGGAAATTCCCTTCCCTTGACCCCACACCTTCCACTGTGATTGAGGGTTGAGGAAGGTTGTGTTCTGGTGTGGGTGGGGAAGGGGCTGCTAACCACGCTCTGGGGACAGTTAGTGACTCAGGCAGGGGCAATCCATACACATTCCAAATAATTTATCAGGCAGTGTGTTACAACCGGGCCCACAGGAAGGTTTCACTGGATAGCCCAGAGTAACTACACGATATAGATCCACATTTGTAAATGGACGGAGTTGTTTTTAGACCCAAAGCTAGTTTCACCATGACTTGGTGTCTCCTGGCTACAGGGAGCAATTTTTAAAAATCTTTACCAGCTCACTCTGCTACCTGGCAAAAGAAAAATACGTTGGAAAGCTGAAATCAGAATAGAAAATGCTGGAAAATGCTCAGGAGGTCAGGCAGCACCTGTGGAGAAAGAACAAGCTAACGTTTCACCCTGAAATGACCTCTCATTCGATGAAACATTAACTATGTGTGCTATACCACACCTGACATTGGTTCAGTCCTGACTTCCTCAATCACAGGTACCTGTGGGTGACTGTTTCATGGAGTCAGATGCAAATACTAATGGTGTTAATCAGTCAGCAGGCAGTGAAGGAGAACATTCAAATGGACGAAAGAAAAAGAAAGAGAGATTGTTTAATCTGGAATAGACACCAAGAGATTAGATTGCAATTCCCTTTTTTCCAGGGAAAGATAAGAACTAAACCTAACCTGTGGATCAAAATTTGTTCAGCTTGCTTACTGTCTCGAGGTTTTTCCTTGCAAAGGTAAATTCTGAGGCAATAGGTTAGCAGCAGTAAAACAATGAAACTTGTGATTGCAGATTGCTGAACAGAGTTTAAACATGGAATCAGTCAGCACAGGGCTGAAAGGAAATGTGCAGGTCTTTCTCCCGTAGAAAACAACTGAGAAAAACAGAGGCTGGTTTAAAAACCTGTTTTCAAAGCGGTAACATTGATCCAACCCTGCATCAATTTAAAATCAGAGCTGGCTGAGGTCTGATAAGAAATTAAAATGAAATGTCACCGGACTGCTCTCAGCTTGGAGGGTGGAGTTGGGGAAGGGTGGGGTGCGGTAGAGCTGTCTGGTGGCGATTTAACCTGAACATCAACACACCTCAGGTGAGGGGCAAGGTTGGAAATGTTCAGCAGGTTTTAAGTTTTAAATTTATTTATTAGTGTCACAAGTTACTTTGAAAATCCCCTAGTCGCCACACTCCGGCGCCTGTTCGGGTACACTGAGGGAGAATTTAGCATGGTTAATGCACCTAACCAGCATGATTTTCCGACTGTGGGAGGAAACAGGAGCACCCGGAGGAAACACACACAGACAAGGGGAGAACGTGCAGACTCCGCACAGACAGTCACCCAAGCCAGGAATTGAACCCGGGTCCCTGGCGCTGTGAGGCAGCAGTGCTAACCACTATGCCACCGTGCCGCCCAAATCTATTCAAATGGAACGGACTTATTTTGCTTTTCCCCATGTGTTTATATGGGTGCGTATATATAAGTGTGTGTATATGCATATATGGGTGTGTATATAATATTGCTTTTACATGAGTGTGCATATATATGGGTGTGTATACATGAGTGTGCATATATATGGATGTGTATATATGGGTGTGTGTGTGTATGGGTGTGTGTGTCTGCGTATGTATATGTGTGTAGATTAGACATTATTTTTTCACTAAAAATGCATTGTATTGTCAAGTAATGCTTGGAAATGCATCCTGTTATGTCAGTTGGCTGCTTGGTAATTTATGTTGTGTTGTGTAATACATATGTAGAGGATATATTTACCACACTGACAAATCACTGGCTAAATGCACTGTATATGATGTAATAGTAATACAGTTTAGTCCCCGTGCTGCACTCAGTTTACTGGTAAGATTGGAATTCGGAAACCCACCAGCGCAAATTGCGCTCATGGGATTTATCACTGGAGGGATTCTTCCACTTCCCACTTTTCAGTAGATGTGACTGCACCGACTTCTCCCAAAACGCTCCAGTGAAGTCTATCTAACGCCTCTGCTGGATGCTTTGAGTTATAAAAAGAGGCTGGATAGACTGGGACTTTTTTCTCTGGTGCATAGAAGGGTGATCTTATAGAGGTCTGTAAAATAATGAGGGGCATAGATCAGCTCGATAGTCAACATCTTTTTCCAAAGGTAGGAGAGTCTAAAACTAGAGGGCATATGTTTAAAGTGAGAGGAGAGAGATACAAGAGGGTCCAGAGGGGCAATTTTTTCGTATGGAGGATGGTGAGTGTCTGGAACAAGCCGCCAGAGGCGGGTACAATTTTGTTTTTTAAAAAGCATTTAGACAGTTACATGGGTAAGATTGGTATAGAGGGATAACAAAAGAACAAAGAAAATTACAGCACAGGAACAGGCCCTTCGGCCCTCCAAGCCTGCACCGACCATGCTGTCCGCCTGAACTAAAACCCCCTACCCTTCCGGGGACCATATCCCTCTATTCCCATCCTATTCATGTATTTGTCCAGAGGCCCCTTAATGGACAAAACGCGGGCAATTGGGACTAACTTAATATAAAAACTGGGTGGCATGGACAAGCTGAGCCGAAGGGCCTGTTTCCATGCTGTAAACCTCTATGACTCTATAATCCACCTAACTAGCACATCTTTGTAGTGTGGGAGGAAACTGGAGCAACCAGAGGAAACCATGCACATACGGGGAGAACGTGCGGACTCCACACAGGTAGAGATCCAAGTCAGGAATTGAACCCAGTGTCCCAACTCTGTTTCCATGGATGGTTTGGTGTGGCAGGATGGTACCGTACATGCTGTGTCCCATATATGTTGGTGTTTGGTGTTGGGGGAGGATTTTATTATCCATTGGGAGGGGTGGAGGGTTAGGATTATTTTTGAGAGGGGGTGTTTAGATTAAAGATTGAGGATTTTGAAGTCCATGTTGGAGGAAGGAAAAAAGAGAAGGATGGTTCGAGGTTTATAATTTTAGGCCGGATCTCGTTTGCCCGTTACGATGAGTTTCCCTTTGTTCAGGGTCCCTTATATGATTTGAAAGTGATCCGGGGGGTTAGTGGTTGCCTTCCCTGGGAGAGTTTCCTTTGCTAGTCATGATGAGTCCCCCTGTGGCCAGGGTTGCTTCCATTGTGCAAGGTGATTCAGGTTGTCTAGAAATTTGTATACTTAAGGGAGGGCCATTTTGTTAGGTGAGCTATCCTGTGTCCATGGTTCTCCCATTGTTTCAGGAGATTGAATTCTTAAAGATTTGCCTTTTCCTGGACTCGTCTGTTAATGTCCCCATGTCCCCATGTGGCCAGCTTGTCCTCCATTTTTGAGGTTGATTGAGAAGTTATAAGTCTATATTTTTGCTTTAGGGGTTTATCTTTTTCAGACTGGATTGGTTTGGCCAGCCTAATAGGCTCCCATGTGTATCAGATCACCCCCATTGTTTGATGTGAAACTGTAACGATCTGCGGATGGTGTCCAGAACACCTTCAGAAAGGTGTTATTTTTGTGTGGATGTAGAAGGTTCACTCACCCCAGGTCAGGTCCAGGACCGGCTGAGGTTCATTTAGCTCCCGTTCGTCCCACATCCGGGGCAAGCTGCGGATTGTGTCCAGCCATTCTTGCCTTTCCTCTCCAGTAGAGTTGCGACTGAGGTTTAGTATTGCTGACTTAGCTTGCTTGTTAAGATTAGGCTTAATGTTTGAGTTAGGGCTAGGGTTAGGGTTTGGATTAAAGATAGGGTGAGGGCTGGTTTAATGTTTGAGTTAGGGTTATGGTTAAGATTTGGGTTTGGTTTAGGGTCTGGATTAAGCTTTGGGTTAAGGATAGGGTTCAGGTTATGTTTACAGTTGCCAACCCTCCAGGATTGGCCTGGACAAAGCCCAACCTATCACGCAAACCAGCCTCCCATCCATTGACTCTGTCTACACTTCCCGCTGCCTTAGAAAAGCAGACAGCATAATTAAGGACCCCACACACCCCGGACATTCTCTTTTCCACCTTCTTCCTTTGGGAAAAAGATACAAAGGTCTGAGATCACGTACCAACCGACTCAAGAACAGCTTCTTCCCTGCTGTCATCAGACTTTTGAATGGACTTACCTCGCATTAAGTTGATCTTTCTCTACACCCTAGCTATAACTGTATGTGTATATCTGTTTGTGATATATATATATATAAATGATTTGGAAGAAGGTGTAACTGGTGTTTATCAGCAAGTTTGCGGATGACATGAAGATGGCTGGACTTGCGGATAGCGATGAGCATTGTCGGGCAATAGAGCAGGATATAGATAGGCTGGAAAATTGGGTGGAGAAATGGCAGATGGAATTTAATCCAGATAAATGCGAAGTGATGCATTTTGGAAGAAATAATGTAGGGAGGAGTTATACAATAAATGGCAGAGCCATCAAGAGTATAGAAACACAGATGGACCTAGGTGTGCAAGTCCACAAATCCTTGAAGGTGGCAACACAGGTGGAGAAGGTGGTGAAGAAGGCATATGGTATGCTTGCCTTTATAGGACGGGGTATAGAGTATAAAAGCTGGAGTCTGATGATGCAGCTGTATAGAACGCTGGTTAGGCCACATTTGGAGTACTGTGTCCAGTTCTGGTCGCCGCACTACCAGAAGGACGTGGAGGCGTTAGAGAGAGTACAGAGAAGGTTTACCAGGATGTTGCCTGGTATGGAGGGTCTTAGCTATGAGGAGAGATTGGGTAAACTGGGCTTGTTCTCCCTGGAAAGACGGAGAATGAGGGGAGATCTAATAGAGGTGTACAAGATTATGAAGGGTATAGATAGGGTGAACGGTGGGAAGCTTTTTCCCAGATCAGAAGTGACGATCACAAAGGGCCACGGGCTCAAGGTGAGAGGGGTGACGTATAACTCAGATATTAGAGGGATGCTTTTTACACAGAGGGTGGTGGGGGCCTGGAATGCGCTGCCAAGTAGGGTGGTGGAGGCAGACACACTGACATCGTTTAAGACTTACCTGGATAGTCACATGAGAAGCCTGGGAATGGAGGGATCCAAACAATTGGTCTAGTTAGACCAAGGAGCGGCACAGACTTGGAGGGTCGAAGGGCCTGTTTCCTGTGCTGTACTGTTCTTTGTTCTTTGTTCTTTTGTAACACTACATTCTGCACTCTCTTGATTCCTTCTCAATGAACAGTATGCTTTGTCTGTATAGTGTGCAAGAAACAATACTTTTCACTGTTTACTAATACATGTGACAATAATAAATCAAATCAAATGGAGTCTGCAGGAATTAACAATGAATCCGCTGGACACACACGTGAGCAACTTAGGAGAAAAATCAATGAGCTTTTAAAAATCAAGTTCTGGACGCGATTCTCCCAAAAGTGCTGAATTGGCGGGAAAATTGTTCCAGATCACGACTGTTTTGGAAGTTCAGCTTCTCACCTGAATCCCCGCACCCTGTTCACTGCAGAGTTCCCAGTCGTGAATATCATTAAAAACCCGGGCGGTCGGGGCCTATTTGCGCTGGAGTCTGACAGTTCTGGAACTCTGCGCATGCGCAGTGGCTCCGATCTGTCAGACTCCCCGTTTGCTGGCCAGCCCGGGACCCACGCAGTGCTGCCCCTCCACCCCACCCTTAACCCCAATGGCCCAATCATGGCCCCCACATGATTGCCCTGATGCACAGCCCACCCCCCCCCCCCCCCAGCAGTGGCGATCCCCTCACCCCGGCAGACACTCCTCCTGCTGACCACACCCCCCCCCCCCGGATCAGACCACCCCCGGCAGACCACCCCCCCAATCGCTGCCCTCCCTCCATCCCGGACCGATCCTGTCTGTAGAGTGACAGCGCGACACCCCACCCACACCGATCGCCCCTAAGCCCTGCCCACAATAAGCCCCACTGCCGGATGCCCAATGGGCAGTGCCAAGGTGCCCCCTAGGCATGGACACTTTGCCCCTTGGGCAGTGCCAAGGAGCCCAGACTGGCACTGCCAGGGTGCCCACGCCCAGGGGACACCACCCCCCCCCCCAACGCCGACCCCCTGGGGGGGCCCTGATTGCCCCCTTCATTCCGGCGGAGTCTCCCACTAATTCCCGGAATGTGGGGAGCTAGTCTGAACCTCGCCAGAATGAAGTACGCCTGGCGGAGTGGGAGATTCAATCAGGACCTGAAAGTTCCCGATAATTAGATTTAAACGATGTTTAAAACATGTGAAAAAAGGATCCAAATTACTTACCTGCCTTCCCGTCGGTTTCCAGCGTGGTCTGACCGGCGACTGCTCACCAGCTTTATAGAAACAAGATGGGTTCACTGTGAGTGCAGCAGCTGTCAATCAAATGAGGCAATGAGAAGAAACAAGATTCTCGATTACCCACACAACCCAAGGAAAAGTTTCCTTTCGTTCTGACCATTGGGCTTTATAAGATGTTTTAAACTATCTCCTTTAATTCTGGGTAAAGGGAGACATTTCAACAGAGAGATGTGCCTGAAGACAAGCCCGTGTCACCTGCTTGTTATGGAGACATTTGCATAGGATTTACTGCTGCCTGTTTTACTATGGTGGGAGGTGGCCCACCAATGCCAGTGGCGGGATACTCTGGTCCTGCTACTGTCAACGGGGTTTCCCATTGAGTGCATCCCTCACCACCGTGAAACCCACGGCGGGGGTGCACCATTGGTGTGGCTGGAAAATCAAGTTTTAACATCTTGACAAAGGAGGGGGCAGCTGAGGCTAGGGTCCCAGACTGAGGCCTTTGGAGTTGGTTAGAATAAGAGATTCTGAGGGGAAAGAAGTCCCACAACAGATGCTAAAAAAGGACTGATGTCAGGTTAACCACCAAGCAGAATGCTGGTGAGGCTGCATTCCCAGTTGGAAGAAAGAAGGCTTAAGAAGGGTTAAAGACTGTGGAATTGCCAGATGAAACCTAGCTACTGAAAGTCCATTTGATTGTGCTCAAAGGATTGAGTGGCAGAGATTTTGTTTAAAAGGACATGAAGCAGGAGGGAAAGAGATCCTGTTAAAAGCCAGGAGGAACTTGGGGACTTTCAACACAAGACAAATATGGTGCAATGCATGGTGTGGGGTACTTGCTTGTGTTCAGAAGTGAATAGGGAAATACCTTTTCTGTAAGTTAATGCACTGAATTTTCCAGCCTTTCTCACTGGTGGGATCCCCCTCACCATCCCCACCTCCCAATGCTGACCTCCCCCCCCCCCCCCCCACCCCCCCAACCCCCCAGCCCCACGGCATGTTCCCTGGCAGCAGTGGGTAAGTCATACAAAATGCCATAGACACTGGCAGGACTGGAAGATCCCACTGGCGAGCTTGCCTTCTCTCCGGAAAACGCCATGGGGAAGAACCGGAAAATCCCACCCAATGTATTGGTTGGCTTGTACAATTACGTGCAGTTGATGCAAATTTTTAATTTGTGAAGGTGTTTAAATGTAAACTTTTACCACATAATCCTTGGGTTGGGCTTTGGGCAATGCATATCTGTATTTAGAGTTCTTGATTTTTCAGAGATTGTAACACTTGACAGGATCCATGAGATTGTAAGGAATTATAGGAGCTAGGATACTCAAGCTGGCCTGTCAAGAACCTGGTACAGGTTGGGGAAATGACATTAAAACACGCCAATTTCTGTAATAACACGTAAACTAAAAGTCAGTATTTTATCAGCATATTGCAATATCCTGCCTGCCTATTGGCATGCCTCTGCCGACTGAAAGTGAAAGAAAACAATTACTCGCAATACAGGGGAGGAGGAGCAGAGAACGGCTGCTCCAACCACAGAGCAGCAACTCTGAAAAGGGTGAGCTATAAAAGGTATAGCTATTCACCAGTCATTTCACTCTGCAGCTTCCTGCTTCTAAAATGGCAACACAAAAGCTGTTTGAGGGACAAACAGAGTATCTGGTGAACTTTCTGCTGCAAGATGATGATGATCCTGACATCGGCTTTCGCTGCAGTGAGGATCCTGTAGAAGGTAGGATGTAGTACAGTCAAGACCAGCTTCAAACAGCCACGTGCTAGCACTTGATGCTGGGGAGACCAGAGCTACCAGGGTGGTTAGGTTTGGATGGTGCAGAATGCAGGAGTGCGGTGGAGAAAGCTAGATGGTCAACGGCCAATGCTCCTTATTCCTGCCAGATCTGTCCCTTCCTCCCTGCAAGTTTCTCCAATGTGCACCCAGCCAATTGGGTAGCTTTTTGACTGTGGAAAACACTGAGGTCCAGGTTAATCAGCCAGTGCCCACTCACAAAACCCTGTGTAACATGTCCCATTGGATCAGCTCACCAGCTGGGTCAATTCTCGCAGAAGACCCACTGCCCCGTATTGTGGACATTGATATGAGTAAATGCAGCAATCTGACTGTCAGTCTATTATCCACACACCCCTCCCAGGGGGCAGCGGGGGCAGCCTGCTATTGGCTGGCAGCGGGATATTCTGCTCCCGCTGCTGTCAATGGGATTTTCCATTGTTCACACCCTCCGGCCCCAAAAACCCTGCGGCAGGGGTTCGCCATCAGTGGAAACAGACAGAAAATTACAGCCATTATTGCTCATTAGAATGCTGGTTTTGAAACATCTAAAGACTTGACCTTAGTGAGAGTGTGGATCTTAGATAGATTTTTCACTTGGTACTCAAATAGTCACAAATGCCTTGGACATGATCTTACCACCTCATCACTCCCGCACGGTGAACTGGGATAAAGCTTGCAAAGAGAAAAATCCGCTATCTTCCCGGCCCTCCTCGAGTGGTGTGAAAGGGCACAAAGATTATTAGCATGAGATTGACCGGATTTCCATATCATTAGTGAGTTCAGCACCCAACTTACTCCCTCCTCCCGGATACTTCCCACCTCTCCATTGTGACGTCTCGCCAGTGCCTATCAGCACTGCTCTTTAACAGTGTGGTTTAGGTGCAGGAGCAGTGTAGGAGAGTGAGGCGGTGAATACTGCCTACCCCCTGGGTGCATGTCAGCCGCTGCCATGCTGGATGTGGTGGGGGGGCTTACATTGGTGCAGGCGTTTTGTCGGCTCCTGCGGTCTGGGGGTCCTCAGGTCGGGGGTTGCCGCTGGGGCCTGGGGCTCGTGTTGCGTGCATTCGGGTTAGGCCAGCCTGGGCCCCTGGCACTGCCCAAGAGGCAAACCCCAGGGGGCTCCATGGCACTGCCCACCGGGCATTGCCAGGGGGTGGAGCCAAAGAGGGCAGGGCCTATTGTGGGGTCTACAGGGGGAGATTAGTGGGGGTGGGGGGGTCCTGCTGCCACTCTGCAGTTGGGATCAGTGGCAGAGGGAAGGAAGCGGCTAATCGGGGTCGGGGGGGTCAGGATTGCAGGGGTGATGGTCGGGGAGATCAGGGCTGGCGCGACATCAGAGCTGGCCTGGAGATGCCCAGGAGTCCAGCGATCGGGCCGTGGGGGTGCGGGGGCGGGGGGGGGGGGGGGGCGGGGGGGGGAATCGCATGGCCAGCGATGCAGAATCGTGGGGCTAACCAGTGATTGGGAGTGCATGGGCTGATCTCGGCACTAACAGATCGACGCCTGCGCAGTGGCCCACTCAACGCTATGCTGCCGAATAGGCGCCGCCCCCAACAGATTTTCAGTGTGAATTTCTCTGTGATGCTCAGAGTGTGGGAGATTCATTTTGAAAATCCCACTGTAAAAACCAGCGGGATTTACTCCAGTTTTTACGCAAATTCGGCACTTAAACTTTTTTGGGGAGAATCCCAACCCTGGTCTTAATCTATTCCATTTAGAATGGTGATCGTGTCACACAACACAATGGAGGATTCCTCAACGGGACTTTGTCTCCACAAGGACTGTGCAGTGGTCACTCCTACAGTGGCAGGGCAGCACGATGGCACAGTGGTTAGTACTGCTGCCTCACAGCGCCAGGGACCCGGGTTCGATACCCGGCTTGGGTCACTGTCTGTGTGGAGTTTGCACATTCTCCTCGTGTCTGCATGGGTTTCCTCCGGGTGCTCTGGTTTAAAAGACGTGCTAGTTAGGTGCATTGACCAGAACAGGTGCCGGAGTGTGGTGACTAGGGGAATTTCACAGTAACTTCATTGCAGTGTCTTATTTGTGACTAATAAATAAACTTTAATACGGTCATGGACAGATACATCTGTGACAGGCAGTTTGTTAAAGGAAAGTTCACGTAGGTTTAACCCTTTTGGTGATTCCCTCAACAACTTCCACAAGCCCAGTCTGGTTGATATGTCCATCAGGACTTGACCACCACAGTCAGTAATGATGTTACCAAGCCACTCTTAATGATGGATATTGAAGACCCCAATCAGAGTAAGTTCTGACCCCAAGTGGTGTTCAGCACGGAGGAGCATTGATTCATCAGCTGAGGGGGATGGTTCGTGGTAATCAGCAGGAGGTTTCCTTGCCCATGTGCCTTGAGACTTCATGGGGTCTGGAGTCAGTGTTGAGGGCTCCTAGGGCAACACCCTTCTGACTGGATACCACTGTGCCGCCACCTCTGCTGGCTCCGTC
This sequence comes from Mustelus asterias, assembly GCF_964213995.1. Classification (NCBI taxonomy): domain Eukaryota; kingdom Metazoa; phylum Chordata; class Chondrichthyes; order Carcharhiniformes; family Triakidae; genus Mustelus; species Mustelus asterias. The sequence goes on along the minus strand of NC_135825.1, from coordinate 44,831,634 downwards.
TTGTCGGTGGGACAAGGCATATCCAGGAATGGTAATGATGGTGTCTGGGAATTGTCTGGTTCTATGAGTTGTCCATGTCAGGCTGTCCGTTGGCTAGTGTGTGGGACGGCTCTCCAAATAGTAACACAAGCCCCAGATGTTATTGAAGAGGACTTTACTGGGTTGACTGGTGTCTGGGCCGATGTCGATTTGCAGTTTCTGTACATCTGGGTGTTTGCTTGGCCTTTTCAGAGAATCGTTCATAGTTTCCTGGAACCATATATTGCGAAACCAATTCGAGATAAAACTAATTTAGACCTTGTATTGTGCAATCAGGCATGATTAATTAGTAACATCATAAAAGATTCACTGGAAATACAGCAAGTCCTCATTTAAAGTTATCCCTGAAAATCTCAACTTTCGGTGAAACAACTTTAAGTGAAGCATATTCATCAATGTTAGCGCCAGAGTTAGGTTCCTTCAGACATTTCTAATCCAGAAAAAACAATGTACAAGTTAAATTCTGTATGAAACAAGTGCAGCATTGTGCATTCTTAATAGGAATAACTTGCAAAGCAAAATAACTCTATAAATATAAAAGAAATATTGAATAAATTGAAATGAGATAATATTCACCAGTCTCAGTTTTGGTCATGATTTGCTTCCATTTCTGTTCAATGGATTCTGGTAAGGCTGTTAACCTGTTAAGTTCAATACGCTATCTACCAGATGTGGGCTGGTGCTGCCAGCACAGCTGGATCAGTTGGTCAGAGGTTTCTGCGCTAGTTCTCTCTTCCACCTTGATCTCACCTCTCCCAAGAGTATGTGTGCGTGTGTGGTGCCTGGATTGTGTGAACCCGCTGTGGGTTCATTTATTAATTTGAAGCACATGAGAGCGTATGTACACAAACAGAAAGCTGGAGGAAATCAGCATCTGGGCTGTGTTCCTGAGTCTGCTTTAGGCCAAAGTGGAAACAAAAACTGGACCACTTCCTTTTAGTGACTAAAATCCCTTTAAGATATATTATAACTCCTTCTCCCATTTTGGTTGGTGCCCACGAGTTGGTGAAAAGGTGTGATCTCTCCGGACATGTTTTGAGACATCCCTAAAGTATTTGAATGGTGGGGGCTTTAGATGATTGGCGCCTTGGTGCTGGGCTCTTTCACTGACTTGAACATGACCTCGCGACCTCGCCTGCTGCAGCGTTTAGCCAGATTTGGGGGCTCCCGAGTGAATCAGAAGATTGCCAAGTCAGGTTCCTGAAGAGCGAGTGCTGCAACCTGTATTGTTCACCCAAACAAGCCATGGAACAAGAAACTTGACTTTCAATGCCTCTGTCCGTCACAGATTTTAAAATGGCCGCCCTATCTCAGGCAGTGTAAAACCAAGGCCTCCAGAATTAAAATCAGCTTACAGTCAGGAGCTGGGCCCTTGCTGCACTGAAGCCCAGGTTTCAACTTCCTCCTTGCAAAACAAAAATCTTTTGGTTTGGATATTCTTTCTTGAGGACTCTGCTTCAGAGTTTTTTGAAATCACGGTTCCTTCTAATGCAGAGAAATTGGGGCTGACCAGACCAGAAGTTGCATCAATGTGAAGCGACGCAGTTTGATGGCGCAACGACAATACACAATCTTTTTCTTTATTTCACATGGCTTCAGGAGTGGGCATTGTCTTCACAGTTTTACTGTCAAGTCCCCTAACCAATCCAATGCCCTGTTGGAGAGCAAGTGTAACTCCAGGATGTCTTCCTGAAACCTTTTCTCAATCGTTTGGTCAGGGTTTGATTGGGGCATGAGTGGCCATGGGGGCAGAGCTTGGCATGGAGGAATGATGTAGCATGGATGGAGTATGGTGGAGTGGTGTGAAGGGTAAGGGCTGGAGGGCCTTTCTGTCTGGGATGAAGTCCCACAGCAGTGAGGTGGGCCATTTGAACAGGCCATCTCAGCACCCTGCATCCTCTGTGCCTTCCTCAGCATTCCTTCATGGTCAGCTGGTCTCGCTGCAGCCCCCTGCTCCCCGAGCAATGGAGATCCTACCTTTGCAAACACTTTCTCCCAAAGCAAGTGGGCCGAGCTGGGAATTTTCACAGTTCCCAGTGATGAAAATCTAGGCCAAGACGTTTATTTGGGAGGATGTTCCTCCGGGTCCAGAGGGGGCTTCGTATAGCTGAGGGGTCTGAGGACTCTATGGATGGGGCGGTACAACTTGCTGCTGATACGTGCTATTTCTCTCTGTGTCTCTGCTTCCTGCGAATGGGTGATGTTTAACAGGATTGGTAACTACTGAACTGGAGTTGATCTCAGAGTTCCCAACGTGATCCTCATTACAGAGTGATATTGTGCGTCAGTGAGTTTGATGTTTAGACTGGATGTTTATACTGGTGCACAGTACTCAGCAGCTGAGGAGAGCAGCAGGGCCTGTGGCTGAAGTACGAAGGATAGTGGTTTTTGCACCGCAGCCTATGCCAGTCAGCTTGTGCGTAATGTTCACTTGTGTCTTAGTCTTTTCTTTCAGAGGAACTGATACTAAGCTAAAGAGCAGTCAAGGGTCACTCCAAGATAGGTGGGAGCGAGGTCATGCTGCATTCCTCTCATCACAGATAGTAACATTTAGGCTGCTGTGTGCCTTGGGTATATTTACTGGGTATTTTCACTGGGTATGATATTGGAGATATTCACTGGGTATATTCACTGGGTAGATTTACTAGATATTTTTACTGGATATTTTCACTGAATTTAGTAGGCCTACCCAGAGGGGAAATTGTTAGGAAACAATGAAAGCTGCAAGGATTGTTAAAGATGATACTTCAGACAGAGAGTAGTTTAAAAAGGCAAGAGGTCCCATTATTTCTGGTCGCGCTTCCACCACTGATATGAAGCGTTATTTCTCCTCCCAGTTTGTAACGTGTGCTGATTTGATTTTGTTCTGTAGATAGTGAAGCTCTCAGGGCTGTGGGTCAACGTCTGCGCCAGCTTGGCGATCTGATAAACCAGGAGCATTTGGATTCCTTCACAAGAGACTTCCAGAGAGTGGCAGCTCAGCAAGCGATTGCTCAGGTAACAGTATGTGGAGGAACTGTTCCATCGGCCAAGTTAGCAGCTCCTGTGAATCAGTAGGTGCTGCTGGACGGGGTGACGATGGTGAAATATAGTAATAGAATCATAGAATCCCTACAGTGCAGAAGGAGGCCATTCAGTCCATCGAGTCTGCACTGACCACAATCGCACCCAGGCTCTATCCCCATAACCCCATGCATTTACCCTAGCTAGTCCCCAGATACTAAGGGGCAATTTACCATGGCCAATCCACCTAACCCGCACATCTTTGGACTGTGGGAGGAAACCGGAGCACCCGGAGGAAACCCACGCAGACACGGGGAGAATGTGCAAACTCCACACAGACAGTGACTCAAGCCGGGAATCGAACCCAGGTCCCTGGCACTGTGAGGCAGCAGTGCTAACCACTGTGACATAGAAATAGACATAGAAACCCTACAGTACAGAAAGAAGCCATTCGGCCCATTGAGTCTGCACCGACCACAATCCCACCCAGGCCCTACCCCCATATCCCTACATATTTACCCACTAATCCCTCTAACCCACGCATCTCAGGACACTAAGGGCAATTTTTAGCACGGCCAATCAACCTAACCCGCACATTTTTGGACTGTGGGAGGAAACCGGAGCACCCGGAGGAAACCCACGCAAACACGAGGAGAACGTGCAAACTCCACACAGACAGTGACCCAAGCCAGGAATCGAACCCAGGTCCCTAGCACTTTCATCCTTCCACCAAATTAACTGCTCACTTACCTCGTTGTTATTTTCTGAGATTTTGCTGTGTACAAAATGTTCTGCTGTCTCTCAAAGTATGACTGAGAATGTGTGAAAAGTCACTCTTGAAGTGTTTTTGCAAAGGTCAGAACAAGGTTAAGGCCACCTCCCCTGTTGGTGCCAGTTTTGGCCCAGTGTTAGCACTCAGCCTCTGAACCAGAAGGTTGGGAGTTCAGAATCCACTCAATGGGCTTTGATTGGTATCAAAGTAACTCCAGCGCAGTGTTCCACTGTCAGAGGGGCTGACCTTGGGATGTAATATTAAAGTAAAACGCTGTTTGCCATCGCAACTCACTGGCACAACGTGAAGAAGGGCAGAGAGATCCCCCCGTATCCTGGCCAATGTCTATCCCTTGAGCAACATCAGTAAAACAGATTATATTATTGCTGTTATGCATGAACTGTGGAAAGTCAGTTGTTGCATTTCCCTACATTACAGAAATAGCCTCATTTTGAAAGTATTGAATTGGCTGTAAAGTGCTTCACAAAACTGAAGGTGTGAAAAGCCTCTCAAAATGATTGTGCTTTTATAACATTGTGAAGAGGTCCCAAACACAATGAAAAAACATAGCTCTGATTCTCTTTTCTAAAGCTTGGTTTTATTCATTCTTCAGATGTGGGTGTTGTTGGGATTTATTCTATTGATAGCTGCCCCTAAGATGATGATGCTGTGACTGGGTAAAACCTACGCAGTTCCTTCCCTTAAAATCCAGCAGTGAATTCGTTACTTTTTAAATTCTTGGTGAAATTTGAATTCAGATACTCCTGATGACTAATCCAGCAATATAACTACTATACCACCAGTTCGATAGATTTGTACATATTAAAAACATCAAGAGACATGGGGGATAGTGCAGGAAAATGGAAAATCAGCCATGATCTCATTGAATAGCAGAGTGGCCTCAAAGGGCTGAATGGCCTACTCTTGTTCCTATTCCTTATGTTCTTATACCCAAAGTGAATGTGCCCAAATGAGCCTCGGGCATTTGTTTAACACTCATGTGGCACTGATTCAAATGTTAACAAATTTAATTCACAATTAATAAAGTCAACTCATAGATAAAGTTGTCAGAAACCGGAACCATGCACCCTATTAACTGGGAACTGACCTCTTTACTGTTAGGCTAGGTTGACGGTTTTGATAAGTTGGCCAGTTCTCCCTCACAACACTCTGACAGGAATTGTTCTGGTGAGACACTCTGTACATGGCAGCATGGCCCAGAAATCCACCACACTTGCTGCCACAAACTCAGGGACAAGGGACTATGAAAGGGCCGGAACCCAGCTGTGCTGGGGCTCCACCACTCTGAGGTACAACCTTTGCTCTCCTCTTCCCAGAGAAATTGGTGCTAGGGTGGGAGAAACTAACAATGGGATTTCCGATAAAATCACAACTGGTTGTAAGGGCAGGAAGTCAGTAAACTGAATGAGGTGTGCCGGGTCCCCTCCTGGTGTGGGGCTAATCCAGTTTACATTGGAAGTCTATATGGGTTCTGGATAAGGTTGGGGATGGCGCACAGGAAGTGAATGGAGCTAAAAGAAGAGGATAGGATTTCTGGGAGGCTGTTCAGTGATTTTTCTCCTCTCTCTCTGTTAAGGCATGTGAACTCTTTTCTGATACGGTGAATCAAATCTGCAAAGAGAGGGCCAATGGAAACCTTTCTATTGAGCTGAATCTACTGAAGGTCACTGCTTCATTGGGAACGTATGTTGCTCAGAAGATGCCGGCTCTCGTTAATGAGATTAAGACAGCCATGGCGAGCTTCATCAATACCAAGCTGCAGAAAGGGATAACTGAGGCTGGAGGATGGGTAAGTAGCATTTGGAGAGAGTGATCTCTCTCGTTTTGTTAATTTCCACACTCAACAGCAGCTACCCTGGATATCATCTCTAATGGAGCTCCACATTGAAAGTTCTCACTCTGCTCCACAGTGAAAGGCGGCTGTTGGACAGTCCTTTCGAAAGCCTGCTGTTCACTCAGCTTTCCACACTTCAGTATATTGAGTGGTCGCAGAGCTGCAACTTTACATTATTCCGAAGGCCAGTTGCCCATTCGTGAGATGGCTTTGGTGAGCTGACCTCACGTGCCCCTCCTCACACAACTGCTTCTAAATTCCTGTCCATTAGCTCAGCAGCAACAACAGCACGGGCGACCTCACTCCACTGTCATTGGTTCTGAACTAGCCCATCTGCCTCAGTCACCTGTCGCCCTCTCTGTGACAGATACCCCCTGACCTTTCCAAATATGTCTTCCTTCATCTTCCTCAGATTCTTGTCCTAAGCATCTCTGTGTTGAGGATCCTCCAGTGGTTCCCATTCTTGAAATGTTGCCCAAACCAACATAGCTGTCTTTTGTTAGACCTTCCGTGTAAACAGTGTTTCGGGAACAAGTTTTGGACAAGACATTAAACACCATTTCATATTAAACACAAAAAGGCCTCCCAGTCCCATCCGTGTTCTCCCTGCCTGTTGCAGGTTTCTGTGATATCCGTATTGTACATGAATAACACTAATGCCAGGAAAGGCTGAAAGAGATTTGGGAATTCATTCCCTAAGCCAATCAAACAAACTGTACATGGTCATGGTTACTCATGACAGATTTCAATTTATGTACCCCTCAAATTTTGTCCATTCCAACAAATGCTACAAAGACAGCGGGTTGGATGGGGACAGAGAGGAGGAATCATTCACAGCATTGGAGACTTCGCTGGAGGAGAGATCAACTGCAGCCTATCTCCACTACAGGCACTGAGCAGTGGTGAATCAATTGGTAGAAATTTTTTTTTTGTACTTTTCCAATTCAATCAAATCAAATCCAATTCAGAGTCTCAACAAGTTGAGACATTTCCGATCCAGGCTGACAAGACAGGGCGAGCGACCAAATCACCCTGTCCTGGGCCTGATCTACATGAGCCAAGCTGGTTGGAGGAGGGGGAGGTTTCCTCCTCCAAGGCTTGATCTCATTTGCATCTAAGCCAAAAGGCCGAGATGCTGCTTTTAAAAATTGCTTCATATGAAGCTTCAGTGCAACCCAATGACCTCAACCAAGTGCGGCATCCAATCCACACTACACCTGATCCCAGCCAAAAGGCGGAATTGGTAGAAATTGTCATAGACAATTTAAATAACATATTTAAATAACATATTTGTCAAGTGTACACAAGCAGCGGTGTCCATGAGAGGGAGTACACTTTACTATTTACAGTGCAGATAGAGAATTAATTATACCACACACCAAAGAAACTAATTTTAAATCCAGGATTGAGACTCACAATAATTAACATAAATTCACAGTAATGAAGAAAATAGCAGTGGGGAGTAACAAATCCCAGGGGAAAGATGGTTTTCATCCAAGGGATTTACAGGAAGTAAATTCAGGAACTGTTCCTTTGGATTGGAAAATCATGTACGTCATTGTGCTAATTAAGAAAGGTAGTAGAAGGAAACTCGGGGAATTCTAACGTCTGTTGTGGGAATTATTAAAGATGTAGTGACTGAACATCTTGTAAATTTTCAGTTGACCAGAGAGAGCCAGTATAGATTTCTAAAGTGTAGCTTCATGTGTGATAAAGTTGATTGAAATTTTTGAAGAGATGACTAAAGCAGGTGAACAGGTGAATGGATGTTATTTACTGTCAAGCATGACCAATAAGTGAACCTGCTTGTATAAGACTACCCCATTTTTTATGATCCAAAATCTTGCTTCTACATTATTTCGGCAAACCCCCAGCCACTGTGGCACGCTATACTCGCATTAGTAAACAGCTTCAATTTTTCACCCCACAAATGAATGTGTTATTTCCCGGTACCTTATAATGGGGTGCAGGGGATGAAGCAGGCTTTGTGGAAATGCGTGGGAGTTGAGACATGTCCACATTGTGCAACTATATGCCAGACCACAAAGATGGCAACCACCACATCCATGCCAGCAGTTCACTTTTACATTTATCGATTCCCAATTCTGGTGGGATTTTTTTGAAGTGTCAAAGGTGAACTTATCGACTGACATGGAAGGTGTGCGGACATCCAGAAGACAGTTGATAAAGTCCCTCATAAGGTAAAGTTGAAGCTAATGGAACTGAGAGATAATTATTAACCTGGGGCCCGATTTTACCGTTGCATCGCGCCTTTTTTCGGGCATGAAAACATGGTAAAGTCGGACGTGAGGCCAAGATGCCCACTTTACCAAGGCCCGAAAATGGTCATGTGTTTAAATTGAATTAATGAACTGCCCGCCCAACTTTATCAGCATTTCCCCTTTACCATCGCGATCGCGTGTCCAGATTAGGCGCGAATCAGATTTGCTCGGCAAAGGTCTGTTTCAGGCCCGCCAGCTTCTGAAGAGGTAAATCCAGAGCTTCCAGCGGCTCTCTAACTCAGATCGGTGGGGGGCGGGGGGGGGGGGGGGGGGGGGGGGCTGGGGGCGGGGGGGGGGGGGGGGGGGCTGGGGGCAGGGGGGGGGGGGGCTGGGGGCGGGGGGGGGGGGGGCTGGGGGCGGGGGGGGGGGGGGGCTGGGGGTGGGGGGGGGGGGGCTGGGGGCGGGGGGGGGGGGGGTCAGATTATTCTCTGGTGGGGGGGGGTTGGGAGAAGGGAGGCCTGATCATTTTCTGCTAGATGGGGGTGTGGGGGAAGGTGGGGGGAGGGGGGGGGGCGGTGAGGAGGAGGAGGAGGCGGGTCAGATGTATCTCTGGTGGATGGGGGCGGGGGGGGAGGCCAGATCATTGTCTGGTTGTGGGGGGAGATGGGGAAGGCAGAACCATAGAACCATAGAAAATTACAGCTCAGAAACAGGCCTTTTGGCCCTTCTTGTCTGTGCTGAACCATTTTTTGCCTAGTCCCACTGACCTGCACTTGGACCATATCCCTCCACACCCCTCTCATCCATGAACCTGTCCAAGTTTTTCTTAAACGCATTTACCACTTTATCCAGCAGCTCATTCCACACTCCCACCACTCTCTGCGTGAAGAAGCCCCCCCTAATATTCCCTTTAAACTTTTCTCCTTTCACCCTTAACCCATGCCCTCTGGTTTTTTTCTCCCCTTGCCTCAGTGGAAAAAGCCTGCTTGCATTCACTCTATCTATACCCATCAAAATCTTATACACCTCTATCAAATCTCCCCTCAATCTTCTACGCTCCAGGGAATAAAGTCCCAACCTATTCAATCTCTCTCTGTAACTCAGCTTCTCAAGTCCCGGCAACATCCTTGTGAACCTTCTCTGCACTCTTTCAACCTTATTTACATCCTTCCTGTAACTAGGTGACCAAAACTGTACACAATACTCCAAATTCGGCCTCACCAATGCCTTATATAACCTTACCATAACACTCCAACTTTTATACTCGATACTCAGATTTATAAAGGCCAATGTACCAAAGGCACTCTTTACGACCCTATCCACCTGTGACGTCACTTTTAGGGAATTCTGTACCTGTATTCCCAGATCCCTCTGTTCAACTGCACTCTTCAGAGTCCTACCATTTACCCTGTACGTTCTACTTTGGTTTGTCCTTCCAAAGTGCAATATCTCACACTTGTCTGCGTTAAATTCCATTTGCCATTTTTCAGCCCATTTTTCTAGTTGGTCCAAATCCCTCTGCAAGCGTTGAAAACCTTCCTCACTCTCCACTACACCTCCAATCTTTGTATCATCAGCAAACTTGCTGATCCAATTTACCACATTATCATCCAGATCATTGATATAGATGACAAACAACAATGGACCCAACACCGATCCCTGCAGCACACCACTAGTCACAGGCCTCCACTCAGAGAAGCAATCCTCCACAACCACTCTCTGGCTTCTTCCATTGAGCCAGTGTCTAATCCAATTTACTACCTCCCCATGTATACCTAGCGACTGAACCTTCCTAACTAACCTCCCATGAGGGACCTTGTCAAAGGCCTTGCTGAAATCCAGGTAGCCAACATCCACCGCCTTCCCTTCATCCACTTTCCTGGTAACCTCCTCGAAAAACTCTAATAGATTGGTCAAACATGACCTACCACGCACAAAGCCATGTTGACTCTCCCTAATAAGTCCCTGTCTACCTAAATATTTGTAGATCCTATCCCTTATCACACTTTCCAATAACTTGCCCACCACCGACGTCAAACTTGCTGGCCTATAATTTCCCGGATTTCTTTTGGAACCTTTTTAAACAACGGAACAACATGAGCCACCCTCCAATCATCCGGCACCTCCCCCGTGAATACTGACATTTTAAATATGTCTGCCAGGGCCCCTGCAAGTTCAACACTAACTTCCCTCAAGGTCCGTGGGAATACCCTGTCTGGTCCTGGGGATTTATCCACTCTGATTTGCCTCAAGACAGCGAGCACCTCCTCCCCTTTAATCTGTAAAGGTTCCATGACCTCCCTACCTGTTTGCCCTATTTCCGTAGACTCCATGCCCATTTCTTCAGTAAATACGGATGCAAAAAAACCATTTAGTATCTCCCCCATCTCTTTTGGTTCCATACACAGTCTACCACTCTGGTCTTCAAGAGGACCAATTTTATCCCTCACTATCCTTTTGCTCCTAACATACCTATGGAAGCTCTTTGGATTTTCCTTCACTCTGTCTGCCAAAGCAACCTCATGTCTTCTTTTAGCCCTCCTGATTTCCCTCTTAAGTAGCTTCTTGCACTTTTTATACTCCTCGAGCATCTGATCTGTTCCTTGCTGCCTGTACATTTCATACAACTCTCTCTTCCTCTTAATCAGTGTTACAATCTCCCTCGAGAACCAAGGTTCCTTATTCCTATTTACTTTGCCTTTAATCCTGACAGGAACATACAAACTCTGCACTCTCAAAATTTCTCCTTTGAAGGCCTCCCACTTTCCATTTACATCCTTACCAGAGAACAGCCTGTGCCAATCCATACTTCCCAGATCCCTTCTCATTTCATCAAATTTGGCCTTTTTCCAGTTCAAAACTTCAACCCAAGGACCAGATCTATCCTTATCCATGATCAGGTTGAAACTAATGGCATTATGATCACTGGATCCAAAGTGTTCCCTCACACTCACATCCATCACCTGCCCTAACTCATTTCCCAATAGGAGATCCAATATCACATCCTCTCTAGTTGGCACCTCTATATACTGATGTAGAAAATTCTCCTGAACACATTTTACAAACTCTACCCCGTCTAAACCTTTAACAGTATGCGAGTCCCAATCTATATGTGGAAAATTAAAATCCCCTACTATCACAACTTTGTGTTTCTTGCAGTTGTCAGCTATATCTCCGCTGATTTGCTCCTCCAATTCTCGCTGACTATTGGGTGGTCTATAATACAACCCCATTAACGTGGTCATACCTTTCCTGTTTCTCAGCTCCACCCATAGGGCCTCTGTGGACAAGCTCCCTAATCTATCCTGCCTGAGTACCGCTGTAACATTTTCCCTGACCAACAATGCCACCCCCGCCACCTTTTATCTCTCTGCCTCTATCCCGCCTGAAACATTGGAACCCTGGAACATTGAGCTGCCAGTCCTGCCCCTCCTGTAGCCAAGTTTCACTAATGGCTATAATGTCATATTTCCATGTGTCTATCCACGCTTTCAGCTCATCTGCCTTCCCCACAATACTCCTGGCATTGAAATAGACACACCTCAAAAGATTATTTCCACCACACTCAACCCTTCCATTTGTGATTTTGCTTGAACTAACCCGTCTTTTTACCCCTGCTCCACTATCTGCACTGGCACTCTGGTTCCCATCCCCCTGCAAATCTAGTTTAAACGCTCCCCAATAACACGAGCAAATCTCCCTGCAAGTATATTGGTCCCCTTGTAGTTTAGGTGTAACCCGTCTCTCTTGTACAGGTCCCACCTGCCCCAGAAGAGGTCCAAATGATCCAAGAATTGGAAACCCTGCCCCCTGCACCAGTTCCTCAGCCACGTGTTCATCCGCCCAAGCATCCTACTCCTGCCCTCACTGGCATGTGGCTCAGGTAGCAATCCTGAGATTACTACCCTCGGGGTCCTGCTTTTTAACTTCCTTCCAAACTCTTTGTATTCATTCTTTAAGACCTCCTCACTCTTCCTTCCCACGTCATTTGTACCGATGTGTACCACGACATCTGGCTGATCACCTTCCCACTTTAGAACGCTGTGCACGCGATCAGAGACATCGCTGACCTTGGCACCTGGGAGGCAACAAACCATGCGGGAGTCTCTGTCCCGACCACAGAACCTCCTGTCTGTACCTCTGACCATTGAGTCCCCTATCACTACTGCTCTCCTCTTCTTCATCCCACCCTTTTGCGCTGTAGAACCAGACTCAGTATCAGAGTTCCGGCTGTCGCAGCTTGTCCCAGGTAAAGCATCTCCCACAACAGTATCCAATTCAGTATACCTGGTGTGGAGGGGTATGGCCACAGGGGAACCCTGCTCTGCCTGTCCTTTCACACTGCCATTCCTCTCCTTACAGTAACCCAATTTCCTGTGCTCTGCTGCTTAGGTGTAACTATCTCCCTAAAGCTACTGTCTATATACTTCTCATTCTCCCGAATTAGATGGAGGTCATCAAGCTCCTTCTCCAGTTCCCTATCACGCTTTGCTAGCAGCTGCAGCTGAATGCATCTTTTGCAGGTGCTGTCGTCAGGGATACCGGAGGTCAGATTGTTGTCTGGTGGGGGGGGAGAGGGGGTGTAGGGGGGACCGATTGTTGTCTGGTGGGGGTGGTGAGGCCAGATCATTGTCTGATGGGGGAGGAGGGGGTGGAGGTCCGATCATTCTCTGGTTGCGGGGGGAGGAGTTAATTCTATCCCATCACATTTCTAATTCTGATCATTCCTGTATTAAATGCTACTTAGATTATATTTCACTTGCCATGAATGTTGTTTTTTTTCCCCTATACCCGCAAGTTCAGAAGAAGTAGAAATGATCTTATTACCATTTCCCAAAGTATCTTCTAAACTTGGAAATGTAGCTCTTAGAATTTACTGCAAGCTGGCTGTTGCTAAACACAATTCCAAAGGTTGTTGAATCAAGCAACGGTTATTTGTACACGCACCGAAATGTTTCATTACACAACTTCAATAAAGGCCTGGATATGTACCTCGGTGGATTTTGCAAGGACAGGCAGCAGAGAGAAGGGATTCCACAGCTAGAATAGTGCACGTGCATTTAATTAGTGAAACTGTCAAAGTACTCGGCTGTGAGTATGTGAAATATACTGGGGGGGAGGCCAGATGGATCTCTGGTGGGGACAGGGGGGGATTGGGGGGGGTGGGGGGCAGGGCAGGGGAGTCCGCCTGCCACTCTGCGGGCGATCGGTGGGGAGGAAAGGGGGCAGAGGGTCGCGATCGGTCGAGGTAGCGGGGGTGGGGTGGGGGGGGTTGCTGGGTGGATAAGGGGGAAAGTTATGTTGTGGGGGTGGGGGTGATATCTGTGGGGTCCATCGCTCCTGGGGTGCTTTATCTGCTTTTTGCGGCCCGGGAGCGATGTGACAGCGGCGCGATTTTCAATTTTTTTTTCCTCACTGCGCATGCGCAGTTCAGAGCTCCAATCATTTCAGGCGTGCTAAGCCCCGCCCACAGCGCAATTCAGACCCGCGATTTTTTTTTTCAGGCTAAGTGCGTACGGGGGCGCCTGAGAGCAGGTTTGCAAATCGGATCCGAATTGCGCCCAGATTCAGCACTTAGAATGAAAATGGTAAAATCTTGGTCTGGAATTCTCTGACTGTTCATGCCGGCAAGATCTTCTGCTCCCGCCGATGGAGCACTCTTACCACAGGTTTCCTGGCAGCATGGGGTGCAGTCATTGGGAAATCCCATTGACAGCGGCGGGACCAGGAGCCGACAAATGCTGCGCTGTCTCTTGCTGTAAGAAAGATGCCTCGGGGAGGCCAGAGAATCCATCCCCCGCCCCATCCCAGTTCGGAAATTGAATAACAAGAAGGATGCAACATCTACAACCAACTAAGGGAGTAAATGATGGTGTCAAATTGAAAGGAAAGGTATACAATGCTCAGAGGATCAGCGTCAGTTCAGAAGTTTGGAAACATTTTAGAATCCAGCAAATGATGATGAAACAAAATGCGAGAAATGAGTTGTATGAGAGGAAACCAACAAGAAATATAAAAACAGTCTGTCAGAGCTTCTATAAATAAATAAAAAGGAAGGGAGTAGCTAAAGGAAATATTGATCCTTTGGGGGATCAAACTCGGGAATTAATAAAGAAATAGCAGGGATTTTGACAGTAGGACACACAAAAAACATCCAGGCAAAAGTGGATAATTAAGGGTACTATGGAGGGAGGAATTTAAAACAATCATTGAAGAAAAAACTATCAGGAAAGCTAATGGGACTAAAGGCTGGCAGTTCCCCTGGACCTGAAAGCCTGTATCCTCAGATCTGAAAGAAGTGGCTGCAGAGATAGTGGATGCATTGGTTATAATCTTCCCCAATTCCCCAGATTCTGCAGAGGTCCCAGGGTTAGAGAACTGGCAGATGTAACTTCTCAATTCAAGAAAGAAGGGAGACAGAAAGCAGGAAATTACAGGCCGGTTACCCTGACACCAGTCATTGGAAAAATGCTGCAATCCATTATGAGGGAAATAGCAGCAGGACGTTTGGAAAACTATAATACAACCAATCAGGCAAAGTCAACATGGTTTTATGAAAAGGAAATGGTGTTGGTTAATTTTACTGGAGTTCTTTGAGGATGGAACAAGTCGAGTGGACAAAGGGATTTCCAAAACACTTTTGATAAGGGGCCACATAAAAGGTTACTAAGGAGCTGATGATATTAGCGTGGGTAGGAGAATTGGTTAATTAACAGGATACAGGGGTGATGCGCGATATAACACACGAGAGGCTGGATGTACTCGGGAAATAAAGGCTTTTATTGCCAACAATAACAGAGCTACCATATACAGTATACGATCCCAGACTAAAGGGTCACCAGGCAGAGCAGTGACCTTTATACCTCTCCCAGGAGGCGGAGCAGACTGAGGTGTACCATAAGGACTATATTAACAGGTAGAACAGCCCAACCCTAACCCCAACAGTAACATATCTACAGACTCATAGTACTGGCCAGACCATGGCTCAGCGCTCCTGGTGGTAACCAACAATGGTTCACCACATTCACCCCTCCTTTAAAAACAAAGGCCAGCGGGGTACAAAACACAGAACAATTGTTCATCTGTCTATAAGTTCAAACGGTTTGGGGGACCGCACCGTCGCTGCGACCTCCTCAACACCGGCGATGACACCAGTTCAGGCAATCGCGGTGACCTTCTCTCCAAGGCGGTGTCCAGCGACTCCTCCAGTTCCTCACGGGCCGGTAGACCACGAGGTGGTGACAATCCGCTGAACTCGGGCACGCCTTGAAGTGGCGACCATCTCCTGGACTCAGGCAAGCTGTACACGGGAGTAAGAGGGTTAAGTGGTGGTCCCGATACTGCCCGCGCCGTGTCAGGAGGGGAAATAATGGTTGGGGGGTCCCTAACAGGAGGTGTGGGAGCGACAGGGGTTTCCAAGCCCCCTGCTGGCGCCAGATCTTGAATCGAGACCGTGTCCTCTCGCCCGTCAGGATATGCCACGTAGGCATACTGAGGGTTGGCGTGGAGGAGATGGACCTGTTCAACCAAAGGGTCGGACTTGCGGGTCCTAACATGCTGCTGCAGGAGGACGGGTCCTGAGTACGTCAACCAAGATGGTAATGAGGTTCCAGAGGAAGACTTCCTAGGGAATGAAAACATTCTCTCATGAGGAGTAGCGTTGGTTGCCGTACACAGGAGTGAGCGTATGGAGTGGAGCGCATCAGGGAGTACCTCTTGCCAACGGGAGACTGGAAGACCTTTAGACCTCAACGCCAGTAAGACAGCCTTCCAGACTGTAGCATTCTCTCGTTCGACCTGTCCGTTACCCCTTGGGTTGTAGCTCGTGGTTCTACTAGAGGCAATCCCATATGAGAGCAGGTATTGCCTCAAGTCATCACTCATGAACGACGAGCCCCTATCGCTGTGGATATAACAGGGGTAACCGAACAGGATGAAAAGATCACGAAATGCCTTGATAACCGTGGCAGCGGTCATATCAGAACAGGGAATGACAAAAGGGAATCGTGAGTATTCATCAACCACATTGAGGAAGTACACGTTCCGATCTGTCGAGGGAAGGGGGCCCTTAAAGTCCACACTCAGTCTTTCGAAGGGACGAGTGGCCTTAACGAGGTGTGCCCTGTCAGGTCGGTAGAAGTGCGGTTTGCATTCCGCGCATACCCGGCAGCTTCTGGTTATGGACCTGACATCCTCCACCGAGTAGGGTAGATTCCGGGCTTTTATGAAGTGGAAGAGCCGAGTGACCCCCGGATGGCAGAGGTCATTGTGGAGAGCCTGCAATCGATTCTCCTGCATACTAGCACATGTTCCACGCGACAGGGCATCCGAGGGCTCGTTGAGCTTCCCTGGACGATACATGATATCATAATTGTAGGTGGAGAGTTCGATTCTCCACCTCAAGATCTTATCATTCTTGATCTTACCCCGTAACATGTTGTTGAACATGAACGCCACGGACCGCTGGTCCGTGAGCAGAGTGAACCGTTTTCCCGCCAAGTAATGGTGCCAATGCCGAACGGCCTCCACAATGGCCTGGGCCTCCTTTTCCACCGCCGAATGTCGAATTTCAGGGCCTTGGAGGGTGCGAGAGAAAAAGGCGACGGGCCTGCCCGCCTGGTTAAGTGTGGCGGCCAGGGCGAAATCAGATGCATCACTCTCCACCTGGAAGGGGATGGACTCATCGATAGCGTGCATCGTGGCTTTCGCGATGTCGGCTTTTATTCTTGCAAAGGCTAAGCGAGCCTCTGTTGCTAGGGGAAAAGAGGTAGACTTGATGAGCGGACGGGCTTTGTCCGCATAATTGGGAACCCACTGTGCATAGTATGAGAAGAAGCCTAAACATTTTCTCAGTGCTTTGACGCTAGTGGGCAGGGGAAGTTCGAGGAGAGGACGCATACGGTCTGGATCAGGGCCAAGGACCCCGTTTTCCACCACGTATCCGAGGATAGCTAGGCGGCGCATGCGAAATACACACTTCTCCCTGTTGTAGGTCAGATTCAGGCGAGATGCAGTGCGTAAGAATCTAAGAAGGTTGGCATCGTGGTCCTGCTGGTCATGGCCGCAGATGGTGACGTTATCCAGGTACGGGAAGGTAGCCCGCAATCCGTTCTGGTCCACCATTCGGTCCATAGCACGCTGGAAGACCGAGACCCCATTGGTGACACCAAAAGGAACCCTTACAAAATGGTACAGGCGACCATCCGCCTCAAAGGCCGTGTATTGTCGGTCCTCTGGGCGAATGGGGAGCTGGTGGTAAGCAGATTTTAAGTCGATGGTGGAGAACATCCGGTACTGCGCAATCTGATTGACCATGTCAGATATGCGCGGGAGGGGATACGCATCCAGCTGCGTGTATCTGTTAATGGTCTGACTATAGTCTATGACCATCCGGGGTTTGTTCCCATTCTTAACCACCACGACTTGCGCTCTCCAAGGACTAGCGCTAGGTTGGATGATCCCTTCCTTGAGGAGCCGCTGAACTTCAGATCGAATGAAGATCCGATCTTCAGCGCTGTAACGCCTGCTCTTTGTTGCGATGGGTTTGCAGCCTGGCACGAGATTCTGGAATAGGGAGGGTGTGGTAATCCTAAGCGTTGAGAGACTACATGTGGAGCGCGTTGGGCAATTTAGAGGCTGCGGGTCTCCCACTGAAAGCGGAGGGAGTGGCCCATCGTACTGCAGGGTTACACTCTTCAGGTGGACCATAAAATCTAGTCCTAGGAGTATTGGCGCGCAAAGGTGCGGTAACACAAGGAGCCTGAAGTTCTCGTAAACCGTGCCCTGCGCCGTCAGATTGACCACGCAACTCCCTAGCATGGTGACAGACCGGGACCTTGATGCCATCGAAATTGTCTGCTTGACAGTCCGAATCTGGAGACCACACCGCTTCACAGTGTCTGGGTGAATGAAGCTCTCCGTGCTCCCGCTGTCAAACAAACAATAAATCGGGCGTTTGTTTACCTGTATGTCCATCATGGACTTGTCGAGTCTGTGAGGCTTGGCCTGGTCCAGGATGATCGATGCCACCGTTGGTTCATGGGCGCAACTGCAGGCAGCTGAGATGGTTGATGACGACCCCTGCTGGTCATTCGCGGTCGGTGCCGACCAAAATGGCTGCCCCCATAGGTCGCACGTGGACGATGGCGCCAAAACCTGCGGCCCCTGCAGGTCGCACGTGTCTTGCGACTCCCTCGTTCGGAATGGCGACGTCCTGGAATCGCACGTGGTAGAAGACCTTGAAGATGCAGAAGACAAGGAGGCCGGCTCCGGGGAGTCACACGCCGCACTGCTGTTCTTGGATGGAAGTTTGGACCGGCATACTTTGGAATAATGCCCCTTCTTGCCGCAGACGGAGCACAACACCGCTTTAGCTGGACATCGCTGCCGAGGGTGTTTCACCCCCCCCACAGAAGTAACACCGCGGGCCACCTGGAGCTGCTGCCGTTGTCAGGTCCGAGGCTGGGAACGCAATCGCGCAGTTTTTCGGTCCCGCTGAATGAAGCGGAGTCTGCGACTGCCCCTGCCACGCTGTCTCCACGCGGTCGTCGGGGTACATCGCCAGACTTTTGGAGGCCGTTTCTAGAGCGTCAGCTAACTCTATGGTTTAAGTGAGATCGAGGTTACCTTGCTCCAACAGCCGAAGGCGGATGTACGACGAGCCGATTCCCGCCACGAACGCATCTCGAACTAAGTCGCTCATGTACTGGTCTACCGACACTGACTTGCAGTTGCAGGCTCTTGCTCGCTGCTGAAGCTCGCACGCGTACTGTTCCGTCGTTTCGCCGGGCTGCCGCTGTCGAGTGGCTAGAAGGTATCGAGCATGGATCTCATTCGGCGGTTTGTTGTATCGCTTCTTGAGAAGCTCGAGGGCCCCTTTGTAGTCGGTGGCCCCACGGATCGCTAGGTATACAGCGTCGCTTACCCTCGCGTGG
Organism: Mustelus asterias; assembly: GCF_964213995.1. NCBI lineage: Eukaryota > Metazoa > Chordata > Chondrichthyes > Carcharhiniformes > Triakidae > Mustelus > Mustelus asterias. The sequence goes on along the minus strand of NC_135825.1, from coordinate 44,812,809 downwards.
AGGACCCGGAGTCTGTCGGCGTCGTTGTGGACCGCTGTGGAGGCGTCGAGGTAATCTTGGAAACACTTCAACCAGTGGTCGAAAGTGTTCGATGCTCCCGCCGCACGTGGGTCCAACGTAAGCCGTTTGGGTTTAAGCATTTGCTCCATGTTTTCTTTTGTCGTTTTTTTTTCAAAAAAAAAGAATTTACTTGTTGGCAATAAAATTGATGCGCGATATAACACACGAGAGGCCGGATGTACTCGGGAAATAAAGGCTTTTATTGCCAACAATAACAGAACTACCATATACAGTATACGATCCCAGACTAAAGGGTCACCAGGCAGAGCAGTGACCTTTATACCTCTCCCAGGAGGCGGAGCCGACTGGGGTGTACCATAAGGACTATATTAACAGGTAGAACAGCCCAACCCTAACCCCAACAGTAACATATCTACAGACTCATAGTACTGGCCAGACCATGGCTCAGCACTACCTAGTGGGAACCAACAATGGTTCACCACAAGGGGGTTAGGATTAATAAGTAATTTTCAAGTTGTCAAACTGTAACTAGTGGAATGCCACAGGGATTGATGCTGGGGTCTCAGCTATTTACGATCTATATCAATGAATGTAATAAAGGAACAGAGTGTACTGTGGCCAAATTCAATTTGTGAGAACACAGAGTTAGCAAAGGAATATGGAGAGGTCAAATGCGGCATCCCAGAATACTAATAGACTAATGGTGAATATTCAGTGATGATAATGCTGTTGAGTGTCTGGGGGATATGCTTGAATTTTTTCTTGCCTGGAGCCTGAGTGAAGTGAATGGCGGGTATTAACAGCACAGACTGAATACTGTCCCTGTCGTGCTGCATGGGAGCATTGAGTGTTTCAGCTTCTCAGTGATTGTGATTAGAACTGAACCCTGTGCAATCAGCAGTGAACAGCCCATTCTAACCTGATGATGGAGGTAATGTCATTGATGAAAATGCATGATCGACCTCAGACACTACCTTGAGGAGCTCCTGCAGCGATGTCCAGGGACGGAGATGGTTGACCTCCAACAACAACAACCATCTTTCTTTGTATTGGGGGGGACTCCAGCTACTGGAGAGATTTTATTTTTTTTATTTTCCTCCATTGTCTTCAGTTTTGTTCAAGATTCCTAAAGCTGCCTTAACGTCAAGGACTATCATTCTCATCCCACCTCTCAAACACATCTCTTACATCCATATTTAGACCAAGACTTTAACGAGGAAGAGTGCACATGGAATGAATGTACACAGAGGTATATAAGTACATGAGGATGGTACATGAGAAGCAGTATATGTGGAAATGAGTGTACACTGGGAATGAATGAACTGGGGGAAGGAGTTTACATGTGAGAGGAATATACAGGGGAAAGTGCGTACATGGTGGGGGCAGCGCCACATGGTGGGGGATTGCACATGGGGAGAGTGTCCATGGGAAATGCATGGACACGAGAAGGCAATTGTAATCAGTATCTTTCTTTTTCTTCAGGCAAATGTTCAAATTGAGTGAAGATTCGGTGTGCCGAGCACTCAGCAGCTTTGTACCCGTGGCCAACAGCAAGGTCCGATTGTTACAGAGAAACGATGTGAAGTCGCAGCTTATAAATGAACATCATCATGCCCAGGAAACAGAGAATGTTCAGCCCAGGGTGAAGTGTTTGTCAAGGTCTGTGCTTACCTGCACACGGCTATCTATGGATCACAACTCTATGCATTAACTCCAACTTGACTGACTGTTCCTGTAGATACCAGCTGATACCCCAGGAGCAGCCCTGCAATCTGCCACTCTCCACATCTTAAACACAACAAGAGGCTGGGATCAATGTGGGTGAAAGGATTTGAGTGAGTGATATATGCGAGTGAGGGCTGTGAGGACATGTGTGCGAGTGAGTGGGTGTGAGTGTATGTGTATGCGTAAGAGTGCGCATGAGTTTGAATCTGTGTGTGTGTGTGTGAGTTTGAGTGGGTGAGAGTGTGAGTTGATATGCATTCCTGGGTTCAATGGGAAGAGTGAGTTGATAGTTGTGAGATATGGTTAGGTATAATTGGATGGTTTAGAGTTAGTAGGTGATGCGCATCAATTGGACACGAGGCACAAAGCTTCGGTAAAAGAAGGCTTTTATTAACTAACAATGGAACTATCAGAACTTTAACACACTATCCCAGACTGAAGGGGTCCCGCCCGAGCAGGGGGTCTTATACCTCTCCCAGGAGGCGGAGCCCGACTGGGATGTGCCACAACAGTAACAACCACAGGTATATCAATCCCACCCTAGCCCAACAACAACATTAGAACAACCCAACAACAACATTAGAACATTCCCACAGTGGGAACCAACGATGGTTCACCACAGTAGGTATACTTGCAGGTGTAGTGAGTCATTGTGAGGTTGGCTAGGTGCAAGCAATATGTATGCTGCTAAACGCACATAGGACAATATCTACTGTAACAAACACAGAAAATGTTGGAAAAACTCAGCAGTTCTGGCAGCTTCTGTGGAGAAAGAAACAGAGAAGTAGGCTGGAATTTTACCGTCCCGCCCGGCACAAGAATTGGAACCGGGCAGACCATGGCAAGGTCGGTTGACCTCGGACAGGTTTTTATGGTTTCGGGATGAGTGGGGCCATAAAATCCCAGCCATAATCCCTGAAGAAGATTCACCTGGACTGGAAACGTTAACTCTGTTTTTCTCTCCACAGACGCTGCCAGACCTGTTGAGTTTATCCAGCATTTTCCAGATTTTCAGCATCTGCTATATTTTACTTTTATAACCGCTCTGTACGTTAGATACAAGAATGGGATTTGCAACTATAGCTATTCACACAGCAATAAAAATCAAACTTGAAGAATAATAAAATTGGATTAAGGATTAAAGATTGTATTGAGGTTTTGGGGAATGGGCCACATAAAATGTCCTAATTCTTAGTAGACCTTTCTTCTCAACACCTTGTGACATGTCATGTTCCTCTCACACAGCAGCCTGTTAGTAAAGGATTTGTCATTGCTGTAAGTGTTGTTAATGGGCGGGTTTCTCGCTGCACTTTTATTTTTATGTAATGTTGTTGTGACTTTTCATTGTTTTTATGTTAACACGTTCTTTGGCAAACAGGAGATGGATGTTATTTTGTTGACGTCAGGTGATTGCTGTTGGCAATCTCATTTATTTTTCTTGTTAGTAGAATTCCCTATTAAAGTGTGGGAGAGTCTAGCTCCCCCAGATGCTCTGACTATATCATCACTGTCCCACTATTTGTAACCCCCACAGAGTTTCACTGGCTGTCTTGTCTGGAGACAATACACATCTTTTTAGCCTGTCTTGATGCTCTCTCCACTCATGCTGTTTTGTTTCTTAAAGACTTTATTAGTTGTAAGTATTCGCATTCCAACCATTATTCATGTAAATTGAGTTTGTGTATTTATATGCTCTGTTTGTGAACACTCACCTGAAGAAGGGGCTTGCAGCTCCGAAAGCTTGTGTGGCTTTTGCTACCAAATAAACCTGTTGGACTTTAACCTGGTGTTGTTAAACTTTTTACTGTGTTTACCCCAGTCCAACGCCGGCATCTCCACATCATGTATACCATCACTGCCAGCTGTGAGTAGAAATCTACTTCCTCCTTTTCCTCATACAGGTTCTATTTTAATGTTTATCCTGTAGGAACACAGGTTAAAGTCCAACAGGTTTATTTGGTAGCAAAAGCCACACAAGCTTTCGGAGCCTTAAGCCTCTTCTTCAGGTGAGTGGGAATTCTGTTCACAAACAGGGCATATTACTGTGTTTATCCCAGTCCAACGCCGGCATCTCCACATCATGACTATCCTGTCGGAACCCAGACTGGACTGTCCTCTGTGATCCTGAATCCAATCGATGCTTTGACAGATCACTCATCTTCCTTATGATTCTTCTTCTATTCTCTTCCCACGCCTAGTGCTGCATTAAGGCATACTTTTGTCTGCTCCCACAGCTAGTAATTCCTGGAACAGTTTGCTAGTCTGTCGCTAGCGGCTTATAGCTTGAGGGTTGCCACTCCACGTCGAGCATGGCTGACCTCTCCTGCTCTTACCGCCAGCCATTGGTGTATTTGGAAGAATTTACAGGTTGACACTCACCCTGTTTGACCGCGTTATGAACACACATTCCTTGGCCATCAGTTTCTGGGAGGGACTCGAACCCGGAGCCTCTGGCTCAGAGGCAGAGACAATAATCCACTGCACCATAAGACCTCCTCCCCCTGGGATTGGATGGGAGCAATTAGGTAAAGGAGTTGGCGTTTCTAAAACCCCACAGACAAGTAAAGGAAACTACCCTAAGTTTTTTAATTTATGTGCCTGAAGCATTAATTTAGATCACTTCTCAGTCTTTTGGCTAAGATCAAGCGCCAGATCAAGTCCAAGATGGGGAGTAATGCCTTACCTTGTCAACTTGGATCTTGTTTGCTTCTCTTGTGGGGACTGTGAATTGGATTCAGTTGGATTTAGGAGGCAGCAAGGAGGTGGATGAAGGTTTGCCCAGTCCACTCCAAGCATTGGCTTTGTAACTCTGAGAAAAGAATAACATTTTTTTAAAATTCAGAGATTCAGTCTCCTGTTGTGCCAGAGGTGGACTTACAGTTAGTGGGGCGCTGTGCTCACCTTTCTGGAGTCTTCACCCCATCCCCATCTCCCCAACCCCCAGAACCTGAAGGTGAAAGCCACAAAAACACGCAAATTAATCACTGTTTTTTCACTTGTAGAAACACGTTTGTATGAATAATGTAAATGCACTTACCTTTTCATTTTATTTTATACTCTTTTAACTAAACAAAAATGACGGGAATGATAGCCCCTGGTGGGACTCTGAAACTAAACGTCAAATGAAACTTAGCTAACTAAAGCAAAATGTCATTACTGTGGGTGATGATGCACCCCCCCCCTCCCCCGGTGCCCCTCTCAAAGGCCACCCGACCACAAATGTAGCCATGGTAGAGGGACAGTCAGCTCAGATGAACCCTTCGAAAGCCCACTGCCCGGATCTGTTAATTGTCTCCTTAGCCAGGCCCAGAAGCAGGTTTACGAGGAGGTCCCCCTGTCCCCCCCGGGTTTATTTTTTTATGCACTTCATGATCTATAAAGAAATGGAAACTATGTTGTAATGCATTTTGAATGGTCAGGTCCTTTGACAGGTCATTTTAATTGAGCATTATGAATGATCTGTACAGCGCGTAAAAACATTGCCTAGCAACTCTTTTTTTTCCAAAAGATTCATGCATCACAGTTCGGATGTATTGAGAATGAGCCAGTGCAGGAGCAAATTCTCCAACCAACAAGATACAGACACTGTCATATCTCACAGAGTCTCATTCAGTTTCAAAAATAAAAGTTAACTTCCTCTCACAAAGTCATCTTCATAAAGATGTTTGTCTTTAGCCTCCAGGGAGAATTACTGCAGTGGCTTTTAGCATTTTTGTCCACGCTCCTTGGCAAAAGGATGCAAAATAAATCCAGTTTTGTTTTAGAGATTCACTTCTATTCTGCAATTCCACCATTATGGTGTCATCAATAACATTGACAGTCTCAACAATGATCTTCTCTTTCCTTTAGAATTGTTTTCATTGTCTCATGTTTCATCGAAAAATAATTTGCTGTGTTTTATATGCTTCATCAGATTATTTTGTTTGAAAAACTTATATTTTCTGTTAATTTTGGTGCCTCTGCTTTCACCGAGCTTTAGCCGTCTCAAACTTCCATCACAAAACTTTTAACTGGGGCTAATAATTATGCAGCATTCAGTAAACGTGTTTCAATCTGTTCCACCGATTACAACCTACATTCTTTGAAGTCAACAGTCCCATACAAGAATATAAACAGCAATATTGTACTTTTCAAACTTCTCTGCTAAGGATTTTGCTTCAGTTTCCACACGCAATCTTTTTGAATTTGATGAAGCTATGTCTGTTCCAATATCTGTTCCAACACTTTTCCAGTCGACAAATATTTGTTTCCCTTTACTAGTGTTGGGGGATAATTTGGAAATATAACTGGAGACTGCTTTAGAGGTTTCTGAAAAGAATCATTCTAATTTCCAATTCCCGTCATCACATTTCTCTTTGTCCTCAGAAAATAAGACCATAAGACCATAAGACCATAAGACATAGGAGCGGAAGTAAGGCCATTCGGCCCATCGAGTCCACTCCACCATTCAATCATGGTTGATTTCAACTCCATTTACCCGCTCTCTCCCCATAGCCCTTAATTCCTCGAGAAATCAAGAATTTATCAATTTCTGTCTTGAAGACGCTCAACGTCTCGGCCTCCACAGCCCTCTGTGGCAATGAATTCCACAGACCCACCACTCTCTGGCTGAAGAAATTTCTCCTCATCTCTGTTCTAAAGTGACTCCCTTTTATTCTAAGGCTGTGCCCCCGCGTCCTAGTCTCCCCTGTTAATGGAAACAACTTCCCTACGTCCATCCTATCTAAGCCGTTCATTATCTTGTAAGTTTCTATCAGATCTCCCCTCAACCTCCTAAACTCCAATGAATATAATCCCACGATCCTCAGACGTTCATCGTATGTCAGGCCTACCATTCCTGGGATCATCCGTGTGAATCTCCGCTGGACCCGCTCCAGTGCCAGTATGTCCTTCCTGAGGTGTGGGGCCCAAAATTGCTCACAGTACTCCAAATGGGGCCTAACCAGTGCTTTATAAAGCCTCAGAAGTACATCCCTGCTTTTGTATTCCAAGCCTCTTGAGATAAATGACAACATTACATTTGCTTTCTTAATTACGGACTCAACCTGCAAGTTTACCTTTAGAGAATCCTGGACTAGGACTCCCAAGTCCCTTTGCACTTTAGCATTATGAATTTTGTCACCGTTTAGAAAATAGTCCATGCCTCTATTCTTTTTTCCAAAGTGTACAACCTCGCACTTGCCCACGTTGAATTTCATCAGCCACTTCTTGGACCACTCTCCTAAACTGTCTAAATCTTTCTGCAGCCTCCCCACCTCCTCAATACTACCTGCCCCTCCACCTATCTTTGTATCATCGGCAAACTTGGCCAGAATGCTCCCAGTCCCGTCATCTAGATCGTTAATATATAAAGAGAACAGCTGTGGCCCCAACACTGAACCCTGCGGGACACCACTTGTCACCGGTTGCCATTCTGAGAAAGAACCTTTTATCCCAACTCTCTGCCTTCTGTCTGACAGCCAATCGTCAATCCATGTTAGTACCTTGCCTCGAATACCATGGGCCCTTATTTTACTCAGCAGTCTCCCGTGAGGCACCTTGTCAAAGGCCTTTTGGAAGTCAAGATAGATAACATCCATTGGCTCTCCTTGGTCTAACCTATTTGTTATCTCTTCAAAGAACTCTTCAAAATAAGACTGATGAAGACCCCAACCTCAAACTCATTACTCATATTACCTAGGTTTCTGGGTTTATTTAGTAAGAAATATCCTATTATATCCAATGATATCCATAAGGCAATGTCTCCAGGGTAGCTTTCTTCCCTCACTTTGACAGAATCAGCAATATCTTGCAGTTCCATTGTCAGTTCAGAGTCCATTTGCACAACTTTTCCAGTCACTGTGGCGTCTCTGAAAATTGACAAGTGATCTGATCATTCAAATATTTCCTTGCCCATACCTTTGGAAGAATGTTCACTGTTCAATATGCAGCTCTCTAAAACAAAATGACAAACTGCCCTTTTCCTGATCGTGCCTCGCTTTCATTTTTCTGTATTTTTGACTGCCAGGCTCATCGGGCAGGATAGAACATAGAACAGTACAGCACAGAACAGGCCCTCTGGCCCACGATGTTGTGCCGAGCTTTATCTGAAACCAAGATCAAGCTATCCCACTCCCTATCATCCTGGTGTGCTCCATGTGCCTATCCAATAACCGCTTAAATGTTCCTAAAGTGTCCGACTCCACTATCACTGCAGGCAGTCCATTCCACATCCCAACCACTCTCTGCGTAAAGAACCTACCTCTGATATCCTTCCTATATCTCCCACCATGAACCCTATAGTTATGCCCTCTTGTAATAGCTCCATCCACCTGAGGAAATAGTCTTTGAACGTTCACTCTATCTATCCCCTTCATCATTTTATAAACCTCTATTAAGTCTCCCCTCAGCCTCCTCCGCTCCAGAGAGAACAGCCCTAGCTCCCTCAACCTTTCCTCATAAGACCTACCCTCCAAACCAGGCAGCATTCTGGTAAATCTCCTCTGCACTCTTTCCAGCGCTTCCACATCCTTCTTATAGTGAGGTGACCAGAACTGCACACAATATTCCAAATGTGGTCTCACCAAGGTCCTGTACAGTTGCAGCATAACCCCACGGCTCTTAAACTCCAACCCCCTGTTAATAAAAGCTAACACACTATAGGCCTTCTTCACAGCTCTATCCACTTGAGTGGCAACCTTTAGAGATCTGTGGATATGGACCCCAAGATCTCTCTGTTCCTCCACAGTCTTCAGAACCCTACCTTTGACCCTGTAATCCACATTTAAATTAGTCCTACCAAAATGAATCACCTCGCATTTACCAGGGTTAAACTCCATTTGCCATTTTTCAGCCCAGCTTTGCATCCTATCTATGTCTCTTTGCAGCCTACAACAGCCCTCCACCTCATCCACTACTCCACCAATCTTGGTGTCATCAGCAAATTTACTGATCCACCCTTCAGCCCCCTCCTCTAAGTCATTAATAAAAATCACAAAGAGCAGAGGACCAAGCACTGATCCCTGTGGCACTCCGCTAGCAACCTGCCTCCAGTCCGAAAATTTTCCATCCACCCCCACCCTCTGTCTTCGATCAGATAGCCAGTTACCTATCCAATCGACCAACTTTCCCTCTATCCCATACCTCCTCACTTTCATCATAAGTCGACCATGGGGGATCTTATCAAACGCCTTACTAAAATCCATGTATATGACATCAACTGCCCTACCTTCATCAACACACTTAGTTACCTCCTCAAAAAATTCTATCAAATTTGTGAGGCACGACTTGCCCTTCACGAATCCGTGCTGACTATCCCGGATTAATCCGCATCTTTCTAAATGGTCGTAAATCCCATCCCTAAGGACCTTTTCCATCAATTTGCCAACCACCGAAGTAAGATTAACCGGTCTATAATTACCAGGGTCATTTCTATTCCCTTTCTTAAACAGAGGAACAACATTCGCCACTCTCCAGTCCTCTGGCACCATCCCCGTGGACAGTGAGGACCCAAAGATCAAAGCCAAAGGCTCTGCAATCTCATCCCTTGCCTCCCAAAGAATCCTAGGATATATTTCATCAGGCCCAGGGGACTTATCGACCTTCAGTTTATTCAAAACTGCCAGGACATCCTCCCTCCGAACATCTATTTCCTCCAGCCTATTAGCCTGTAACACCTTCTCTTCCTCAAAAACATGGCCCCTCTCCTTGGTGAACACTGAAGAAAAGTATTCATTCATCACCTCGCCTATCTCTACTGACTCCATACACAAGTTCCCACTACTGTCCTTGATCGGCCCTAACCTCACCCTGGTCATTCTTTTATTCCTCACATAAGAGTAAAAAACCTTGGGGTTTTCCTTGATCCGACCCGCCAAGGACTTCTCATGTCCCCTCCTAGCTCTCCTAAGCCCCTTTTTCAGCTCATTCCTTGCTAACTTGTAACCCTCAATCGAGCCATCTGAACCTTGTTTCCTCATCCCTACATAAGCTTCCCTCTTCCTTTTCACAAGACATTCCACCTCTTTCGTGAACCATGGTTCCCTCACTCGGCCATTTCCTCCCTGCCTGACAGGGACATACCTATCAAGGACACCCAGTATTTGTTCCTTGAAAAAGTTCCACTTTTCATTAGTGCCTTTCCCTGACAGTTTCTGTTCCCATCTTATGCCCCCTCATTCTTGCCTAATCGCATCATAATTACCTCTCCCCCAATTGTAAACCTTGCCCTGCCATACGGCCCTATCCCTCTCCATTGCAATAACAAAAGACACCGAATTGTGGTCACTATCTCCAAAGTGCTCTCCCACAACCAAATCTTGGTCAAGTCGTGCCTCACAAATTTGGCTGACACATATTGGGGCTTAGGAGAGCTAGGAGGGGACATGAGAAGTCTTTGGCCCGGTTCATTTCCCAGTACCAAATCCAATGTGGCCTCACCTCTTGTCGGCCTATCCACATATTGTGTCAGGAAACCCTCCTGCACACACTGCACAAAAACTGCCCCATCCGAACTATTTGACCTACAAAGGTTCCAATCAATATTTGGAAAGTTAAAGTCCCCCATGACAACTACCCTGTGACCCCCACACATATCCATAATCTGCTTAGCAATTTCTTCCTCCACATCTCTATTACTATTTGGGAGCCTATAGTAAACTCCTAACAACGTGACTGCTCCTTTCCTATTTCTAACTTCAGCCCATATTACCTCAGTGTGCAGATCCCCCTCAAAGTGCCTTTCCGCAGCCATTAAACTATCCTTGATTAACAATGCTACTCCTCCACCTCTTTTACCAGCTTCCCTACACTTACTGAAACATCTATACCCCGGAACGTCCAACAACCATTCCTGTCCTTGTTCTACCCACGTCTCCGTAATGGCCACAACATCGTAGTCCCAAGTACCAATCCACGCCCCAAGTTCATCTACCTTGTTCCGGATGCTCCTTGCATTGAAGTAGACACACTTCAACCCACCTTCCTGTCTACCGGTACCCACCCTTGACCTTGATACCTTCCCCAATACCTCACCACCCTCAACATTGACTTCTGGACTACAACTCCTTTTCCCACTCCCCTGACAAATTAGTTTAAACCCCCCTGAAGAGCCGTATCAAATTTCCCTCCCAGGATATTGGTGCCCCTCTGGTTCAGGATGTACCGGCCCTCCCTGGCAAAGGCAATTCCCCACAGTGGGTTCACTGGCAGTGGGTCAGGCGAGCCGCACAAAACGCCAGACTTCAGCCGGACTGGAAGATCCCAGCCAATGATGAGCTGCTTCTGCCGCAGGAAAGCCCGCCATTGTCACTTGGTCATACAGAACATGAGTATTACTGAAAGTAGAGACACAAGTGCATGACAAAAACATCCCTTTCCTCACCAATACTGAGATCACTAAATGCTAAGGTTTATCTGACCCAGGAGTTGTCATGGAGAGGTCTCACCATGTTGCCATAGAACGAGACAAACTATTGGACCATGCAGTATCACCTGACCCCCATGGAGATGTTTGTGCAGAAAAACACCTTTGACCATAAATCCATCAGGCAATAGTCTGCGTGTAACGCCCTCAAGACCCTGTGGGAAAAGGAAATGGTAGATCCTGTTGGATGGTTCTCTTGGCAGACTGTCAAAATAACTTGGCAGAATTCCCCATTGGCAGAAGTTTCCAACCAACACCAAGACCTAGCCTGGCGGGTGGAGAGAAACACCCTTCCATCAGATCCTTCCTGCAAACCCAAGTCTCACCTCCTCTGCACAATGCCTTGAGGTGACTGATGGGGAAGAGACTGTTGTCCATCCATCTCCTTCTGAAATGCACCTTTGCAAAGGTCTATGAAGAGATTTAGTGACTTTTGTCGAGGCTCATCACAAGTAGCTCAATGACGCAGGACTCTGTGCTCTAGACTGTTCCCAGGGAAGCCTACCAAGTTAACATCAATTGTGGTTGGTGGACAATTAACCTCCTGAAAAACTTTCTTTGGTTTCCCAAAACTTGATGTTCTAGTGTAAAGCGTTATCCACAACTGAATATTGCAGACTGGCACATTCCAAGATTGAAGACTACCTGTTGATGGATGCACTAAAACTTGGGGGAGGCTGCCTCTAATGGGGAAAGACCACCATTTAAAATCTTTCTGCCATAGTACACTGAGGGGCTGGAAACTGGGTAAAAACCCCTCAGGCTCTATGTTTGACATGTAATGAATCTTGTAAATAGTAACCACAATTGTAAATGTAGTCAGGTAGCTCAAGGTACCTGAAAGAAACGGCTTTATTTGAACTTTATACAATCATATAATGTACTTTTATTTAAAAAGTATATTTTTGGGAAAATAATTCTCTCAGTATCTCTTGGGTGCTTTTTTGAGGAAAATCAGACTGCTTTAAGAATATTGAGTGCATAGGATATACAGCACAGAAACAGGCCATTCGGCCCAACTCGGTCCTGGCATTTATGCTCTACTCAATAGTCATAGTAATGTAGAATCACACAGTGCAGAAACCTCTTCCCAACCAGCTCATCAATCTTCTTAATCCTTTATTCACTTTTTTCTCATATGCTTATCTAACTTGTCTTTAAATGCATCTTTGCTATTTGCTTCAACCATTCCCTGTAGCGGAGTTCCGCATTCTTTGGGTAATTCACACCAGGAAACATTCCCTCTATAAAAACTCTATCAAAATGTTTCAACATTTTGAACATCTCTATTAAGTCAGTGGTAAAGAGACATAGTTTGTCAATCCTTTCCTGACACGTATTGGAGCTCCTGGACAGTCTGCAGTCCATCCCCTGATGCCAATGGCAGTCACCAAATCTTTGCTCAAAGGTTCAAGGTGGTGTACGGTTTGCCAAGTTACCTCCACTTTGGCTGGATGTCTTGACTAGCTTGCCTGAATTGAATATGTTAATACTGTAGTGCTGTCTGCTCATCTACTCAGCAGCAGAGAATGTTAGTACTGCTGAGGAACGATATTGTCATCTCTCCTGACGACAGATGTCCCTGTGACACTATCATACAGCATCTCAGTGAGTTTTGTGAATATACATGTTGAGGTGAATGAACATGCTGAGAACAAGCACCTTGTCAAATCAAGATAAAGGCCAGCAGCCACCACTAAACACAAGTATAGGTCAGTGAGTAAGGTATTCAGGACTTGTTACACAAGACATCACAGTGCCATTTGTCACTAGTCACCACAAACACCACATTGCAGATCTCTATCATTAGCGAGTTTCTGTGCTATGTTGTGTTGGCCGTAACATCCAGTGGTGAAAAGTTGCCAGAGAAAATGGGCGGCACGGTAGCACAGTGGTTAGCACTGCTGCTTCACAGCTCCAGGGACCTGGGTTCGATTCCCGGCTTGGGTCACTGTCTGTGTGGAGTTTGCACATTCTCCTCGTGTCTGCGTGGGTTTCCTCCAGGTGCTCCGGTTTCCTCCCACAGTCCAAAGATGTGCGGGTTAGGTTGATTGGCCATGTTAAAAATTGCCCATTAGTGTCCTGAGATGCGTAGGTTAGAGGGATTAGTGGGTGGGATATGAGGGTAGGGCCTGGGTGGGATTATGGTCGGTGCAGACTCGATGGGCCGAATGGCCTCTTTCTGTACTGTAGGGTTTCTATGATTTCTATGAAAATGTACAAAGGTAATGTGCAGGCCCTGAACAAAAGTTCTTTTAATCATAGGGGAGCCAGTGGCGTTGTGGTAATGTCACTGGGCTAGTAATGCTGAGGTCCGAAGTTCAAATCTCAGCATGGCATCGAAATCTGGAATTAAAAACTAGCCTCAGTAAATAGTGACCATGACAGCATTGTCGATTGTTGGTTCACAAATATCCCTTTCGGGAAAGTTCTTACCTGGTTTGGCATCAGCAATGTGGTCGACTCTTAACTCCTCTCTGAATGGTCTAGCAAACCACTCAATTGTAGCAAACTGCTAGAAAGGAATGAAACTGGACACACCACCCATATTGACCTTGGCATTGGAAATGACGATAGTGCATCCGGCCCTGTTGGCCCTGCAAAGTCCTCCTTACTAACAGCTAGGGGCATGTGCTAAAAGAGCAGTCAAGCAACAGCCTGACATTGTCTACAAGGTGAGATTCTGTGAAAATGGCAATGACCCAGATATCACCTTCACCATCCCTGGATTGTCCTGTCCCACTGGCTAGAGAATCAAGAGGGGGTTGCCCTGCAAGTCTTTAACATTGCCTCCAAATCCCAGTATGTCTCATCATGGGCAAGAAAACATCAAGCTGGTTACCATCAACATTCCCCCACCGCCCCCCACCCCCTCACTTGCCTCAGCTAATGATTCAGTACTCCTCCATGTTGAACTATTTGGAGGAAGCACTGAGGGTGGCACAGAATGTACTCTGGGTGGGGATTTCAATGTCCATCCCAAAACTGGCCCTGTAGCGTCACCACAGGCCAGATCCTAAAAGACATAGTTGCTACAGTGGGACTGCAGCAATTGGTGAGGGAGCCACAAGAGGGAAAAACTTACTTGACCTGATCCTCACCAATCTACCAGTCACAGATGTGTCTAACCATGACAGTACTGGCAGCAGTGGCCGTAGAGTCGTAGAGTCATAGCGCAATACAGCACGAAAACAGGCCCTTCGGCCCAACTGGTCCATGCCGACCATGGTGCCCTCCCAGCTAGTCCCAATTGCCCGCCTTTGGTCCATATCGATCTAGTCCTTTCCTATCCATGTACTTATCCAAATGCTTTTAAAATGTTGCTATTGCACCTGCCTCAACCACTTCCTCTGGCAGCTCATTCCATACACGCACCACCCTCTGCATGAAGAAGTTGCCCCTCAGGTCCCTTTTAAATCTTTCCCCTTAAACCTATGCCCTCTAGTTTTCAATTCCCCTTCCCTGGGAAAAAGTCTATGGCCTGGATGCTGCCAAAAAAATTCTAAGTCCCCAATTTGCAGGAAAATAGGGGTAAATCCCACCAATTTCTTTAGTGTGATTTCCAGAATGAATCTCCGACACTCCAGACATCACAGAGTGCCTCAGCAGTATTCACTCTGGAAAGCTGGGAGCAGGGCCTATTCCCGTTGGAGGGACCGGCAGCACAGTACTGAGCTGGCCACTGCACATGCGCCGATCTGTCAGAGCTGAGATTGGCACATGCACAGTAGCCCCGCACTGCCACCCTCCCAATCACTGGCCAGTACAGCAACAACCCATCGCCGGTGCTCCATGTCCCTTCAGAAGGAACTCTTCAAAATGCAGCTAATGAAACTACAACAAAACTTACTCCAACTTATAAATCAAAGAAAGGGTTTAATAAAGAAACATCGTTACTCCAAACTTGGGACCTCACCCTGGGCCACTCCAAGCTCCTCACAATGCAACATAGTTCCTTATTTATAGTGAAACAGCTGGTCAGCTGACTATTACATCACTCTGTAATTGGTTCCATGGTTTACTGGGTCAGCTGACCCTTACATCTTGTTCCCATTGGTCACATTACATCCAATACAAATTTGTCACCAGTTACATTCTAACAAATTCCCTTTTTAAATTTTTTTTTTCAAAATAATTTAAGACAACCATTCTCCAGTATTCTTAATAACTTTCCAGTACCTGCACCCCTTTTTGGAAAATAATTTAAGACAACCATTCTCCAGTATTCTTAATAACTTTCCAGTACCTGCACCCCTTTTTGGAAAATAATTTAAGACAACCATCCTCCAGTATTCATAGAGTCATAGAAACCCTACAGTGCAGAAAGAGGCCATCTGGCCCATCGAGTCTGCACTGACCACAATCCCAACCCCCATATCCCTACATATTTACCCGCTAATCCCTCCAACCTACACATCTCAGGACACTAAGGGGCAGTTTTAGCATGGCCAATCAACCTAACCAGCACATCTTTGGACTGTGGGAGGAAACTGGAGCACCCGGAGGAAACCCACACAGACACGGGGAGAGCGTGCAAACTCCACACAGACAGTGACCCAAGCCGGGAATCGAACCCAGGTCCCTGGAGCTGTGAAGCAGCAGTGCTGACCACTGTGCTACCGTGCCGCCCCAAATTCTTAATAACTTTCCAGTACCTGCACCCCTTTTGTAGATTAGCACCGACCCAGTTAAGTTTGGAAACTTCCTTGTTTTCCAGCATTTGCTTAATGCTGGCCAAATCAATTCTTAATCTTTTTTCCTTTTTTTCCTACACTTTTTGTTGAGTGAACATTGTCCGCATAACACTCAATTGGTACTTTCTTACCCGATGTGCCCATAAAAAATAATTCTGTTAATGTGTCTGCCAAATATATCCCCTTATCCAACGCCTCCACTAACGCTAGGGTTTCAGCTGTGAATGTGTTTTTGACGACCCTTTTTACCTTCTTTGCTTCCCAGTCCAAGGGGCAACATTTTCCTTCCTTACCCACCAGGAATATTATGAATCCGGCACCGCTCGAATGTCCATCTGGTAGATTGGCAGGTGAAGCATCACTAAACACAACTAACTTCATACCTTCCGGTTCTCCTAGTGCTGGGAATTTAATTACACACTCCTCTAATTGTAACTTTTTTATTGTTTTAATAATCTGCAAGATCTCTGACTGTGGCGCGCTTCAACATATTACTGAGCTCTAGGACATTGTAGCTCCCACCTGGTCTTGTCTGTGTCCATAGCCAATTTAGCTGTCCTATCATACTCCTCAACAACTCTGTTTCTTTTTCGTTGGCCCGTTTTTCCATTGACCTCTCTCTGATGATGGGAATGGGATCAATACTGTTTTGATATCCCTGTTGATTCATCGTTACACCAGATGTACTGATGCACTATCAACCAAGCAAAGACTAGTTTGTATGCAAGAACAAATAGGCTTTTATTCGCAAAAGACTTGGAGCACACCCATGCTGATGAACTGGTCCAGAGACTGAGGCAGGGGAGAGGGGAGCAGTCACCTTTATACCTGGACCAGGAGGGGAAGAGTCTCAGGAAGGGCCGGCAGGGGCATGCCCAGGCATGTCACACACACACAGGCAATAAGCTTAACAGTGGTTTACCACATTCACCCCCTGCTTTTAAAAAAGAGTCCGGCGGGGGTGAGGTGGGTGGAACAATATTTACAGAATTACAAATTTACAAATTCAGTCTCTCTGGGGGCTTGATCTGCTGCTGCGACCGCCGTAGTGCCGGTTGTGGTGTCAGTTCCGGTGGCCGCGGTGTTGGTTCAGGCGCCAGGCCATAGTCGCTCGAGTCGTCTGTAGTCCCTCCCGATTGTCGGGTGCGTGGTGGCGGCTCCTGGGGCTCAGGCGTGCTGTATACGGGGGTTGGGGGTGTGGGGTTGTGGGTCATCGTGGTCTCTGGGGCACCTGCGGGTGCCAGGTCTCAAATGGAGACCATGTCCTCCCGCCCGTCGGGGTACGCCACATAGGCGTATTGGGGGTTGGCGTGGAGGAGCTGGACCCTTTCGACCAGGGGTCCGACTTATGGGTCCTCACGTGCTTCCGGAGCAGGACAGGGCCTGGGGACATCAGCCATGACGGTAGTGAGGTCCCCGAGGAGGACTTTCTGGGGAAGACAAACATTCTTTCGTGAGGGGTAGCATTGGTAGCTGTGCAAAGGAGTGATCTAATCGAGTGTAGTGCATCAGGGAGGACCTCTTGCCAGCGGGTGACTGGAAGACCTTTAGACCTCAGAGCTAGTAAAACGGCCTTCCAGACTGTCGCGTTCTCCCTCTCTACCTGTCCGTTTGCCCTGGGGTTGTAGCTGGTGGTCCTACTCGAGGCTATGCCTTTGGAGAGCAGGTACTGTCGCAGCTCATCACTCATAAAGGAGGATCCCCGGTCGCTATGGATATAGCTAGGGAAACCGAACAGGGTGAAGAGGCTGTGCAGGGCCCTGACGACCATGGCCGAGGTCATATCCGGGCAGGGAATAGCGAAGGGGAAACGTGAATATTCATCAATGACGTTGAGGAAGTATATGTTGCGGTCAGAAGAGGGGAGGGGTCCTTTGAAGTTGACGCTTAGGCGTTCGAAAGGGTGGGTGGCCTTTATGGGGTGTGCTCTGTCCGGCCGATAGAAGTGCGGCTTGCGCTCTGCGCAGACCTGGCAGTGTCTGGTTATAGACCTGACTTCCTCAATGGAATAGGGCAGGTTACGGGCTTTAATGAAGTGAAAAAACCTGGTGACCCCCGGGTGGCAGAGGTCATTGTGGAGAGTTTGCAATTGGTCTACTTGTGCGCTGGCACATATTCCCCGGGACAGGGCGTCTGGGGGCTCATTGAGCTTCCCGGGCTGGTATAAGATGTCGTAATTGTAGGTGGAAAGCTCGATTCTCCACCTCAATATTTTATCATTTTTGATCTTGCCCCGCTGCGTGTTGTTAAACATGAATGCAACTGACCGTTGGTCCGTGGGTAGGATGAATCGTTTACCAGCTAAGTAGTGGCGCCAGTGCCGTACAGCTTCCACTATGGCTTGGGCCTCCTTTTCGACAGAGGAGTGTCGAATTTCAGGGCCTTGGAGGGTTCGTGAGAAGAAGGCCACGGGTCTGCCCACCTGGTTAAGGGTGGCGGCTAGGGCGAAGTCAGACGCATCGCTCTCCACCTGGAACGGGATGGATTCGTCTACAGTGTGCATCGTGGCCTTCACGATGTCTGCTTTGATGCGGTTGAAGGCCAGGCGGGCCTCTGCCGTCAGGGGAAAAGAGGTGGATTTGATGAGCGGATGGGCTTTATCCGCATAATTGGGGACCCACTGGGCGTAATACAAGAAGAAGCCCAGGCATCTCCTCAGTGCTTTGAGGCTGGTGGGGAGGGGAAGTTCCAGGAGGGGACGCATGCGACCGGGATCGGGACCGATGACCCCGTTTTCCACAACACAACCAAGGATGGCGAGGCGGCGTGTGCAGAATACGCACTTCTCCTTATTGTAGGTCAGATTTAGAAGAGTGGCGGTGTGGAGGAATTTGTGGAGGTTGGCGTCGTGGTCCTGCTGATCATGGCCGCAGATGGTGACATTATTCAGGTACGGGAAGGTGGCCCACAGCCCGTTCTGGTTTACCATTCAGTCCATCTCATGCTGGAAAGCCGAGACCCCGTTGGTGACACCGAAGGGGACCCTAAGGAAGTGATAGAGGCGGCCATCCGCCTCGAAGGCAGTATATTGGCGGTCTTCCGGGCGGATAGGGAGCTGGTGGTATGCAGATTTTATGTCGATGGTGGAGAACACCCGATATTGCGCAATCTGATTCACCATGTCAGATATGTGGGGAAGGGGATACGCGTCCAGCTGCGTGTAGCGGTTAATGGTCTGACTGTAGTCAATAACCATGCAATGTTTCTCCCCAGTCTTAACAACTACTACTTGGGCTCTCCAGGGGCTGGTACTGGCCTCGATGATCCCCTCCCCTTGGAGCCGCTGTACTTCGGATCTGATAAAAGCCCTGTCTCCAGCACTGTACCGTCTGCTCTTGGTGGCGATGGGCTTGCAGTCGGGGGTGAGATTTTCAACCAGTGAGGGAGGGGCAACTTTAAGGGTCGAGAGGCTGCAGGTGGTGCACGGTGGGCGATCTAAGAACTGCTGATTGCAAACGGAGAGCGGGGGAAAAGGCCCATTATACTCCATGGTGACACTGTTAAGGTGACACAGGAAATCTAGCCCCAGGAGTACGGCAGCGCAGAGTTATGGCAGCACGAGGAGCCTGAAGTTTTTGTACACTGTGCCCTGTACAGTCAGGGTCGCCACGCAGTACCCGAGGACATCCACTGAGTGGGACTTTGAAGCCATGGAGATCGTTTGCTTCACTGGCAGTACTGAAAGGGCGTAGCGACTCACTGTGTTAGGGTGAATAAAGCTCTCCGTACTCCCACAGTCAAATAAACAGTTTGTAGTGCGACCGTTTACCTCGATGTCCATCATGGACCTGGCGAGTTGGTGAGGCCTGGATTGGTCCAGCGTAACCGAAGCCACTGTTGGATTTTGCGACGCGGCTGATGGCATCCAAGATGGCGGCCCGCACGGTTCACACCCGGCTGAAGGCGTCCAGGATGGCGGCCCGCACGGCTCACACGCGGCTGAAGGCGTCCAAGATGGAGGCTCGCACGGCTCACACGCGGCTACTGGCGCCCAAGATGGCGGCCCCCGCGGGTCGCACGTGGCGCTACTGGGCTTGGAGGTCGATTTCACCCTGCATACCTTCACGTAATGGCCCTTCTTTCCACACCCGGAGCAGATCGCATCCTTCGTTCGGCAGCGTTGTCGGGGGTGCTTCCCCAGGCCGCAGAAGTAGCACTTCGGGCCTCCACAGACTGCCGCAGCGGTCGGGTCATTGGTGGGACGTGGCGTAGCGTAGGCCTGCAGCCCTCCCGAGTACAGAGGTGGCGGCGACTGCGGCATCCACGATGCACCCCCGTGGTCGGGGGTGTAGGCCTCGAGATTATGGAAGGCTACCTCTAACGAGTCGGCAAGCGCTACAGTCTTTTGTAGGTCCAGCCCACCCTGTTCCAGCAGTCGTTGTCGGATATAGTTTGATCTGATACCCGTGACATAGGCATCTCTGATTAAGTCCTCAGTGTTTTGGGCGGCTGTTACAGCCTTGCAGTTGCAGGCCCTGCCAAGTGCTCGCAACGCACGCAGGAATTGGTCGCCCGATTCTCCTGGCTGTTGTCTGCGAGTAGCCAGAAGATGTCTGGCGTAGATTACATTAGTCTGTTTGTTGTACTGGCCTTTTAAAAGTTCAATCGCATCCTCGTAAGTTTCAGCGTCTCTAATCATCGAGAATACTTGATCGCTTACCCGGGCGTGGAGCACATGTAGCTTGTCGGTTTCGGTCCGGATGACGGAGGCAGAGGCGGTGAGGAAAGTTTCTAAACATCGCAGCCAGTGATCGAAGCTGTTAGAGGCTCCTACGGCTTGAGGATCCAATTCTAATCTATCGGGTTTTAGTATCTGCTCCATCCCAAAACTTTTTGCGGATAAAATTGATGCACTATCAATCAAGCAAAGACTAGTTTGTATGCAAGAACAAATAGGCTTTTATTCGCAAAAGACTTGGAGCACACCCATGGTGATGAACTGGTCCAGAGACTGAGGCAGGGGGGTGGGGAGCAGTCACCTTTATACCTGGACCAGGGGGGGAGGAGTCTCAGGCAGGGCCGGCAGGGGCATGGCCAGGCATGTCACACACACACAGGCAATAAGCTTAACAGTGGTTTACCACATGTACTTTGTCGAATATCAAGATCAAGATATCGAAAAGCACCAGCTACTTGACTCCCTACTTTAAATTCTGTTTTCAGCTTCTCAATTATCATTTTTTCAGAGTCTTCTGAGCCACCCAGAGGAAATCATCCACATGCATTATAAAAATTCCAGCTAATTTTCCTTTAGCCTTCCAGTAAAACATTGCTGGATCTGCTTTTAACTGGACACAGCCAGTCTTCAGCAATACAGAACGTACAGAGAAATATCAAACCCTTGATGCATCATTTAACCCACATACACATTTATTTAATTTCCACAAATGTCCCTGTGTATTACCTGCTTCTTTGGGTGGCCTCAAAATACTCTTCTTTGAAATGTTTCACCCTGCAGAAATGCTGCTTTGATATCAATTGATTTACACATCC
Source organism: Mustelus asterias (assembly GCF_964213995.1). NCBI lineage: Eukaryota > Metazoa > Chordata > Chondrichthyes > Carcharhiniformes > Triakidae > Mustelus > Mustelus asterias. The sequence continues at coordinate 44,791,473 of NC_135825.1, read as the reverse complement.
AATTATGAGATGCTAGAACAGCGAAAGAAAATTCAGTGTCACTTTCCCTGCTGTGGGTGAATCAACCTTTATGTGTCTCCTGTCCAAATGTTCCTCATACCCACAGGCTACTAATTTGGCTTTAGATTTATATGTTCCATCTTGCAAAACTTTCTCTGTGCAAACCCACCGATGGGACAAAGCAGGTTGCCCTTTATCTGGTACCTTGGTGTAAACCCCAAACTCCTTCCAACTGTCCAGCTCCCTTTGTTTGGCCTCTCTTATTTCCGCAGCTATCAATACTTCCTTATCATGGGGGCTTCTACTCCTATTCCTATCATTGATTTGATTCCTAGCCTTCCTCATTAAGCTCCGGCCTCTACTGCCGTGTCTGTTTATGTCAGGACTGCTAGCTGTTCTCTGTTGACACACCTTTGGTCACAGATTCGTGACTTTTTCCCGGGTTCACGAATACTTACTGTCTCATCCTCAGGACTTAGGTCTCGCTTTTTTTGTTCCATCTGTCCACCCTACTTTCCCAATCTAAAGCTTTGGTTTCTTGGCCTCCCTCTTGTATGTTGAGCAAGTGTTTGTACTTTCCTGAGAACTTTCCCGATTATAGTGGCCTCCCTCCACTCTCTTGACCCTTCGGGTATGTTTGATACCACTGCCTACTTTGGGTAGCAGAACCTTTGAAGTAGCAGCTTCATCCCGTGCCTAACTAGTACTTTGTTGATCATCAGATTCCCTTTCATCTATAGTTGACTGCTCCTCACAATAACTCAGGGTGTGTGCATGTGAGCTACAAGGTGCCTCCTGCACTTCTGCATCTTGCTCAGATGCTCCAAATTCATACCCAAGTCCCACTTCTCTCGAAGAGTGGGCTCGCACTGTCTGGTTACCGTGTTGTAATATAACTACCTTGCCATCTGTTCCTCGCACTTTCCTGGACCTTTTCCACTCTTTTTTGCCCTCTCTTTTATAGGAAATCCTATCCCCTTTCTCGAATTATACCCCTGATGGTCTTATGCGATGCCTTATCCGTTCTGAAACCTCAGCCTTAATGAAGGCCTTTCTCCCTGCATGCATAGTGTTAAAGTGTGCAGAAAACATGGAGCTAATGCTTGTCCCTTCTAGCGCGGGGGGAAGCATCTGTTAATACTAACGGCAACTTTGGATTCCTCCCGTATACCAACTGGTATGGACTATAGCCCCCACCATTTGTAACACATTTTTCATGTGCACTGCCCATGCTAATGCAACCTGCAATTTACAGCCCGGTTGATCTGCCACAATTTTATGCAACATGTCATCTATAACCACATGATTCCGTCCACAGGGGCCATTACTGAATGGGCTCTCTGCTGCGGTGTACATTATTACAATATTTAAATTTTCGCACATATCTTGAAGCTCATCATTTGTGAATTTGCCCCCATTGTCTGCCAAACATTGAGTGTTCCCAATCCTGATCCAATCCAGTGGGTCATAATGTTATCTATAATGGTTTTTTTATCTTTGCTATAAATCACCGTGGATATGCTAAACCAGGTGGCCATGTCCACAAAGTGCAATAGATAGACACCTTTGTCCTTGTCCCATATCTTTAGATCCATCGCCACTACATCATTGAAATCTCATGCTCGTGATTGACTCACGACTGGTCGTGGGGGTGAACTTTTATATTTTATACTAATTTCACACAGGGCTGATATTTGTTCGATGAGATTATATCCTTTGTTCAGCACACCTGCATCCTGCAGCAGTGCTCTCAGTCTCTGTGGTGTTGGATGAGCAAACTGCATATGGAGTTTCAGAATAATCTTCTTTTTGTCCATCGTGCTGTTGTCTGTTAGCGACACTAATGCCTCATGAATCCTTTGGTCTGATCATTTCGGTTCACGGTAGCACAGTGGTTAGCACTGCTGCTTCACAGCTCCAGGGTCCTGGGTTCGATTCCCGGCTCGGGTCACTGTCTGTGTGGAGTTTGCACATTCTCCTCGTGTCTGCGTGGGTTTCCTCCAGGTGCTCCGGTTTCCTCCCACAGTCCAAAGATGTGCGGGTTAGGTTGATTGGCCAGGTTAAAAAAAAAAATTGCCCCTTAGAGTCCTGAGATGCGTAGGTTAGAGGGATTAGCAAGTAAATACGTGGGGGTAGGGCCTGGGTGGGATTGTGGTCGGTGCAGACTCGATGGGCCGAATGGCCTCCTTCTGCACTGTAGGGTTTCTATGACTTCTATCTATGACTTAAAGGAAGACAATAATGGCCAGATCTTGTAAAATGTAGATCCACAGTTTTCCCAAATACCACAGCTTTATCCTGTTTCAAATCGATGGTCTTTCTGAGCTTTCTTCATCACAAACCTGCTTAACAACAAAGGTATATCATGGGAAACTACATCTGTACTTATAAATAAACTGATGCCCGCAATCTTACAGGGAAGTATCACCCTTTTGGAGGATGATACAGTGTTGTCATCTCCAAATCTAAAGCAGGTGGAACTATCATGTTCTTTTATTTTCTTTTGGTCTTTGTGATCAAGAGACCCTAAATAACAATCTAGCCCATCTTGGCCGCAGACAATGGACGTACATCCACTATCTAAAACAGAACAGTTGAAAGAGTCTATCATCAGGACGCTCACGGCGGCACAGTAGCACAGTGGTTAGCACTGCTGCTTCACAGCTCCAGGAACCTGGGTTCAAATCCCGGCTCGGGTCACTGTCTGTGTGGAGTTTGCACATTCTCCCTGTGTCTGCGTGGGTTTCCTCCCATAGTCCAAAGATGTGCGGGCTAGGTTGATTGGCCATTCTAAATTGCCCCTTAGTGTCCCGGGATGCATTGGTTAGAGGGATTAGTGGGTAAAATATGTAGGGATATGGGGATAGGGCCTGGGTGGGATTGTGGTTGGTGCAGACTCGATGGGCCGAATGGCCTCTTTCTGCACTGTAGGATTCTATGATTCTATGATTATGGGACTCAACTTTCCTGCCACCAAAACAATGCCTTCCTGGTCCTTATCCTCGTCACTGTCGGTTTCCATGTATTCTGTGTCACCTGTGGTTTCAGAGACACGATTTCTTCTTTTCGGGCAGTTTACAATGTAGTGGTAAGGGGGAATCGCCCTGGAAACAGCGATTCACAATCCCTCTGGCATTCCTTTGATTCAACATCTTTTATCAGTTTCCCATGTGCGTCTTTCCCCATTTTCAAATCGGTTATAACCGTTTTCGACACTAGGTCTGTTATTAATGTAACTGTCTCTGTTTAAAGGCCTTCGTGTACCACTTGGTCTGGCACGCGGTTGAGTCACATTGACTCCTCCGTTCTGGGCGCTATGGCATTCCGGTCTGTATTGAACAAGGTGGCGGGGAAGGGTGTTTCCCAAAACACTTTTTTAATGATGCTGCCATTTGACCAAAGAGGGGCTCTGTTCCCCTTAACTGTATTCCAGTCATTACTAAAAGAGTATCCGTATGTGACAGGCCTGCACAGTCCAACAGCTTAAAGGCCAACACTGCATCTGGAATCTCCAAATTAAATTTCATTAGCCTGTTACGGCCCCCATCAAAATCCGTGATATACTCTTCCATGGACTGGGTATCTTGTCTCCTAATCCTGTCAAACATCACCCATCCTTTATAGTTCTCCAAGAACTCATCTTTCTGGTGAAACTTATCCAGGTATTGTATCAGGAGCTGCAGCCCTTCTTCTTTATTCAGGGCATCTGCTGTCCAATCAGAAAATACTTTGCTTCTTATCTTGCTCCTAATTGGAAGCGACAAAGCTAATGCCATACCTGGGTTTTTTTTGGTATTGTGGTGACAAGGATCCACATTTCCACCTCTGCCTTCCATTGCCGATATGGTTCAGCAGCTGAAAAGACAGGAGGACAATCAAATCCCACCGGTTTACTTCTACCTTCTGCCATGGTTGCAGCACTTCTTCAAAAACAAACACCACATTACGATGGGTTTTCCTCTGCGACCAATGTTTCTTCAGAAGGAACTCTTCAAAATGCAGCTAATGAAAATACAACAAAACTTACTCCAACTTATAAATCAAAGGGTTTAATAAAGAAACATCATTACTCCAAACTTGGGGCCTTGCCCTGGGCCACTCCAAGCTCCCCACAATTCTACATAGTTCCTTATTTATAATGAATTAGCTGGTCAGCTGATTATTACATCACTCTGTAATTGGTTCCATGGTTTACTGGTCAGCTGACCCTTACATCTTGTTCCCATTGGTCACATTACATCCAATACAAAGTTGTCACCAGCTACCTTCTAACACTCCGAATCCCCACACCCCCATCATGACTTCCCATACCTCCCCAGGCCAGCCCCTATGTCCCCCCGAATCCCCACCCCCCATCACTGACTTCCCATACCTCTGATGTGGAGATGCCGGCGTTGGACTGGGATAAACACAGTAAGAAGTCTCACAACACCAGGTTAAAGTCCAACAGGTTTATTTGGTAGCACAAGCCACTAGCTTTCGGAGCACTGCCCCTTCATCAGGTGAGTGGGAGTTCTGTTCACAAACAGGGCATGTAAAGACACAAACTCAATTTACAAAATAATGATTGGAATGCAAGTCTTTACAGGTAATCAAGTCCTAAAGGTACAGACAATGTGAGTGGAGAGAGGGTTAAGCACAGGTTAAAGAGATGTGTATTATCTCCAGCCAGGACAGTTAATGAGATTTTGCAAGCCCAGGCAAACATTCCTCCCAAATCCATAACATACGTAACATAAGAACTAGGAGCAGGAGTAGGCCATTCGGCCCTCAAGCCTGTTCTGCCATTCTGTACGATCATGCTTGATTGATTGAGATAATTCCTCCTCATTTCTGTTTTCCATCTGCCACCCCTTAGCCTAAAACTAATGCCTCCAATTCTAGAATGTCCAACAAGGGGAAACATCTGCTCTGTATCTACTCTGCCAATCCCCTTCAACATTTTACGTATCTCAATTAAATCTCCTTTCATTCTTCTAAACTCCAGCAAGTAAAGGCCTAAACTGCTCAATCTCTCTTTATTAGATAATTCTCTCGTTCCTGGAATCAATCTGGTGAACTTTTTCTGAGCCACCTTTAATACATTTGCATCCTACCTCAAGTAACAAGACAAAACTGTGCACAGTACTCCAGATGCAGTGTCACCAATGCCGTATACAGTTCCAAAAGCACTTCCCTATTTTTATGCTCTATTCCATTAGCAATGAATGCCAAAATTCCATTTGCTTTCCTTATTACCTACTGCAGCTGCATATGATTTCTGCAACTTGCTGAGACCATCTTATACACTTAATCAAGTCACCCCTCGCTCTTCTAAACTTGAGTGGGAACAAGCCCAACCTGTCCAACATTTCCTCATAAGACAACCCACTCATTCCAGGTATCAATCCAGCAAAACCTCCTCAGAACTGCCTCCAACACATCCACTTTCTTCCTTAAATAAGGAGGGCAACACTGCATACAACATTAGAGATGTGGCCTCTCTGATGCCCTGTATAACTGAAGCATGACACACTTACGTTTATGTTTAATTCCTCTCATGTTAAAGAACGGTATTTTATTAGCCTTCTGAATTATTTGCTGTAGGTGCAGAATAGCTTTTTGTGACTCGTGCCAGAATACCGAGATCCCTCTGCACCACAGAATTCTGCTGTTGTTCTCCCTTCAAGTAATATACAGCCTTTTTATTCTTTCTGCCAATTGAAGAGTGCAGGAGCAGCACCAGGCATATCTAAACAAGAGATGTCAACCTGGCGAATTACAACACAGACTAGAATCATAGAAACCCTACAGTGCAGAAAGAGGCCATTCGGCCCATCGAGTCTGCACCGACCACAAACCCACCCAGGCCCTACCCCCATATCCCTACACATTTACCCACTAATCCCTCTAACCTACGCATCTCTGGAAACTAAGGGGCAATTTTAGCATGGCCAATCAACCTAACCCGCACATCTTTGGACTGTGGGAGGAAACCGGAGCACCCGGAGGAAACCCATGCAGGCACGAGGAGAATGTGCAAACTCCACAGACAGTGACCCAAGCTGGGAATCGAACCCAGGTCCCTGGAGCTGTGAAGCACGCTACTTGTGTACCAAACAGCATAAGCAGCAAGTGATAGACAGAGCTAAGTGATCCATAACAAATAGATCAAATATAAACTCTGCAACTCAGCCACATCCATGGTGGTGGACAATTAAACAACTCACTGGAGGAGGAGGCTTCACAAATATCCCCCGCCTCAATGATGGGGGAGCCCAGCATATCAGTGCAAGAGATAAGGCTAAAAGCATCGTTAGCCACAAGTGCAGAGTGGATGATTCATCTCAGCCTCCTCCAGAGGTTCCCAGCATCACAGATGTCAGTCTTCAGCCAATTTGATTCACTCCACATGATATCAAGAAACAGCTGAAGGCACTGGATACTGTAAAGGCAATGGACCCTGATAATATTCTGGTATGACATGCTCCAGAAGTTGCTGTGCCCTGAGCCAGTCTTGTACCTGTTAATTCTCAGATACTTTCAACCAGTTTACTTACTCCAAGGTTTTACCCCGGTGCCCTTATTTGCAAGATGGACAAACGACAAACACAAGTAAAGGTTCAACAAGTTTATTAATAATAACACTATTAACCCTTAAATTACCCACATAAAACAAGAGGATACCCCAGCAGATTCAAGTATACTACCCGCAAAGATGGTTTGGTTGAACTGCAGGTCTGATTCTCTGAGTCCCTCTGGTCTGTCGTCATGAAGGTGAGTCTCGTTAACCACTTCTTCTTTCTCTGGTCAGTCTACCGAATGGTCACGTCCGTCTCCCTTGTCGAGTCTTCGCTCCTGTGTGCCTCGAAGTGTGTCCCTTTATCCCCCAGCCTGCTTGCCTTTCCAGAAACTTCTCTGGCTTCCGGCCAATGAGGTCCCAGGAGGGGGTTCCAGTACCCAGTGGGTTTCTTGATGTCTGCCTGACAGGACACCAGGGTCCGCCCCCAAGTGTCCATCTCCATGTTGTTGAACTTGTTATCAGATAAGGTATCTACAGGAACTCTTGGTGACAGAAAGTCTGGCTCGATCTGCGTTTCTAACAATAGGCTGATGCATTTCAACGAGGTGCAATGATCTCCTGCTAAGTCTCAAGTAGAGTGTAACGACCTTTGATGGGTGGTTGATGGGTCAGGCCCAGACATGTTTGTGTATTGTACAATTGGCCTGCCTGAGGTTTGACTGTGTTGATTTCAATATGCCCAATTCTTTAATTTAGGAGATCCAATTTTATCAGCCTTAAAACTAGGCCCTATTTATATCACCACATTCCCTCCTCTTGATCCAATGAGCTTCAGCGAACCGGATCATACAATTCTCACCAAACCATCTCAACAAGCAAGTACCCCGAATCTAGGGTTGACAGTATCATCCCTAACCCACAATAGTACCAACAAATTTAAATGAAGTAAAATAATTTTAAAAAACAATAAGAAAACAATACATCAATCGGGTATATACAAAACAAAGCAATAAACAGTACAAAATGACAAGTGATTATACATATTAAATACAGATGGGAGAGTATCAAGGCTCTTGATTGTAGAGCCTCTCCCGGTGTCGGATGGCTCTTGCTGAGTCCAACCCTGGGCACAGGACTGATCTGTTCCAGAGGAACCCCAACAGCGTTCTCATTACAGACTTCTTTGGCAGTGTCCGTCAGGTGGGAATAACAACCGACATCATCCAACTGACTCTGAATGACACGGAAACCGAACCAAACTACTTTGCAGAAAATCCTTCTTCCATCGGGCGTGGGGTGAACCACATATATCCGGGGTATCGGAGGCTGATCTTCTGGTCTTTGGTTGATGTGGTGTCTGTGGTTCGGTCTGAGATGAGGAGTCCCAGATAACAGGGAAGCATGTGGTTCATTCTGGGGAAGATCAAGGTAGCACCTGTTAATTCGTATTAATACCTGATTTCTCTTTTCCTTTTCTTTACTAGAATGTCTTATGACTCCTCTTTTTTTAAAAAAAACAAAGAAATAAGTAAAGGAATAATAAAGGCCCAATAGTGTCGTACGAAGGGTTGGTCAGCAATCAGTGTTGATGGGGTTTGCAGAGCGTGAAAATAAAATGTTGGGTATGTGGCATGTGTCCTTGTTGTTGGAGGACTATGGCACAGTATAACAATAGATTCTTCATCCCACAACCAAACTGTGGTGTGTCGGAAAATTATGACGCAGGATAACGTGGGCAGATAAGAAACCCTTTTCAATTGGGTGATGCATGGAGTGGACGGATAAAGCTATTTATAATCTGGACTGTGATGTCCTGATTCTTTCTTAGTGGAGGGAACCTATGTGGGCGGGCTTTGGCTGCCAGGTACCCACTGCATTACCACCTCTGGTAGTGAGCGCCAGGTCAAACGGTTCTGGGAGTCCCGGTACCAGGGGCGCCATAGGGGGTAAGGTTTGTGGTTTCCGCATCCTTTTCGTCGGGGTCCCCTGGGCCGGGGTTTTATTCCTGAAGCCCTGTAAATTGGGGCAGGGACCGAGGTTGCGTGTGCTGTTCCTAGGGATACTGGGTGGGGGTTGATAACCTGGGGTACAGGTTGTGGACCGTGGTTTAGGTCCGGTGCTGTGGGGTGAGGGTTGGGGCTTCCTTGTGACTCAGACTCCTTCAAGGGTAACATGGTATTGGTGAAAATTTTGCTGGGAGCCGAATGCCTTCATTTGGTTCACATGAAACCACCCGGCTTTCTTGTGGTCTACCATGACCTTGTATACCGAGGGGCTGGCCTTCTTGGTCTTCCACGTATATCCCGCATCCTGTCCTCCTGTTTCCCTCTTCCACCGTGGATGACCCATCTACAAAAATTTTTAAACTGTCCTGAGCCTGGGTTTGGCTGATTCCCCTGGCTCCTCCCCCTTTTTGTTTTGGCAAAAATGGCCCCTTGGGGTCTTTTATTGCCGGAACCTGGCATTCATGGGGCTCCCGCCGTAGGTTAGGTTGTCTGCCAGGAATGTGGAGGCTATAGCTGCTTGTCGGGCCGGTCCTTCAAGGGGCACGAGTCGGAGTCCATTGTCGGGAAACCGCTGAGATGGTCGTGTGGGATAGTTGGGTGGTGCCCTACAGTTCCGGGTGAAATGGTTGGGTTGCCCGCAGGTATAACACTGTGCTTGTGGGCGTGGGCCTCTGGGTTCAGCTCTGTATTGTTCTCGGTGTCGGGGGTTGGGCCTATGTCCTGTGCGGCCTTGTGGTTCCCTGTGTCGGTGATCAGCAATAGTGTATGGATGTGTGGGGTTTGCTGGTCCCCTGAAATTTGGTGGTGCCCTACAGTCCCGGGCAAAATGGTTGGGTTGCCCACAGTTATAACACTGTGCTTGTGGGGGTGCATATCTGGGCTTGGTTTTATCTTGTTCCCTGTACTTGGGGTTGGGAATATATCGGGGTTCTGCGCGGGGCTGCGGTTTTCTGTATCGATGATTGGCAGGGGTATATGGGGGTGGGTGCCTGAGTTTCCCTGTCCCCTGTTTCCACCTTCCCCTTCGTTACGCCAAACCAGTGTGGATTGGGTTCATCTTTCCGTTTTGTGGGCTTGGGGGTGTCTGTTTGTCTGACTTCCCGTTCCCACACACGAGTCATTTTGCGGATGGCCCAGGCTTCTGTGTGTGTATTATCATCAGGGTCAAAATTCTCACAGGCTTTCAGACTCTCCTCGGTGGCGTGTGCTATCAGGGTCCGGATCCATGTGGGCCGGTGGTGTGCATTTAATTGGACTCGATTTAATTGGCCAAAAACCGCAACAAACTGGTTCCATAGTCGGCCAGCATAGGTTGTCAGGTGCTCCCCTCTCTTTTGTTGGCAGTTGTTTAAGCCTTGTACCGGGTCATCCCTATTGTAGCCTATGGCGGCCAGAACGGCCGCCTTCATTTCTGGTAGGGTTCCCCCGGCCACGTTCTGGGGTTCGGGTAGGGCGGAACAGATGGCAGGACTTAAACATAACAGAATAAGTTTAACCTCTTCTGCCTCGTCTAGGCCGTTCAAAACACGATATTGGGTGACATGGTCAAAGAGAGCATGCGGATCCCCGGAGGGTTCAAATACTCCAATCACTTTAGCTATGTCAGTAAGCTGTGTCATGGTGTATGGAGTTACATAAGTCACATTGTGGTTCTGTCCTTCCTGTCGTTGGGTGGTGACCGGATTCATCGGTACAGGAACCGGATTAGTGACTGGGCTTTTTGGGATGGTAAAAGGACTAGGAGCTGAGACTGAGTTTTCCGGGATGGGGGCCGGATTAGGTGGTGCCGTTGGTTCCATCACCGGGAAGGGAGGTGGGGGTCCCCAGTCGGCAGTGACGCTAGCTGTTGCATAATGGCAGGCATCCTCTTCTAAATCCCCCCACTCTACCCCTGGGTCACTATCCCCTGTTTTGGTCGTGTATGCACACATTACACCCCTTTTTATGGCTAGTTGTGCTTTTAAATCTTCAATCTCATGCAGGCATTTGGAGTGGTCTGTTGCGCGGACTGTTTTTACTTTTCCTGCCTGGTGCAAAGCTTTTACTGCAGCCTGCAGGTCGCTGCATTTATGTTTAACTTCCTCTACCTGTTGCAGCGCAGCCTCTCTCTCACGGACAGCGCGCTGTGCCTTTTGGTAGGCTTTATCACATTGAGCCTGGAACTGGCTCATGTGTATCATATTGATTTGGTTCCTTTCCTCTCGTGTGTCTACCTCCACTTCCAATTGTTGTATGTGGGCGGTCTTCCATTGGGCGCACTTAAATGTGAGGATTGTTAGGTACACTATCATAAGTAGGATTCCTATTATGGCCAGGTGTGACAGAATGCGGACCCATGGGTGTATTTGGACATTTGAACCCCAATCCCAGAGGTCCTCCCATTCAGCATGACTGGCCATAATTATTTCCTTTTAGGATTCGTCACTTGAGTATAGGTAAGGGATTGGGGTAGGGGTCCGGTTTTCACTAAATTCCCTCCCGTAGATTTTACCCAAATTCCCTAGACTGTTCTAGTTCTAACTATGATGTGGAGATGTAAATTTACATAAACATGTAAATTGAGCCTGTGTCTTTATAAGCTCTGTTTGTGAACAGAATTCCCACTCACCTGAAGAAGGGGCTTAGAGCTCCGAAAGCTTGTGTGGCTTTTGCTCCCAAATAAACCTGTTGGACTTTAACCTGGTGTTGTTAAACTTCTTACCTAGTTCTAACTACACAGTTTGTCCACCTTGTGTTACAGACACCGGGTTTATGGCCCAATTTATTGGTTGAATCTGTATTAGTCCTTCACTCACTTAAGACTGGCCGTCACGTGGGGCAACTGCCCTCTTAATTCAGGCTCAGACAGAGTGTTGGAGAATACCGGGTTGAAGGTTCGACTTCGGAGCAACGTATCACTTCTTATCGAAGTCCCATCTGGGGTGCCACTGTTGTACCTGTTAATTCTCAGATACTTTCAACCAGGTTACTTACTCCAAGGTTTTACCCCGGTGCCCGTATTTGCAAGATGGACAAAGGACAACACAAGTAAAGGTTCAACAAGTTTATTAATAATACTATTAACCCTTAAATTACCCACATAAAACAAGAGGATACCCCAGCAGATTCAAGTATACTACCCGTAAAGATGGTTTGGTTGAACTGCAGGCCCGATTCTCTGAGTCCCTCTGGTCCATCGTCATGAAGGTGAGTCTTGATGGCAGCTTCTTCCTTCCTTCCTTCTCTGGTCAGTCTTCCGAATGGTCACGTCCGTCTCCCCTGTCGAGTCTTCGCTCCTGTGTGACTCGAAGTGTGTCCCTTTATCCCCAGCCTGCTTGCCTTTCCAGAAACTTCTCTGGCTTCCGGCCAATGAGGTCCCATGAGGGGGTTCCAATACCCAGTGGGTTTCTTGATGTCTGCCTGACAGGACACCAGGGTCCGCCCCGCAGGTGTCCATCTCCATGTTGTTGAACTTGTTATCAGATAAGGTATCAACAGGAACTCTTGGTGACAGAAAGTCTGGCTCGATCTGTGCTTCTAACAATAGGCCGATGCATTTCAATGAGGTGCCATGATCTCCTGCTAAGTATCAGTAGAGTGTAACGACTTTTGATGGGTGGTTGATGGGTCAGGCCCAGACACATTTGTGTATTGTACAATTGGCCTGCCTGAGGTGTGACTGTGTTTGATTTCAATGTGCCCAATTCTTTAATTTAGGATGTCCAATTTTATCAGCCTTAAAACTAGGCCCTGTTTATATCACCACACCAGGCTGTTCCAGTACAGTTACAACACTGGCATCGATCCAGCAATGTGGAAAATTGCCCAGGTGTGTCCTATACAAAAGAAACAGAACAAATCCAATCCAGCCAATAACCGCCCCATTAGTCAACTCTCAATCATCAGTAAAGTGATGGAAAGAGTCATTGGCAGTGTTATCAAACAGTGCTTCCTCGGAAATAACTTGCTCAATGATGCTCAGTTTAGATCCTGCCAGCTCCCGAATTGGACAATATCCAAACTTGGGCTGAATGATAAGTAACATTTGTGCCACACAAGTGCCGGGCAATGACCATCTCCAACAAGAGAGAATCTGACCGCCTCCCCTTGACATTCAATGGCATTAACATCGCTGGATGCCCCACCATCTTTAAAATAAGATCCCCCAACTCCCCCGTGCACACTGAGGACCCCTCCCCCACAAGCCCGGGGCTCCCAGAATCCCATCACACCCTCTGCCCAGTCCCCTCCCACCATCCTCCCCACCATTCCCCCTTCTCCCACCCACCGCACCCCATCCCTCCCACCTCCCCACTTTCCCACCATTCCTCCTCCCCCTTCCCATCTCCCCTCTCCCACCCTCCTCCTTCCCCCCGCAACCTCCCTCCGCACCTACCTTTCCTTCCCTTACCCCTCCCGCTTCCACTTGCCTTCCCCACAACTCTTTTCCTCACCCCCCCCTTCCTTTCCCATTCCCCCTCACACCATCCCGATCCCTACCCACCGCCCACCTCTTCCTCCTCACTTCTCCTTCAGTTCCCTATCCCCATCGCCTCAGCCCCTCCCCCTCAGCCCCACCCCCTCCCAACAGCCCCATCCCACCCCCTTCAGACTCACCCCCTCCCCTCCCCATCCCCCTCAGACCCTCCTCCTCCCCTCCCCTCAGCCCCTCCACAACGCCTCAGCCCCACCCCCTCCCCCCACACCCCCCCACTCCCCATCCCCCCCACCACCTCAACTCCCCATCCCTCCCACACCCCATCCCCCCACTCCCCACTACCCATCCCCCCCACCCCCCCACTCCCCATCCCCCCCACTCCCCATCCCCCCCACTCCCCATCCCCCCCACTCCCCATCCCCGCCACTCCCCATCCCCGCCACTCCTCATCCCCGCCACTACCCCATCCCCGCCACTACCCCATCCCCCCCACTCCCCACTACCCATTCCCGAACCCCCCCCGACTCCCACCCCCCCCGACTCCCCACCCTCCCCCGACTCCCCACCCCCCCCACTCCCTATCCCCTCCACTCCCCACACACCCCCACTCCCCATCCCCCCCACACCCCATCCCCCCCACACCCCATCCCCCCCACTCCCCATCCCACCCACTCCCCATCCCCGCCACTCCCCATCCCCCCCACTACCCCATCCCCCCCACTACCCATCCCCCCCACTACCCCATCCCCCCCACTCCCCACTACCCATTCCCGACCCCCCCGACTCCCCACCCCCCCGACTCCCCATCCCCCCCGACTCCCCACCCCCCCCGACTCCCCACCCCCCCCC